>NC_040905.2:135914497-136224058 GCF_004126475.2 Phyllostomus discolor
CCTTTTTGAAGCTACTGGCAATCCATAGTTTGAGGCTGATTCCTTCAGGCTTGGCTGCTACCAGGGTTGGTCAACCTGCTCTGCAAAGCTGGCTTTTTCAGCACTGGGTCCAGGAATGTGTCTGTAAGTGTTCCAAATCGCTACAGAAACCACCTCTGCCTGTTTCTGCCTCCTGGCCTGCTGTTAATCTTAGACTAGTCGCAGACCCAACTACTTCTGAGAGGGCTTCTGGTGGGAACAGGGAACTGTGATTTCTGGATCTCCAATGGCAGGTGCCTTTCAGACTTCAGGGAAGATGGTGGGTGTGTCCCCTCTCCCCCAGGGCACTAGTGTGAGTCTATCTGGGATTATTTCCCTGTACTTGGCAGGGTGGGGCCCCTAATAGGCTTCCAGAGCTCAGATTTTGGGTCTGGCACTGGGAGGGTGTTTCTGTGGCTTTTGTGTGAGGTGGAAGCACCAGTCTGTTTCCAGGATAGTGTATAGATTGGCTGCACCCTATCACTATCACTAATCTCTTGACCACCGGAGTCTGTTTATGTTGCTGTCTTCTCATCAAGGGTTAGGCTGCAGGATGGAAGAAAAGAAAACAAACAAACAAATAAAACAGAACACCAAGGCAGAGTAAAACTGAAAAAAGAAGAAAAACGTTGCTGCGTGGAGGCAACAGTATTTCAGAGGTTGTGGCCAGGGGAATTTCAGGGGTTAGGGGGAGTGGTGTCCCACAGGGTAAGGTAATTGATTTTTGCCTTGGAAGGACTAGCTCTTTTCAAGAAAGATGGGTTCTGTGTAGCCCAGGTATATCCAGGCCCCAAAATCCCACAGCCATCTCCCAAGACTCTCTCCTGAGCCTCCTGAGTCTCCTCGCACGACTATTATCTGCACCACTCTCATATGCACCACCCTCCCTTTGTTGGAGCCCAGGGTGTGTAGCCACAAACATGAAACCTGTGTCTTACCCCTTTATGAGAAAAAAAAAAGATTTTTTTTCAGTGGTTTCGTCTCTAGAGCAGAGAGCCCCCATGGTGCAGACTCCTTGATCTCCTCATCTGGGTGCTCTAGGAACATTCTTTTTGTGGGTTGTGTGGGCTTCTGCTTTATTTGGGACCTGGTTTTTCATTGGCCAATTTGTTGGTAGGAACGTTCCTCCATCTGGCTGACAAAGGGGGCTCAACTGCTACTATTCCCACCTCTGCCTTGAAAGGGCTTCTAGGTGAGGGTTGGATCCCCAGTCAGGGCATGTACAGGAGGCCACCTAATGACTCTTCTCTCTCACACCAATGCAAGTCCAGGCACAGAGGCAATACTGCAAATTTCACAAAATGATTCCCATCCAAATCTGCACTGCCAGAAGTACTGGGCTGGGCGACAGCTGTGGCAGCAGCAGCAGCAGCAGCAGTTCCCCCAGGAGAGCCTTAAAATATAGGAAACTATATTTTAAAGTCTGTTTCCTGTCAATTGCTTGTTTGTAGAAATATTTGTGTATGTTGCTCTTTTATGCTGAGACCTTGCTGAACTTTCTTAGGAGTAGTGAAAGCAGCCCTATTGGCCTTGCTTCCAGCCTTAGAGGGAAAGCATCCAGTCTTTTACCAGATGATGTTATTTAGCAGAAGATCTTTACAAATATTCTTCATTGACTTGAGGAAGTTCCCTTCTATTCCCAGTTTTCAGATAATATCATGAATGGGATATTGAATTTTGTTACTTTTTTGGTATTTACTGCTGTGATTATGTGGTTTTTCTTATTTACCCCATTTTTGAATATTGAACCAGCCTTGAATACTTGGAGCAAAACTTATTTGGTCACGTAGTATGATTCTTTTTACTTATTGCTCAATTATATTTGCTAATATTTTTAAAGTAGTTTTACAACTTTATTTTTGAGAGAAATTGATCTGTAGTTTTGTACTGTCCTTGATATTCATATTAGGATAATGCTGTCCTCATAAAATTAGTTGAAAATTGTTCTCTCTTCTGTTTTCTGGAAGATATTGTGTGTAAGTGGTATTGATTCTTCTTCTTTTTTTAATGTTTGGTAGAATTCTCTAGCAAAAGCATCTGGGCCTGGAGATTTCTCTTTTGGGGTGTTTTATATTACAGATTTAGTTTCTTTAATAGTTATAGTACTATATAAATTATCTCCATTATTATATTGGGTGAATTATAATATTTTTGTTTTTCTAGTATTTAATCCATTTTTTCTTGTCACACTTATATATGTAGAGTTGTTCGTACCATTTTCTTATCAGTTCGATGTTTGTAGGATGTATATAAATCCCTGTTTGGTCATTTTTCTGCCTTCTCTCTTAATTCTTGTTCATTGTTGCTAGAGGTTTGTGAATTTTATTGTTCTTTTCAACTGGCTTCTTTTATCATAGATTTTTAAAAAGATTTTATTTATTTATTTTTAGAGAGGGAAGGGAGGGGGATAGAGAGAGAGAGAAACATCAATGTGTGGTTGCTGGGGGTCATGGCCTGCAACCCAGGCATGTACCCTGACTGGGAATCAAACCTGGGACACTTTGGTTCGCAGCCCATGCTCAATCCACTGAGCTATGCCAGCCAGGGCTAGATTTTTCTTCATTGTTTATTTGTTTCAATTATATTGACTTCTGCTTTTTATTTTTCCTTCTGTCTCAGTTGGGTTTGTTGTGCTCATTTATAGTTTCTTAACATAAGATCATAGACTATTGATTTGAGATATTTTGTCTTTGCTAGTGTAAGCATTTAGTGATACAGATTTTTTCTCAGCACTGCTTTAGATCTATTGTACAAATTGTTTATCAGGTCACTAAACAAATCCCTAATTTATATTTTTTAGTAACTATATTGATTTCAGACAAAGTATACTTCAAAACATGGAAGATTACCAAGGAACATTACATACTGGCAAATGGGTCAGTTCTCTAAGAAGGCATAACAGTTCTAAACATTTATGCACCTAATGACAGAGCTCCAGAATACATGAGGCAAAAAACTGATAGTGCCAGAAGGAGAAATAGACAATCCACTATTAGAGTTTGAGCCTTAAACTGCTCTGTCAGTATAAATAGATCAAGAAGGCAAACAATCAATGAGGGTGAATATAGCATGAACAACACTGTCAATCCACCTGTATCACTGACATGTAGAGACTAATCCAACAGCAGAAGAATACACGTTCTTCTCAAGTATACATGAGACATTCACCAAAATAAACACCTTTTAGGCCGTAAAACACACTTTAACGTATTTATAGGTATAGAAATTAGAAGTCAAGTATAGACAGATAGCTAGAGTACTCCCAAATATTTGGAAAAAACACACTTCTAGGTAATATATGGCTCAGATAGTTCACCAGAAAAATTAAAAAAAAATTTTAAATAAAAATAAATTTGTGAGATATACCTAAAGCAGTACTCAGAGGTTAGTTTATAGCAGTAAGTGTACATAATAGAAAACAAGAAAGATCCAAAAAAATAACCTAAGTTTCCACCTTACAAAACTAGAGAAAGGTAAAAAAATTTAATTTAAAACAAACAGCAAAATGGCCCAGCAATTCCACTTTTGGAAACATGTTCTAAGAAACATAAAACACTGATTTGAAAGAATATATACACTCCTATGTTCACTGCAACATTATTTGCAATAGCCAGGATTTGGAAGCAGCCCCAGTGCCCATCAGTAGATGAGTGGATAAAAAAGGCTGTGTTGTATTTACATAATGGAATACTACTTGACTGTAAAAAAGAAGGAAATCTTACTTTTTCCCACAGCATGGATAGACCTGGAGACTATTATGCTAAGTGCTGAAATAAGCCAGTCATAGAAAGACAAGTACCATATGATTTTACTTATGTGTGAACAAAATAAACTAACAAAGTGGAGACAGCCTCATGGATATGGGGAAAAGACTGACAGCTGTCAGAGGGGAGGGGATGGAGCTGAGTGAGAGTGGTGAAGGATTTAAGCAAAGGAAAAAAAGGAAAGACTCATGGACACAGACAATAGTATGATGATTACCAGAGGGAGAAGGGAATGGGTGGATGTGCAAAAGAGTAAAGGGGATAATGATGATGGCAGGAAACTTGACTTGGGGTGGTGAACACACACTATAATATACAGATGATGTATTGTAGAATTCTACAATTTTAATGTATACCTAAAACCTGTATCATCTTATTAACCAATATAATCCCAGTAAATTCAACTAAAATAAATATATATTTTAAAAATTAGAGTAGAAATCGCTAAAATTGAAAATAGATAAATAATAGATAAAAGTTTAGAAAAACAAGACAAGTTATTTGAAAAGATCAGTAAATTGATTAATCTTTTGCCAGGCTAACAAAGAGAAAAAAAGAAAGACAAGTTACTAATATCAAATATGAAAGAGGAGTCATCGCTTCTGGTCCCATAGACACTAAATGTATAAGAGAACACTACAAACAGCCCTATGCCCATACATTTGATTATTTGGATAAAACAGACCAATTACTTGCAAAAAAACTTGCAGATGTACTCATGATGAAATATACGAGGTCTGAAAAAGTCCAGCCATTGTTAATATAATGAGAACCATTTGTGTGACATCAGTGTAAACTGGCAGCCAAGGAGAGTGGACTGGAATGTGCATGTATGAACAATAATGACTTCGCTGTACTTACTAGTCAGTGGGGGCAGTAGATGCTGTGGAGTCAGGCTGTCGCATTCAAAATGACTGAGCAAGTAGAGCAACAAATCTGCATCACATTTTGCATTAAAGCTTGAACATTCTTCCATGGAAACTATTCCAATGATTAAGATGGCGGCAGCTATAGGCAGCTGGTGATTGGCAGTGTTGTCACAACAATGTGCCCACTCATGCATCACGTCTCATGCTGAATGTTTTGGCAAAACATCAAATCACCCAGGTGACTCAGCCCCGCTCCAGCCCATATTCGGCACCCTGTGACTTCTGTTTTTTCCTCAAAACTAAAATCACCTTTGAAAGGGAAGAGATTTCAGACCATCAGTGAGATTCTGGAAAATATGACCTGGCGGCTCAGGAAAATACAACGAGGTAGCTGATGGTGATTGGGAGAACTGTGTGAGGTCCCAAGGTGCCTGCTTTGAAGGGGACTGAGGCATCATTGTCCTGTGTACAATGTTTCTTGTATCTTCTCCAATAAATGCATCTTTTTTATATTGCATGGCTGGATATCTTCTGGACAGACCTCGTATAACTTCAGTAGTCCTTATCTATAAAAGCAACTGAATTTTGAATTTAAAAACCTTAAAAAGAATACCAGACATAGATGTTTCACTAGTAAATTCTATAAAACTTTTAAGAAATAATACCAATTCTATACAATTGTTCCAGAAAGCAAAGAGTAGAGAACAATTCACAACCATTTCATGAATCCATTATTATTCTTATAATCATTGAGAAAACTAAAAGGAAAGAAAACTACAGATTAATATTTCTTGTGAATATAGATTCACAAGTCTTTTATAAATGTTAGGAAACCAAATTCAGCAATACATAACATGGTAATATATCTAAATGGGTTTTATTCCAGAAATACAAGGCTGGTTCTACATTCATAAACTAATCAATGTGAATCATCACACTAGCAAACAATGAGAAATACTATGTGACCATATCAATAAAAAATAAAAAACATTCCACTAAACTCACAATTTATGTGCTATAGACTACATGTTTTTGCCCCCTTCAAATTCATATGTTGTAATCCTAATCCCTAGTGTTTTGGTATTTGGAGGTGGGGCCTGTAGGAGGTGATTAGTTCATCATGAATAGGATTAGTGCCCTTGTAAATAAACCTGAGAGAGCTCATTCACCATTTATAGCATGTGAGGACACAGCCAGAACCATGAAGCAGGCCCTAGCTATATACTGAATTTATCAGCAGCTTTGTCTTGAACTGCCTAGCCTCTAGAACTGTGAGAAGTAAGTGTTTCTTATTTATAAGCCACCCAGGCTATGGCATTTCTGCAACAGCAGCCAGAATGGGCTAAGATATGGTTCATGGAAAAAAGAAAAACACTAAAAAAATTAGGAATACAAGAATATGACCTAACAAAGGTTATATATGAAAGATGTAATGCTAACATCATTCTTACTGTCAAGGGAACACTCTCTTGTAAGTTAGGGAGTAAGGAAAGGATTTCATATATTTCTTATCACTCTTGGTCAATGTCTTAATGGAATTCTTAGTCAGTATGATAAAACAAGGAAGTGGGGGAGCATACAGATAGAAAAGGAATAAACCCGCAAACATTCCTGGAAATAAACAAATATAGTAACTTCACAGAATTCAAAGTCAATTTACAAAAGTTACTGCTTTTCTGTATATCAGAAAAGAAAATTGGAACTTGAAATTTTGAAAAAAAAAAAAAAACAACAACCCGATCGCACTGAAAAAGGAAGCACTTTGGGGTAAACCTAAGAAAATACTAGATATGTACACAGAAAACTTGTAAAACAGTGATGAAAAAATCAACATCTAAGTAATGAGCTATTTCATATTCATGGATTGGATAACTCACTTTGTTAAGATGTCAGTTTTCTCAAACTTGATGTATAGATTCAAGGCAATCTCAGTCATGATCCCAGGAGGGTTTTAGTCAATAAACTGATTCTAAAAATTATATGGAAAATCAAAGGACCTACAATAGCCAAAAAAAAAAAAAAGAACAAAGGTAAAAGACCAATTTCCTAATTTTAAGGTATGTGATACCAGCAAAAGAATACACTTGCTGTTCAGTGAAACAGAGCAGAGGGCCCAGATAGACCCACACTAATATAATCAAATGAATTTTGACAAAACTGCAAAGGCAATTCTATGGGGGAAAGGATAGCCTTTCATCAAATAGTGCTGCAATAATTGGATGTCCATATAATTAAAAAACTCACTTAGGCTTCGTATCTTACACAGAAATTAACTCAAAATGGATCATAGACCTAAATGTAAAATTCTAAAGAAAAACTTGTAAAAGCTAAAAAAATAGGAGAAAATCTGAGTTGAAATGTTGATGGGTCTATCCATAGAATACCAAAAGATGATCCATGAAAAACATTGCTATGTTGCTATGTTAGACTTTATTAAAAGGAAAACATTTGCTCTAAAAAGACACTGTTAAGAGAATGAAAACACAAGCCTCAGGCTGAGAAAAAATAATTTGCTAATCAAATACCTTTTAAGGGACTTATACTCAGAATATACAAAGAACTGTTAACATTCAACAGTAAGAGAGTGATGTCACCAAAATAGTGGACTGGGATACTCCAGGCTTTCCTTATCCCATATAAACATTTTTTTTTTAAAAAAAGTGAACCAACCTCATCAGACCTCTGGAAAAACAAGTGTTTATATTCACCAGACAAACACACAGTCGAGAAAGAGCCATCTTCAAAATGGTGGGAAAGTTTTGTAGTGTTTACCCACCCCTACCCCATCACACCCCAGAACAATGGTGGTCTTGGACTTGACCAGGTGGCAGCCAAGTTCCCAGGTCCTACTGTGAACCAGATGGAGCAGAATACACCTTATTTGCAAGTTATCATATTCATCTGTGTGACCTCTGTGGGGGATACCTGAAGGACTGACTCAAAAGTGCCTGTTTCATATAATGCAGAATCCAGAAAGGAAAAGGAAGAAAGGCACAAGGCAGACTACAAGTCCACAGAGGCCTGGGGCATGAGTAGAAATCTGCAATAAGCCATCTAAGGCCCAGAGGAGAAGCTGGGGCAAGACTCTTAAAAATTAGCACATGCAGAAACAGCCAAGTCCTTGGGAAAATTTAGAAAACCACCCATATGCCATGGCAAGACATTCTCAGAAAAGCCCTGAAATGATGTTAAACTTTTTCCTCAAGCTGATTTCTGTGCTTGGAGCAAACCTAGGTAAGTGCTGAAGGAATGCCCCTGAATAGAGCCAGTTTGCAAAGACTGGGAGAGGCAGTCTCCTCTTTTTTGTGTTGTTTCATTTTGGGGTTATTTTGTTTGTTTTAGCTACTAATAGTCAAGGGAATCTATGTCAAAATATTACATGAATGTGAACTAAAGGAATAAAGACTTCAGGGATCATACTACAAGCAAATGACTTCGCAAAAATGGTTTGGAAAGTCTCAAAACAACAGTACTTCTATAGCCTTCAGCATTTCTTTTAAAGCAGCAAACCCTGGGAAAGGGAGAATTTTATTTCCAGAGTTAACACATTATAATAACCAAATATACAGTTTTGAACAAAAAGTCAAAAGGCATACAAAGAAACAGGAAAACATGGCTCATTGAAAGGAATAGAATACATTGATAAAAACAGTCACTGAGGAAGTACATACACCAGGCTTACTGAACAACACTTTAAAATAATTGTCTCAAATATGAAGAGCTAAGAGGAAACCTGGAAAAAGAAAGAAACACCAGGAAAACAATACATGAATAAAATTAAGAGTACTGGAAAAAGAATGATGATAATAAAAAGGAACCAAACAAATTCTGCAGTTGAAAAATACAACTTCTAAAGTGAAAAGTATACCACTGGGCTTCAACAGCAGATAATCAGCAAGCAGAAAAAAGAATCAATGAAATTTTAAATAGGATAATTGAAATTACTGAATCTGAGGCAGAGCACAAAAGAAAATGATTAAAGAAGACTAAGGAATTTGTAAAATACTATCAAAGAAACAATGAAAGCATAACAGGAGTCCCAAAAGGAGAAAAGAAAAAAGAGCAGAAAGTAACTTGAAAAATAATGGCTAAAACCTTTTGAAATGTGATGAATTTAATACATGAATCTACAAATCCAACAGACTTAATGAACCCCAAGGGGGAAAGCCCCAAAGAGACCCAAATGAAGGCACATGATCTGTCAAAAGAGAGAACGTGAAAGAAACAAGAGAAATGACTCAGTACATACACAAGATACTCAATACAACTTTCTGCTGATTTCTTCCTCTGGAAGTTTGGAGACAAGAAAGTAGTTGGGTGATGTATGTAAAGTACTAACAGAAACTGTAAAGTAAAAATTCTATATAAAACTGTCCTTCAAAGTTGAGGGGGAAAATACATTCCCAGATAAAGAAAAACTGAGAAAGTTCTTTACCACTGGAGCTGCCCTATAAAAAAATGTTAAAGGGAACTTTTTCTGGGTTGAAATGAAAAGGATGCAGGATAGTAACTTGGAGTCATATGAAGATGTAAAAATCTCTAGCAAGGAGAAACACATGGACAAGTACATAAGCCAATATTATTTTTTACAAAGTTTAATAGACAAATGCATAAAAGTGATTTTGAATCTATGTTACTGGGCTCACAATGTATACCAATATAATTTGTAACATCAATAGCAAAGGTAGGAATTGATGATAAATAAATAATAAAAATGAGGTTCCTGTTACCTTTTGTCACAACAAAACCATGTTGGAGTTTTGAAAAAGAAAATAATTTAATAATCAAACTAATAATCAAATTAATACCTAAAAGAATCCCTTTTCCATTAAAAAGTAAAAAGGTGGATGGAAAAAATTGAATTAAAGAGGTTAGTAAGTATGAAACTCTTGAGTCTGGAATATTAAAAAAATCAACAAAGGTGGGGAGAGGACCTGTATAGTTTTTTATGTGATTGGAGTTGATAAAACTTAAATTAGATTGTTACAATTTTATGATGTTGCATGTAAGCTCCATAACTACAAAGAAAATATCTATAGAATATATACAAACAGAAATGAGAAGAGAACATGTATCAGTACAAAAATATCAACTAAAAACAAATGGAGGAAATGAGGGCAAAGAAGCTATAATACGTGCCAAAAACCAATAGCAAAATGGTCAGAGTAATCCATTCCTTGTCAATAACTACTTTAAATGTAAGTGGATTAAATTATAGAAAACAGTGATGAGTAGAATGCATTAAAAAAGATGATCCAACTCTATGCTTACTATAAGATACTTATTTATATTTAAAGACACAAATAGTTTTAACATGAAGTATGGGAAAAACATATTCTGTGAAAATAGTAACCAAAAGACAGAAGGGGTAGCTATACAAATATCAGACAAACTAGACTTTAAGTCAGATACTGTTAGGTGAGACAAAAAAGGACATTATATATTATAAAACAGGTCAAGCCACTATGAAGACATAACAATTATAAACATATGCACCAAACATCAGAGCTCCAAAATATATGAAACAAACATTGACAGAGTTGAAGGAAGAAATTGACAGTTCTACAGTAATAGTTAATTACTTTAGTACCCCACTTTTAACAATGAATTGAACAACCAAACAAAATAAGAGATGTGAACAACACTATAAAGCAACTGAACCTAATAGATATATAAAAGACTCCACCCAACTACAGCAGAATATACAGTTTTCCCATGTGTGCATTAATCATTCTCCAGGATAGGACACAGAATAACTCTTAATACATTTTAAAAGATTGAAATAATACATATTACATGTTCCAATCATGATGAAACTAAGAAGTCAATAACAAAAGGAAAATGAGATGTCACAAATATGTGGAAAATAACCAAACACTAGTAAACAACCAATGAGTCAAATAACAAGGGAAATTAGCAAATACCTTGAGAAAATGAAAATGGTAACACATTATACCGAAACTTACAGGGTGTGGAAAAAGTAACATTAACATGGAAATTTGTAGTTGTAAACCCCTACATTAAACAAGAAGGAAGATCTCAAATTAATAACCTAACTTTATACCTTAAGGAACTAGAAAAATAAGAATAAACTAAACCTAAATCTAGCTGAAAAAAGGAGGTAATATAGATTGGAAAAGAGGATAAAAAATAGAAAAAAAATGAAATCAATGAAACTAAAAGTTGGTCTTTTGAAAAGAACAAAACTCACAAATCTCAGGTAGATTGAGTAAGAAAAAAAAGAGAAGACTCACATAACTAAAATCAGAAATAAAAGTGAGTATAGTACTATCAATTTCTGCAGAAGTAAAAGTAATTAGGAGAATACTATGAGCAATTTCTACCAACAAATTGGAAAACCTAGTAAATGGACAACTTTTAGAAATATAAACTTTCAAAACCAAATACAAAGAAACAAAGTCTAAATAGATCTACTAGGAGTTTCTAGTGCCATTCTGCAATAAAAGGCATTAAAGTCCCTTGGAGAAGTGGCTGATTCTAGAGCTAAAGCATGGAACATAAAAGATGACTTTTGAGTAGCATGGAGTGATGGTGAGGAGCTGTAGCAGCTCTGGGTGCAGGAGGCAGTGGACTCCATTGTGAAGAGTCAGGAGGGAGAGAACATCTAGAAGATGCAGGGCCTCAGGTTCTGGTGCAGTGCTGGCTGTTATGAGGATGGCCAAGCATCCCTGCAACAGGTGCACCAGTGCATTGAACAGTGAGTGCCCTGAGGCTCTGCCTCAAGTCTAGGCCCCTGTGCACCATTGCAATGACAAAGCCAAAGATTCAATAGATGCAAGGAATAAAGAGCTTCAGGTAAAGTGGCAGCTGGGGTTGTATGGCCAAGTGTGTGGATGATCACATGAACCTCTTTCTAATCATGGCCAAGAAGATGAAGGATCTCTCAGCCATTCAGAAATAGAAGTGTTTGCCCACTGGGACTCTATTTTAAAAGAAGAATGAGAATTTTGGCCTTTTAAGCAAAGTTTATACATGAAGAAATTAAGAATGGCAGCAAGGTTCAAGTATATGTCAGTTCTCTCTGGACACTAGTTCATTTACATTTCAATTCTAGAAGATGAAACTAGTGCTAAAATTTGGGTCAGAATTTTTGAGAGCCTAATTTCATGTGGCAAGTGCTTATTCTGGCACTAGGCATTTCCTTCAAACCAAGCCAGAGCCCTGCGAGGTACCAACAGGCTGATGGTTTCCTCTAACCTGCCACTATCTAGTGAAATGTGAGGAGAGGTGTTCCTGTTTGTTGCCAATCTCCTGTTTACCAGAAACATCACCACACCACTTTCCTTAAGCTGTAAAACAAAATCCATGAGGTTACTGTTTTAGAAGGGATAAAAAGGTTTCTGGTATTTGTTTTGCTTGGTTTTGTTTTATAAACAAGGGCATAAAGTTGATTTCTGATGTGGATTTGGGAGAGGTAGTTTGAATAAGAACTTTGAAAGGTTCCTTTGGGTATCCTTTTCTGGCCATCAAGACATGGATGTGCATTTCTTAAAATTCTCACACATTACGTCTTTCAGCCTGGAGACCCTCCAAAAAAACCCTGAGAGGCAATGTCACAGTGGGAGAGGGAAACAGACCTTCCCTCTCTCACTGGCCACTGTGAGGGGCCCTGAGGCTGTTTTTTGGCAAAGTGACAGGACAGTCTTGCTGTGGCATTGTCCCTTGAAGGGAAAGGGGGTTTTGATTGTGCTACATACCAATGTCCAGGAATAATCAGGGGAAGAGGAACTGGTGGCTGCTTAATCAAGAGAGTTATAAAGTACTTGACTTGGAAAATAACTGGTTTTCAGGAATGATATCTCAACCCAGTTATGCTTACTTAGATCTCTGAAATAACAGAGCCCTATTGAGACAATCCTTTGGCAACAGGAAAATCAGGAGAGCAAAAGTAAGCCATTTGGGTGAGCTCTGGCTCCTTTAGAGCAAAAGAGGGGTAGCTCCCCATTAGAAAACACCACTTTTGCCAGGGACCTTTGCAACATGCTGTACCTGCCCCAGCTTTGTTCTGTTTGATAAGGACTTTGTTGTCTCTTTACAAACTTTTAATCAATACTTGAAATGATAATGCAGTTTACTGTTCCAGGACATTGGCATATTTTCCTAGTGGTCTGGTTTTTAAAAATAAATAAGGCTTGCCCTAACTGCTGTGGCTCAGTGGGTTGAGTGTTGCCAGTTCAAATCCTGGTCAGGGCACATTCTTGTGCTGCTGGCCAGATCCCTGGTTAGGGATGTGGGAGAGGCAACCCATAGATGTATCTCTCACTCAGTGATGTTTCTCACCCTCTCTTTCTCCCTCCCTTCTTCTTTCTCTGAAAATAAATAAATAAAATCTTTTAAAAATAAAATAGGGAGTTTCCAGCTGAGCCCACAACTGCCTGCAGCTGACAGAATGTGGGAGTCCAGCCACCACCTGTATGCCTGCAGTGGCGTATGGAAGATGCTACAGGGAGGTCGAGTGCCTGGGGCTGGATCCATGCAGTATCTTCTAAAATTTTTCTTTGAGACTTCAGTCAAGATAAACATGCAGGTAAACATGGCTTGCCTCCTCACACAACCAGAGCAAAAACTACAACTAGACTACAAAATAAATATCACCCAGAATCATCAGAAAATTGAGCTGTATGGAAGTCTGACAATCAAGGAATTAGAGTCCAGATTCATCCAGATGAGTAGGAGTGGGGACATGGAGAGATGTGGAGATGTATAATGGAGGGTCCCACACCCACATGTGGTAGATAAAAATTGGGAGGGATACCCTGGGAACAAGGGATCCCAGCCCCACACCAAGCCACCCAGACCAGGGTTCCAGCACCAGGAGGGTAAGTCCCCATAACCTCTGGTTGTAAAAATCACTGGAGCTTGGGGGTGGGGGTGTGGAAGAAACTGAGATTTTCAGAAGTCTCCTTTTGAAGGCTGCCAATGGACTTTGGACTTACGTAGACTCATTCCCTCTGGGCTTTAGCATCAGGGAAACAACTGGAAGGGCACCAGTGGCATACAGGGAGAAACTGAAGTGACTGCCATGAGGGTGAGAGCTGAGAGACAGCTTCCTCTTGGACAAAGCTTCATAGGCCAGGCAGTAGCATTGTCCCCTCTATGTGCCCACCCCCATAGGTAGCCACAGAAGGGCTTGCCCCACCCTGGAGGTTAACTAAAGCTCCACCACATCCAACTTACCAGTGTGCTTTTTAAATAGGCCACACTACTAAAACAGGAAGTCAAAGCAGCTCTACCTAATACACAGAAACAAACACAAGGAGACT
The DNA here is from genome assembly GCF_004126475.2 of Phyllostomus discolor. Lineage (NCBI taxonomy): Eukaryota > Metazoa > Chordata > Mammalia > Chiroptera > Phyllostomidae > Phyllostomus > Phyllostomus discolor. Next base: position 135,928,433 of record NC_040905.2, read on the forward strand.
GCTATAATGAGGAGACAAAGAAATATGACCCAAATGAAAGAACAGAATAAAACTCCAGAAAAAGAACTAAATGAGATAAGCAATCTTTCAGATACAGAGTTCAAAACACTGGTTATCAGAATGCTCAAGGAACTCATTGGGTACTTCAACAACATAAATAAGACCCAGGATGAAATGAAGGTTACACCTAGTGGAAAAAAGAACAATTTATTTATTTTTAAAATAATTTTATTAAACCAACAGTGGAGGGGATGAAGCTGAAAATCAAATAAATGGTTTGGAATATAAGGAAGAAAAAAACATTCAATTAGAACAGCAAGAAGAAAAAAAAGAATCCAAAAAAACTGAGGATAGGCTAAGGAGCCTCTGGGACATCTTCAAAGGTACAAACGTTCAAATCATAGGGGTGCTGGAAGGAGAAGAGAAAGAGCAAGAAGTTGAAAACTTATTTGAAAAAATAATGAAAGAAAACCTCCCTAATTTGGTGAAGCAAATAGCCATACAAGTCCAGGAACCACAAAGAAGCATAGCGAATCCCCAAAAAAGAAAGACCCAAAGAGGACCACACCAAGATACATCATAATTAAAATGCGGAAGGTTAAAGATAAAGAGAAAATTTTAAAAGCAGCAAGAGAAAGGCAGATAGTTACCTAAAAAGGAGTTCCCATAAGATTGTCAGATGATTTCTGAAAAGAAACTTTGCAAGGTAGAAGGGACTGGCAAGAAGTATTCAAAATGATGAAAAGCAAGGATCAATAACCTCGATTACTCTATCTAGCAAAGCTATCATTTAGAATGGAAGGGCAGATAAAGTGCTTCCAGACAAGGTAAAGCTAAAGAAATTCATCATCACCAAGCCATTATTACATGAAATGTTAAAGGGAATTATATAAGAAATAGAAGAACAAAACTATGAACATTAAAATGGCCATACATCACGACTATGCATATTTGAATCTAAAAAAAGTAAATAACCAAACAGAAATACAGTCATAGGTATGGAGTTCATTTGGAGGGTTATCAGTTGGAGAGGAAAAGGGGAAAGTTGAGGGGAAAGTACAGGGATTAAGAAGTACAAATTGGTAGGTATAAAATAGACAGGGGGTTGTTAAGGAACAATATAGGATGTGGAGTAACCAAAGAATTTATGTGCATTACCCATGGACATGAGCAGTGCTGTGGGGATAGCTTGAGGGAGTGGGGGGGATGCTGTTTAGAGGGGAGCAAAGGGAAAAATCGGGACAATTGTAATAGCAAAATTGATAAAATATTTTTTTAAAAATCTTGAAAAGCAAATATGGCTTAATTTTTCTTCAGAAAAAAAGCAAAAACAAAAAACAAACTGAAGGAACATAAAGAAATCCTCAGAATAACAGAATGATATGGTTATGTTTTAAGAACAGAGAAGCCAAACTGAAAGCCCATTGTAGCCAAAGGTACAACTATTTGAACAGTAAAATAACATCATGGTGTTTTAAAACTTAAAAGTATAAAGTATCCATGAGTCCAGACTGGTATGTGTTTGAATGAGTAAATAAATTGGTGGGAGAGACCAGAAAAATCTTCAATACAGATTTCCTAACAATTTATGTAATGATTCCACCTTGATGGAGGTATAGTTCCCTACCCCTCTAGTGGGGGGTACCTCGTGACTTCTAAAGAATGCAACCTAGCCTGGCTGGCGTAGCTCAGTGGATTGAGCTCCGGCTGCGAACCAAGGCATCATGGGTTCGATTCCCAGTCAGGGCACATGCTTGGGTTGCAGGCCATGGCCCCCAGCAACCACAAAAAAAAAAAAAAAAAAAGAATGCAACCTACAGAGGAAAGGGGTCAGGCGATGAGTAACTTCACAGTGGGTGCCCGGGTATGCACTACCTCAGACAAGTGATCCAGGCTGTCATCAGTGATGAGTTGATAGCATGTTCCCTTGATGAGATGGGATAAGAATGGCACACACTTTATTTTTGTGGTCTTTATCCCAAAAATACAAACCCCATTTTTATGAGAAAAATATCACAGAAACCCAGACTGAAGGATCTTCTACTGTGTCCTCTAAACTGCCAAGGTTATCACAAACAAGGCAAGTCACTTATAATGTGGAGGAGCCAAAGGAGACACAACCACCAAATGTCATGTATTTGGATGATATTTTGAACAGAAAAAAAAAAAAGATTACTTAAAAATTTTAGGGGAGGGATGGGTGGATGGGCTGGGATGGGAGTAAAGGGCAGAAAACTGTACTTGAATGATTAAAATAAAAAAAATTTTAAAACAAAAACAAGGAAATATAAATGAAGTGTGGATTTCATTTAGTAATATATCAAAATTATATTATTACTTATGACAAATCTGTTAGTAATATAAAATGTTAACAGTAAGGTAAATTGGGTGCAGAGTATGCAGGATTTTTTTCTATCCTTGCAACTTTTCTGTGAATTTAAAGCTACTCTAAATTAAAATACTTATTTTAAAAAATTCAGTGCATGATCATAGCAGGAGAATGGTGAGAACATAGGAAAATAAATCATTGAACTTTATTATAGAAAAATAGAAACGGCTCAATTATTATAGAGGAGAAAATATATTGAATAAAAATGAACAGAGCTCCAGGACTCTGTTACAACAAAATCTCTTAAATTTGTGCCTTTAAGAGTCCCATAAGAAAAGGCTAAAAATAATTTCAAAGAAATGGTTGAAAATTTCCCAAATTTGGCTCAAGACATAAGCCCATGGATTTAAGAAGCTGGGCAAACTCCATATAGGATAAACCTAAAGGAATTCATTTGAAGAACTCTTTGACTTTCAAACTCCTGAAACTAAAGACAAAGAAAGTATCTTAAAGTAACAAGAAAAATAATACTTTACTTATAAGGAAAAGAACAATTTGAATACATTCATGAATTGAGTTTATTGTAGACAGCATAATAGTTGGGTCATTTTTTAAACCAAGTGTCAGGGTTCTATAGATGGGAAATAAGTCATGTTGCTTAAAAATGTCATTTAAATCCTCTGTATTTTAATTTTTCATCTTCTTGTTCTACCAATTATTGAGAAAGTGCTGTTATCATCCAGTTGTAATTGTACATTTGACTATTCAGTGTTAACAAATTTGCTTTGTGTATTTCGAAGTAGTGTTAAAAGATGGAAAAACATTTAGGATTGTTTTGTCCTCTTGATGAATTATTGTGCAGTGTTTCTTCTTTATTCCAAAAAATATTCCTTTCTTTTGAATTTCACTTCAATATCTAATGTTCTCTTTATTATGTTTGCATGCTATCTTTTTTGTTCTTGTTACTTGTAACTCTTCTGTGTCTTTATATTTCAAGTGGATTTCTTGTAGACATCATATACTTGGGTCTTGACTTTATCCAGTCTATTAATCTCTGTCTTTATTGCAATGATTAGACTATTTTAATGCTGTTATTGATATGATTGTGTTTAAATGTACCATGTGCCTATTTGCCCGATGTGTTTTTTTCATTTTTTCTACTTTTGCTGTTTCCTTCTGATTAATTGTATATTTTTAGTGATCCCATTACATTTATATTAGTGGCTTATTAGCTGTGCTCTGTTCTTTGTGTGGTTCCTTTAGCATTTACAGCACACATCTTTGACTTATCACAGTTTACTTTCAAACAGTACTGCTTACTTTTGAGGTACCGCTTCACATCAGTCAGAATGGCCACCATAAACAAATCAACAAACAAATGTTGGAGAGGTTGTGGAGGAAAGGGAACCCTAGTGCACTATTGGTGGGAATGCAGACTGGTGCTTCCACTGTCAAAAACAGAATGGAATTTCCTCAGAAAACTAAAAATGGATCTGCCTTTTGACCCTGCAGTTCCACTGCTGGGATTATACCCTATGAATCCTGACATACCAATTCAATAGAACCTATGCACCCTAATGTTCATAGCAGCACAATTTGTAATTGCCAAGTGCTGGAAGCAACCTAAGTGCCCATCAGTAAATGAGTGGATCAAAAAACTGGTACATTTACACAGTGGAATACTATGCAGCAGAAAGAAAAAAGGAATTTCTACCCTACCTGACAGCATGGACGGAACTGCATTATGCCAAGCGAAATAAGCCAGGCAGTGAAAGACAAGTACCATATGATCTCACCTATAAGTGGACCTAATCAACAAAACAAACAAGCAAGCAAAATATAACCAGAGACATTGAATTAAAGAACAAACTGACAGTAACCAGAGAGGAGAGGGGGGAAGGGATAATGGAGAAAAGTAGGGGAAGGGCCATTAAGGAATATGTTATAAAGTAGACATGGACAAAGCCAAAGGGGGTAGGTCCTAGGGTGGAAGGTGGGGATGGGTGGGTCGGGGGAGGGGCCATTTTTGGGTGAAAATTGAGACAACTGTACTTGAAAAACAATAAAAACAAAAAATCATAATATATTTTCATTTTTTACCTCTCATCTTTTATGGTGATATCATCTATCATAAATCTCACAATATATTTAGTTTTGAAACATAATTTACTGAGCCCATGCCACAGCCACCAGGCCTAGAACTAGCAGAGATGTGGAGGGCAAGGCACTGTTTGGGGGGCGGACAGGTGTGGGGCAAGTTACCCCTAGGAGGGGAGAGCAGAGCAGGGAAGGAGAGACTTTGAGTGGCATAGAGGCAAGAGGGAGGATTGTTAACTAGAGCAACCCCACAGTCTCAGGAGACCATGGAATGCCTTCAGGAGTTCTCTGAACATCATAAACTGAACCTGAATGAACAGTGAGAGCAGGACCAGTTTACTGGCCTCACACTGATTGTCAATGATTGCTATTTAAGGCCCACAAGTCTGTTTTGGTTGCTTGCAGTATGGTTTTCTACAAATTCTTTCAGGATTTACTCGGGAACTTTTGGTGGAGATTTTTTACTACCACAAGGTGTTAGTAAAATGGCCTTTAGTCATTTAATTGAGTTCACATATATAGCAAAATTAATGATACAGGGAGGAGAAGAAGCCAATGGTGTGTGGAAAGCAGCAGAGTTTCTACAAATGCTAGAAGCTATATAAAAGCTCTTGAAGTCAGGAACAAATACAACTGTGCTCCACTAGCTGAAAATACCACAGGAGAAAGTGGGGCAAAAAACTGAAAGATGGCAGAAACTTCAAATGTTATCACAGAATCATTGCCATCTGTAGAAACAGAACCTGCTGAAATTGAGGTGGAAGTCGTGGAAGGCACAATCGAAGTGGAAGATGAAGGCATGGAAATGTCAGAGGACGTGGCTTCTGCCACACAGTCCATAAAGTACATTCAGGGCATGGGCTCCTCTGATGATTCTGCTCTAGCACTGTTGGCAGATATTGCCAGCAAGTACCGTCCAGGTGATAGGAAAGGGCAGATTAAAGAAGATGGCTGTGTATCTGACCCCACAAGCAATACCTCCCACAGGTGGAAAGTATTGAAATTGTGGAATTTCATCTGTGACATGTGAAGGACTTGTCCCATTGTGAGAAATGTAACCATTTAAATGTTTTACCATTTTAAGGATCACATAAAATCACAGTCCACTGAGAGTCTGAAGTGTGAAATATGCAATATATGGTATCTTTGGGAGAGTGCATGGAAACAACATCTCCATTGTTACCATCTTGAAGATGGTGGGGTTAGTAAGACGCAAAGAACTGGGGGGAAAATTCACATGTTTATTCTATGAGAAACACTTTGACTACTGTGGACATTTTAAAGAGCATCTTTTTTTTAAAGATTTTATTTATTTTTAGAGAGAGAAGGGAGGGGGGGAGAGAGAGAGAGAGAGAGAGAGAGAGAGAGAGAGACATCAATGTGCGGTTGCTGGGGGTTATGGCCTGCAATCCAGGAATGTACCCTGGCTGGGAATCGAACCTGGGACACTTTGGTTCCCAGCCCGCTCTCAATCCACTGAGCTATGCCAGCCAGGGGTAAAGAGCATCTTTGAAAACATACAGGTAGTTAGTACATACCTTGTGTTAAAAAGTATGTTTTTTCCAAATTACTTTATGTCTAAATTTCCAAGTCTTTTTAAAATTAGTACCACAGAAACCATCTCCTGTATTTTCAGAGTACACATTGCCTTTATAATATTAGTTTGTTGGAATATTGATGCTTTAAAAGTAAAATCAGTATCAATTTTGAAAGTAATAATCACTCCTGTATCTTGCCAGTTTTTATATTTTTTAAAGAAATATGTTAAAGTAGAGTTTGTGATTATTTCCTAAGGGTCATCAGTTATAAAACTTTAATTATATTGAAACTTCACTGTTACTATTTTTACACTTCCTGTCTTATGTTAACATATTACATAGATGAGTACATTTATAAGCAATCCTGGATATTTTCCTGCCTTGGTATACCTTTGGTCATCTGTTTTGGCCTGGTAGACAGTATATGTCCATCTCCCTCCCACCTCTCCATGGCAAACATGTCAGGAATGGTGGTCAGCCAGGGACATGAGGAAGGTAAGGTCTTAATCCTGGGAGCTATCCTGGGCTCAAGGGAGATGTCCCAGGGACTCTACCTTAGGGCCTGTGGTTCTTACAGTTCTGCCTCTGTCCCCTTTGCCTCCTTTTCCCCTGTCAGATTCCCTGTGTTGCTCCCATTCCTTAAGCATTTTTTGCAAGATCTCCTGTGCCAGATACAGGAACTACCACCAATTACTATTTTAAGGATGAATGCTGGGTAGTCTGTGGACCCACTATAACAAAAGTGTAGGGGTGGCAGTTACTACAATGAGCTGTCTCAGATGTCTGGACACTTGTTTCCAAGTCCTTGTGTGTGATTCTTAAAGCTGTTTAGAGTATTAATACAGTTAATATAGGAGAGCTATCCCACGCTGTTCAATATCTTTCTCTTTGATGCTGGAGTTTAGAAAAATTTTTTTTAAAGATTTTATTTATTTATCTTTAGAGAAGGGAAAGGGTGGGAGATAGAGAGGGAGGGAAACATTGATGCCCAAGAGAGGCATTGATTGTTGGCTTCTCATACATCCCCAGCTGGGGACCTCGCCCTCAACCCAGGCAGTGCTCTGACTGGGAATTGAACCAGCGACCTTTCCATTTATAGGGGTATGCCCAACCCACTGAACCACACTAGTTATGGTGACTTTGAAGAACTTTGGATGAAATGTTTTCATAAATCCTTCACTCTTTAGAGTGGCTTGCTACATACTACTTGAAGCTTAGAAACCAGATAGGTTGAAATAATGTGGTATCCTTAATATTCAGATTTTGTTATTAATAGGAACCGAATAAATATGCCAATAACAAGGGAATCTCATACTTAGGGCTCAGTATAGATTTAAGAGGCATTTTTTCCCTCTTTTTAAAATACAGTTGACATTCGATATTATTTTGTATTAGTTTCAGGTGTATAGCATAGTGGTTAGACATTTATGTAATTTACAAAGTGATCCCTCCAGTAAGTCCTAGCACCCCCCTGACTCCACACATAGTTATTACAGTATTATTGACTATATGCCCTATGCTGTATTTTTCATCCCTGTGACTACTTTGTAACTACCGATTTGTATTTCTCAATCCCTTCACCTTTCTCACCGTGTCTTGCATTCTGCCTCCCATCTGGCAACCATCAGTTTGTTCTCTATGTGATTGTTTCTGTTTTGTTTTTTATTTTGTTCTTTAGAGTCCACATTTGAGTGACATGGTGTTTGTCTTTCTCTGTATGACTTACTTCATTTAGCATAATACCCTCTTGGTCCATCCATGCTGTCACAAATGGTAAGATTTCATTCTTTTTTATGGCTGAGTAATACTTCATTATATATACATGTAATACAGCCTTTTTATCCATTTGTCTGGTGATAAACACTTAGATTGCATCCATAGTTTGGCTATTGTAAATAAAGCTGGTTCCATGTGTACTGAAAAGAATGTATATTCTGCTTTGGGGTGAAATGCTTCAAAAATGTCAATTAAATGCAACTGGTCTAATGTGTCCAAAAAACGACCCCCATAATGTATCATTTGTTCAGAGCTTTGAAAATTAGAAAAATATTTTTATCCTCATGTTTCCAGGTTATCATGCTCTTTATTTCTACATAGAAATCCATTCCTACCTGGTGGCATTTTTCTTCTGTCTGATGAATTTATTTATCTTTTCCTGTAATACTTGTCAGTTAGTGATAAATACTTTCAGGTTGCATTTGTCAGAAAATGTATTATATTTGCTAGGTATAGAAATCTAAGTTGACTTTTGTTTTCTTTCAGTACTTTAACACTCTCAGTTCATTGTCTTCTGCCTACTGTATATCTTTTCTGGCCAGAAGTAGGCATTCATTCTTATCTTTGTTCCTCTGTGCATATTATGTCTTTTATGCCTACTTAAGATTTTTTCCTTGTCAGTGGTTTTCAGCACTTTAATTATAATGTACCTTGATGTGGTTTTCTTCATGTTTCTTGGCATTCATGTAATTTCTTGATGTCAAGGTATGTACATGTTGTCAAAATTTGAACATTGATCTTTATTTCTTCAAATGTTTTTTTCTCCCTCCTTTGTTTCTTTTGAAGTGCTACTTATTCCACATGTGTTATATAACTTGGTATTATCCCACAGGTCACAGATAATTCTGCTTATTATTTCCTAATCCTTTTTCACTGTGGGTTTTTTTCTTTTATAGTTTTAACTTATTATAGATTAACTGTGCCTTAAAGTCATCAATCTGTCTTATGTCATCTATTCTTCCTTATGTTGTATCTATACTTTTATTAATCCTATTGAGGGTTTGATTACTTATTTTATGGTAGGTTTGTTTTCTGATGTGAACACTGGCCTGCAGTGTCTGCGGTGTTATGGATGAGAGGAGATACACTCACACAGACTATTGAGTCCTGTGGAGGAAAAGGGATGGCATGGCTACTCTCACAAGAGGAGAATGCCCCGACCCTTGCCTTGACAGGTTTTTATTGGCTTTCAGTTTGCACAGGAATACAGGTAAAGCTCGTTAATCATTGTCAGGCAGTAAGGATCAAACAATAGATAGTATACAGAGAACTACAAGGGCTTATTCTGAGTCAGGGTCTGTTAGCTAAAGGGCTACAAAACTTTGGGAAACAAACTCATTTCCTGCTCAGACCCTTATCATTTAATTGAGCAAAGCAGATTTCACAGTAGTTTATGTATTCTTTCTTAGGCCTGATCACCTCGGGGAACCCACCCCTTCCAGCACAGGGCTGCACCACCCTTTGCCATTGTTTCAGGCTTAAGTCAGGCAGGGGAAGTAAGGCAGCCAAGAGACTGGGAGACATCTCACAGACAGAATGTGGACTCAGGCTATGTCAAAGCTGAGGGATGAGGGTCCATCACCCCCTTTTGCTATATCCCGCCAAGTCCTTCCCTGGGGCCTCTCTGTGATTGTGCCTGTCTTAGGTCGTTCCTCCCTTGAGGAATCTTACCTGTCATTGGCTATCTGATCAAGCATTGGGGGCCAGGCAGAGTGAAGAAAAAGGAGCAGAAGCAGTGCTCCTGCCAGGGAGATAAGCTTTGTCTCCTTGGTGGCTTATGATCCAAAGGCCGCTCACTCAGCCTTAGACATGGGGTGGGGGGCAGTTACAGTTTCTGAAACCAGGCAGGGCAGTTTCCAACAGTTTTCAGATGTTTTTTATATTTAAAATTTTAGTTTTGAACTTTTAAAAAAATTCCCTTTTTCTTCTCATCATGTTCATGTTTCTCTTTTTCATCTCAAACATATATATTCACTGTTTTAATGGCCTTGATTATTAACTTTATGTGTGTCATTTCTTACTCTTGCTACTTACTGATTTTTCACCTTGATAAGAGTTGTATGTCCCTACTTGTGTTCATTCTTAGTAATTTTTGTTAAGTGTTGGATACTATGAATTTTATAACATCTTATATTATTTTAAGTTTTCAGGGATGTTTTCTAGAATGTAGCTAAGTTATTTGCAAGTAATTTGATTCTTTCAAGGTTTGCTTTGTTATGTGAGATGTAGAGCTCACTGTAGTCTCGGACTAATTTGGCATCTTTAGTACAGCAATAAATACCCTTCTGGTTATCTCCTTAGTTGGCCAAAAACTAGGAAGTTTTTCTACCTTGCTTCATGGGAATAGACACTTTCTATCTCTGTGCAGGCTTTGGTGATTTTCAGCCTACTCTTTTTCATTGGTCTTTCCCCACCTGCCAGTGTGTTTCTTAAAGGCTTATACAAGTTAGTACTCAGGAGACCTTTCTGCAGGTCTCCAAGACTCTTCATCAGTACATCTCTCTTCTCCGGTATTTCATCCTACAAATTTTAGTTGCCATGGCTGCCTTAAAGTCCATTTCTATTTCCTCATCTTTCTGAGTCAGCTGGGCTTTGTTCAGACTCTTTTTGTGTTGTGGGTTGGAAACTCTCTCAGCTGTAAGCAGTGATAATCATAGAGTTCACTTAATTTATTTCTCTATTCTCAAGTATCCCTGTCTGCACTGCTTGTTGTCTAGAGTCTAAAAGCCATTTTATGTAATTTGTATGGTTTTTTAGGTATCTGATATGGAGGGTTAAGTCAGTTTCTTTTACTCTGTTATGGCCACATTTCAAAGTCTGTATGAAAATTTTTGCTCAAAACACAGAAATTGACCATTTTAGTTTTTATTTTATTAAAGATTTTATTTATTTATTTTTAGACAGATGGGAGGGGGTGTGGAGAGAGGGAGAGAAACATTGATGTCCAAGAGAAACATCCATCAGTTGCCTCTCCCACACCCCCATCTGGGGACCTGGCCCACAACATAGGCATGTGCCCTGACTGGGAATCAAACAAGCAAGCTTTCAGTTTGCAGGATGATGCCCAACCCACTGAGCTACACCAGTCAGGGGGAAATTGGCCATTTTAGAATAGGCTTCGGATTAAAGAGTTTAAGGAAAATGACCTATTATGAGTGTAAGAAAATGGTTTTTTTGGTAACTTTCCCCCCAAAAAGTTTCTTGTGAATGCACTCAATGTGCCACTTCTGAAGCTGTACCTTCCTTCACATTCAAAAACAGTGAAACCTATGCAGCTAACTCAAATGCTAAATTATTCTTCATTCACAGGGTACTGCTTCACCAAACCAGAACTGATCTTCATGTTGGAAGTAGGAGAAGATCCATGGTTACTAGAGGAAGAATTGCTAAGCAGAAGCTCCCCAGGTAAGTTATTGAATACTGGCAGAAGGCATCCAGGAAAATTAGATCAGTTACAAGTGAGCAGTTTGAATTGCTCTCTAGCACTCTCATTTTAGAGAACTTTACATTTGGAATTTTAGAAATAATAGGTCTGACATGTTAGGTAGGTAGCCAACAAAGGGAATGGATTATAAGCATGTTAATATTCTCATCTATAAAAGATAAGAGCTAAGTATACCATTTGAAGCTGAAAAATAAGTAATGGATCTGTATTAACAGTAAAAAGAAAAACTAAGAAAGGTCAATAAAGCCGCTAAAATTGGAAGTAAAGAGATCAGAAGAGAGAAAGGAAATGATTTTATCATCATATAATAATTGCTCAATACCATCTAAATAAATAGATAATTAAGGAATTATGTAATGTAATTAGAAAGATAACTATTGGAGCAAAGCACAACCTTCATAATTGTTAAAAGTTACATACATTTGACAGAGCAAAGAATACAGACCTGTTACTAGAAAAGTTTCCTATAAAGCTGTATCAAGGGTCTCCTGGGCCACCATCAGGTTCATTGAGTCTCTAGGAAGACTAAGCATATCGTCATACTCATAGCTAAGATTTATACAGTGAGATGATACAAAGCAAAATCAGCAAAGGGAAAGGTGCATGGGGTGAAATCTAGAGGAAACCAGGTACAAGCTTTGAAGACCCCTGGACATGAATTGTAACAACACATGTGAAATGTTGTCTATCTCAAAAATTCAGTAGGGACAAGGTACTTGGGAACCATCTAGAAATCTAAGTTTTCAGATGCCAGCCAAAGGTTAATCTTCCAAGCAGGCCTTTGTCAGGATAGCAGTCTCCTGCCTGCTGTGTTAACTCTTTTCTGCACTAAAAGTCTGCAAACATACTCTATAACGAAGAGTAAAACAAACATATCTGTCACATCACTGATGTAAATGTATTAAGTTCACCTGTTAAGAGAAATGCTATCAGATTATCAAAGAGATACACCTAAAATATAATTCAGAAAGTTTGAAATACAGTCCTAAACTAAAACAATAAACATGGAAATAACTCAGTATATATTTATGCTGAGTATATAAGGTTCATTTCAGGTCAAAAAGAACAGTTGCTTAAAAGGATAACTTTTAAAGGAAATATAAAAGTTTTCAATATTACTATGCCAAATAAATTATCAAGAGCCATAAAACAGAAAACTCCAAGAGTTGTAAGGAGAAATAGGAACACATTCAATATGACAGACCTTGCTCTTCCTCTCTGATTTCATACCACAGCCAGTAGACTCGAGAATACTGCTGAGTGTGACCAGCAAAACCTAAAACATTTACTCTCTGACCTTTTACAGAAAAGTTGACCAACCTCTGGTCTAGAAACTATAACTAGCATATTTTATAGAATTAATCTATTATGTGTCTTTCAAAAATCTATTCTGAAAACAAAGAATAAATCTCATTTTAAATGATCTTGGAACATTGAGAAAAATCTAAAGGTATTTTAGACAAATCTTGATACATTTCACAAAGTAGAGATATTATTTTTCAATAACACTAAATTGCAAACATAAAAATTAAAATTCTTCTATCTTAAAATCAATAATGCATGCATATTTTTATAAAAACCTATTTTATCAAAGAGTAAATCAATATTTTACAATATCCAGAATTTTTAAAATATATTTTATTGATTATGCTATTACAGTTGCCCCATTTTTTTTCTCCCCTTTATTGCCCTCTGCCCTGTACCCGTCCTTCTACCATCATTCCCCCACCCTAGTTCATGTCCAGGGATCATACATACAAGTTCTTTGCCATTTCCCAAACTATTCTAAACCTCCTCCTGTCTATTTGTACCTACCATCTATGCTTCTTTCTTTTTATTGTTGAATCAAGTACAGTTGTCTGCAGTTTCCCCCAGGACCCTTCCCCCACCCCAGGCATCCCTACCTCCCTTCCCTGATTCCACCCTTCCTTGGTTATATCCTTTATAGCTGTTCCTGAAATCCCTTCCCCTCTTCCCCCATCTAGGCTTCTTATTCCCTGTACATTTAACCCCATTCTCCCCCTTCCCTCTTCCTGCTGATAACCCTCCATGTGATCTCCATTTCTGTGATTCTATTCTGTTCTAGTTTGCTTAGTTTGTTATTGTTTTTGATTTTTAGGTTCTGTTGTTGATAGTTGCCACTTTGTTGTCATTTTACTGTTCATATTTTTATCATCTTCTTTTTCTTAGGTAAGTCCCTTTAACATTTCTTATAAAAAGGGCTTGGTGAGGATGAACTCCTTGAACTTGACCTTATTGGGGAAGCATTTTATCTGCCCTTCCATTCTAAATGATAGCTCTGCTGGATAGAGTAATCTTGGATGTAGTTCCTTGCCTTTCGTGACTTAGAATACTTCTTTCCAGCCCCTTCTTGCCTGTAAGGTTTCTTTTGAAAAATCAGCTGATAGCCTCATGAGAACTCCTTTGTAGGTAACTGTGTCTTTTTCTCTTGATGCTTTTAAGATTCTCTCCTTATTTTTAATCTTGGATAATGTAATTATGATGTGGCTTGGTGTGTGCTTCCTTGGTCAAACTTCTTTGGGACTCTCAGCTTCCTGGACTTCCTGGAAGTCTATTTCCTTTGCCAGATTGGGGAAGTTCTCCTTCATTATTTTTTCAAACAGGTTTTCAATTTCTTGCTCTTCCTCTTCCCCTTCTGGCACTACTATGAATCGGATGTTGGAATGTTTAAAGTTGTCCTGGAGGTTCCTAAGCCTCTTCTCATTTTTTTGAATTCTTGTTTCTTCATTCTGTTCTGGTTGAATGTTTATATCCTCCTTGTGCTCCAAATTGTTGATTTGAGTTCTGGTTTCCTTCCCTTGACTCTTGGTTCCCTGTGTACTTCTCTTCATTTCACTTTACATAGGCTTCACTTCTTCCTCTATTTTGCCACCATATTCAACCACTTCTGTGAAAATCCTGACTACTAGTGTTTTGAACTGTGCATCTGATAGGTTGGCTATCTCTTCATTGCTTAGTTCTGTTTTTGGAGCCTTGATCTGTTCTTTCATTTGGGCCACATTTCTTCATCTGAGCCTGCCTATTACGTTGTAAGGGGTGGAGCCTTAGGTATTCACCAGGGTGGGTCAACCTACCTAGGTGTGTTATGGCACTGTATGTGGGGGAGGGGTCTAAGCTGGAACAGTGCCACTTGATTTACTCTCGTCTGGCTTTTAGTCACTTTCTGCACTACCCACAAGCAAATTGGGCCCTTCTGGTGCTGATTCCTGGGTAGGTGGGTTTGTGTATATTCTGGCACCCTGTGGGTCTCTCCAATGAACTCTCCTATGAGGATGGGAGTTTCTGCTGCTGCCTCAACCCCCACAGGTTTTTTCAGTCAAAGGCTTTGAGGCTTTATTTCTCTGCATTGGAACCCTGGGTTGCATGGTCTATCTTGTTCCCCAGTTGTACCTTCTGGATGATCCACATGTAAATATTGGGACCACCCACTCCGCCAGCTGCCACCTTGCCCAATCCACCAGCCTCTGCCTTGCTGAGTGTCCTATCTACTCTAGCTCCCTGTCTCTGCCTGTCCTACCAGTCTGGATGAATGTTTCTTCTTTAACTCCTTGGTTGTTGGACTTCCATACAGTTCTATTTTCTGGCAGTTCTGGTTATTTTTTGTTTTTTAAATATGTTGTTGTCCCTTTGTGGTTGAGCAAGGAAGCAAAGTGTATTCACCTATGCTCCCATCATGGCTGGAAGTCCAGAATTTTTTTTAATTGAAACATATGTGTCAGAACCTTTGGGCTATAGATAAAGCAGTGCTTAGAGAAAATTTTCAGTCTCATATACTATTTTAAAAAGAAGAAAGTTAAAAAAACTAGGAAACTAAAGAGTCAACTACATAGTTGGGCATATAAGTCTCATTCCATAAGGAATATGTTGAATATCATAAAGTAATTTTAATTTTCTCAGTTTTAGAAAAAACCCAACTTGATGAACTCTCAGAGAAGAGCCCAGAAAGCCAAGGCAAACAGTTGTGGTAAGTTTTATTTATCAACAAATCATTGACTACAGAGCAAGAAATTTCAGGAAAACCATGTAATATGGAGGTAAACATTTATCCTGTAAGAATGATATCTTGTAAATTTGACACTACAGGGCCTCCTTACTTGCACCCCAGCTCATTGACCCCTCATTGTCAATATTCAAGAAAGAAGACTCATGAGATTAATGTAGGTGAGAAAGGGACCCTCAGTATTAAGGATGGCAGAACTAGTACTGGAAAGAAATCTTTTGTTTACAGTAAAAATGTAAAAGCCTTTGATTATAAAGAGGAAGTTATTCAGCATCAGACAATTCAGACTTTGTGGCAAGGTTTTGAATGTAATAAATGTGGAAAATCTTCCCTTGAAAAGACTGCTGTTGTTACATCTAATAAATACCACCCAAAAGTGCAATTTTATCAACTTAATATATTTGGGGAAAACCAATATGATAAATCAATCCTTATAGTCTCTCAGAGCTATTATCCAGAGGAGAAGAGCCACTGTGAGTTTAATGGATATGAATGTAATGAAAACAAAAATAAATTTCAATAGAATCACTCAAAGAACTGACACAGAAATCTTTCAGCCAAAAAGCCCACATTAGAGAACACCAGGATATTCATAAAGGGATGACACCTTTTGAATATGGAAAGAAATTCAGCCATAATTCAGCCCTTTTGGTGCATTAGAGAACTCATACAACAAACCCACCCTCTGACTGTGACGCATCTCTAGAGACATTGGGTTACCAATTAACTTTCAGTATACATCAGGGAACTCACATAACAGTGAAACCCACTGAGTGTAATGAATGTGAAAAATCCTGTTGTATGAATTCACATGTAGCCCAGCCTCAGAAAAGTCACACAGGGGAGAAATGCTATGAATGTCACAAATGTGGGAAAGCTTTCAATGAAAAATCATACCTCTGAAAACATCAGAGAACTCACACAGGAGAGAAACCCTATAAATGTGATGGGTACGAGAAATCTTTCAGTGCAAAGTCTGGCCTAAGAATACATCAGAGAACTCACACGGGGGAGAAACCATTTGAATGTGATGAATGTGGGAAAACTTTCAGCCATATGTGAGGCCTAAGGAATCATCGGAGAACTCACACAGGGGAAAGACCATATAAATGTGATGAATGTGGGAAGGCTTTCAAACTGAAGTCAGGTCTAAGAAAACATCATAGAACTCACACAGGGGAGAAGCCCTATAAATGTAATCAGTGTGGGAAAGCTTTTGGTCAGAAGTCACAACTTAGAGGGTGTCATAGAATCCACACAGGAGAGAAACCCTACAAATATAATCATTGTAGGGAAACTTCCAGCCAGAAATCAAACCTTAGAGTATATCACAGGACTCACACTGGGGAGAAACCCTATAAATGTGATGAGTGTGGAAAAACTTTCAGGCAGAAATCTAATCTAAGGGAACATCAGAGAACTCAACACAGGAGAGAAACCCTATGAATGTAATGACTGTGGAAAAGCTTTCAGTGAGAAGTCAGTCCTAAGAAAACATCAGAGAATTCACACAGGAGAGAAACCCTATAAATGCAACCACTGTGGAGAGGCTTTCAGCCAGAAATCAAACCTCAGAGTACATCAGAGAACTCACACAGGGGAGAGACCCTGTAAATTTAATAAATGTGGGAAAACTTTCAGCCAGAAATCAAGCCTTAGGGAACATCAGAAAGCCCACACAGGGAACTAAACATATGAATATAAAGAATAGGGAGAAACCAAGTAGGGAGGAAATAAAATCTCACAATACAAAAGAGATCAAATTGGAGAGAACCCCTATGAATATAATGAACACTTGAAAGTTCCTCTGTAATTTACCAACCCTCACTAAACATCAGAGAACTTACACAGGAGATAAAGTCTTAGAATATATTTTGTGTAGGTAGTATTTCATCCAGAGTGTGGACCTCAGTGTAGATCACAGAACTCACCCAGCAAAGAAACTCAGTAAAGATAAAGAATATAAGATATACTTTGTGCACTCAATCATCAGAAAATTCATACTGCAGAAAAACTCTGGTAGTGTAATAAAAATCTGAAAACTCTGTGCCAGCAATCAAAACTCATCTATTATAGAGAAATCACAGTGAGAGAACTGGGAATGTTATCAGTGTTTGGTAACTGTTAGCCAAAATCTAGCTTTCTTAGTACAGCTGAAAACACAGAGAGAGACCTCATCACATAACAATGCAGACAAGATATGTGGTAGTGAATGTGGAGATTTATTCTACTGTAAATTATCCCTCAATGTGACTTACTCAGGGGTAACCACCTCTGTTACATAAGAAGTATTGATTCTTCACCAGTAACTATTTCCTCTTCTCCTTCATACCACACTGAGTCTAAATTTCTCAACTACTTTGTCATCCAAACAGGGTCATATTATTAACCTCTGGCTAGTGGAATGTGGGAGTCATCAACAAGTCTCATTAGACACATCCCTGATATTCTCCATGTTTTCTCCTGTCCCTTACCAGAATGCAGTGGCAGTTGCCCTCAGTGAAACCATGGGGCTCAAGATGGAAGAGCCCATGATAAAAGGAAACAGTCCCAGAGTGACTGTTGGATGGAGCTTTTTTTGGTTACACAGTTAAGATTTTTGCAGTGAGAAACTTGTTCTCTGTTGAGCTTTTGTAGGTTTTGGTATACTTAATGTTGGCATATACTTGCCATCTCTCAGTTAACAAAGCCTATGAGTATTTCTGTGGACATCTGAACCCAATAAAGAAACATCACATAGGAGAAACTCCTGACAATATACTGAGTGACCATAGAATTTATCCATAATGCTTCCTTGTAAGCTCAGAAAATATTAGGAGAAGAAATCCAACATTAAATATACGTAGGCAATCCTTTACCAAAAAATGACTCATAGATGGAGGACAGGGTGACAGCTGGGGTCAGAAGGAGATCAGAGGGTGGAGGGGTTGAGTAAAAAGAAAAAAGGACTCATGGACATGGACAACAGTGTGGTGACTGCTGGGGGTAAAGGGGACTAATGGTAATAGAAAAAATGCAATAAAGACTAAGTAGAAATAAATTATATATAAACAGTATGATTATATTCCTTATTTTCATTATTATACTAGTATTCAAATCAATAACCCAAAGATATAAGCATAGTTTAAATTTAAAAATATAATTTTGATCTCCTAAAGAGTAGAAATGTTGAACAAATATCTGATCATTGAGTTATGAATGTGTGAAAGTTTTCAACAAATTATCAAACTTCAATATCTCTGAGTATGTTACAAGAGGAAAATCTATTAGCCTTTACCTAGAAATACTTATATCAAAACTATTTTTCATATGTAATATTAAAAGATTTAATGATAATATAACTATTGATTCATAGACATTCACTAGAATAAGAAGCTTTAAAAGAACAAAAAAATAAATTCCATAAACTGAACAGCATTGAAGTATATGAATATTTTCTGAGTTCTGTATTGCTTATCTATGAGTTTATATACGTGCATGCTACTTAAGAGATACTTGTTTCATATGTGTATTGGAATTCAATGTTGTAACAGAATTACATACCCCTTGTGTAGTAACTATTCTGATATCAGCTTCAATTTGTCACATGTATGTTAATAGTAAATACACCTTTTATATGAAGTGTCTGAAAATTCAGAATCATATCACATTCCCTTTCTTATGCTGCCCTCTGACATGTAGATATAGGAAAGAACATTGTTACTAAACTGTCTCTTTTCAATGAAGCCAAACAATTAAAACATATATATTTAGCCATATGTGTGGCTAAATGTGTGTGTTATGGCTATGGCTTCCTGGTGTGCACACACACCCCACACATGCACAACCATATATAAAATCTTAAATATCACTCATTCCTCGAATGTATCAAGTATTCAAAGGAGCCCTTTGAAGGCATTCTTTATTTATGGTACTTTTAAAAATTTCTAGCTTTGAAATTTTTGCTGAAATAATCAATCTGAAACTTGTCTAGTTTTCCCACTAGAGTCATTTTACACGGCATTTGGCATTCTCTGTCTCACTTAAGCAATGTCTTGCTTTGGGTCCTTGTTTCTCCCTCAGCCACCTAGCTTCCCAAACTTTGGGTTCTTTTTGTGCTCTGCATTATCAGATACCTGATGCATTCAAGAAAGGTTGTTAGTTTCAAGTCTGCCCAGCTGTTGTCTTAGGGAGAGGTACAATGGTCTTTCCTGCTCTTTACTTACTGAGCTGTAACTGAAAGTTGTCATTTGATTTTTAACAAGTGTTCTTAGGTGATTTGATGGGAAAAGGAGGATTGTTTTCAAAGAGGTGTTAAAATAACTGGATATTCTTATATTTAAAATTCCTCTCTGTTTATACCATAATTAAATATTTATTCAAATAGGTTGTAGACCTAAACAAAATACCTAACAGTATAAAATTTGTTAGAAAGCATGGAAGAAAATAATTGTACTTCAAGGAACACCAAGATTTTTAAGATTTAATACAAAATGTGAAACATAAAAACAAAAAAAATAATTTGGAATTTATTAAAATTTAAAATGCTTTTCAAGATTTTATCAAAATGAAAAAGGAAATCATAGATTTGGAGGAAATATCTTTAGTAGATATATCTGACAAAGGACTTGCATGTACAATGTGTACAGACCATTCATAAAGCTATAATAATACAGAAGACCCAGGTAAAATGGGAAAAGTAAGAGAAAGGTTAAAACAGTCTTTTTACAAATGAAGATATATAGTTAGTCAATAAGTTGGTAAGATTCCAAAGTTTTAGTCATCAAGAAAGTACAAATTAAAACTATAAGATAGCAGCATTATAAATCCATTTGAGAGTTCTGTATATATAATGCAACAAACAATTTCACTTCTAGGTATTTACCCCAGAGGAACAAAGAATTGTACCAAAAAAATAATAAAAATAATTTTTAAAGAATTATACCAAAATATTCATAACATTTTATTTATAGTAGTCCCAAGTAGAAAGAACTAAAATGTCCATCAACAGCCTTGACCAGTGTGGCTCAGTTGGTTGGGCGACATCCTGCAAAGAGAAAGGTCATTGGATCGATTCCTGGTCAGGGCACATGCCTGGGTTGTGGGTTCAGTCCCCAGTCAAGGCATGTGCAAGAGGCAACCAATTGATATTTCTCACACTGATGTTTTTCTCTCTCTCTTACTCCCTTTTCCTCTCTCTAAAGATTAATAATATCTTTTAAAAAATAAAATGTCCATCAACTGATAAATGTATAAACTGTTATATTACTTAATGGACTACAGTTCAGCAATAAAAAGGAAGCAAGTCCTAATACATTGATAAATTTCAATAAGATTATTCTGAGTAAAAGAAGTGAGGCACAAGAGAGTAGAGCTACATGGCTCCATTTATATGAAATTCTAGGAAAGACATCTAAACTAGAAGTGTAGCAGACCATTGGTTGCCGAGGGGTGGGGATGAGGATTAGCTGGGTAGGGGAACAAGGGAATGTGTTAATGTGATAGAATGTTCTATATCTTCATTGTGATGGTATTTACAAAGTTGTATACATTTTCATATAAAATATACCAAAGTGAGTATATATGATATGAATTATACCCCCCAAAAGTTTATTTTTAAAATTGTAAAAGTGAATTTTGGAACCCTAGTATACTGAGACCCAGATTCTCAATTTGCTAAGTGGTTTATTGACTTAATTACTTGGGTATTTATTCCCTTTCCCCTCCTCTATGGCTCTGACCTTGGGCAAGTTATTCTCATTTATGTTCCACAGATTCCTCATATGTGAAAGGTGGGTAATGATGATAATTACTACAGTCCTTTTTGGAGTCATTTTCTGGGTTAATCTATATCAGTCACAAAAAAGTAGAATCTGGCACTGAGTAAATGAGCAATAATAACTATCATGATTATACTATTAGTATTTTTAAAAATCAAAGTAAAGGTCTGTGGTTGGTGTTTCTTTAAAAAGCTTAAAGCAAGAGAGTAGTTCTTCCACCCCGCCGCTGCCAAGAAAGGGTAAATTACACCCAAAGGAGATTCAGCCTTGATGTGATGGGTAGGTGGGAGGTTCCTTGCCCTATTATGGCATCAATTTTTCTCTATCCATGACACCATTTTTGAAGTTTTTGAAACCTGAGGCCCTCTTGATTGGCTCATATGACTTCGCCCAAAACATTTTCTATGTGTCAGTTACCAGGAAATTGCTTTTTTGGAAAGATAGAAGAAGTCCCCCTTCTCATCACTCTTACCTTTGCCCACACCTCCTAGAGCTTCTCTCTGGTAGAAGCTCTTTGAAGCCAGAACAAAGACAGAGTATTGTCAATTGGGTTCTTTGTTACAGTCCAGGGTAGAAGTTACACACCAATATACAATATAAATGTTTTAGAGAGAAGTCACACTTATGGAAATGTACACACGCACACACACCTTTGAGTTACTACCCTGAGATCTGTTTCTATTACACTGGAGGTGATTTCAGGTGTCACGTATGATCCCTTTTAACACAGGGCTGCATCCTCTGTTCTCTTGAGTAATACAGTCACAGGGTAACTTCCAAGAGAAAAGGGTACTCAGAAATTAGAAGTTGACTTGGCCCTAATCATAGGCAAAAGGCATGAGTTTTCACATTCTTCACCACAGGTGTGTCAGAACATGAAAAAAAAAAATTCAAGTATTAGATGGCCCTCTGTGAGTGTAGAGTCCATGGGGGCAGGATTTGGGCCAGTGTTTGAGAATTCATTTTTGGGTCATTGGAGAATTTTGGCAGGACCTTGAGTGGAGACTGACCTCAATTCTTAGAGGTCCTTCCTCTTCATAAGAGAAACTTCTCATCAGTGGTTTGGACATGAATATATCGGTAAATGCTTCAGCAGTAGATGAGATGAAGTCAAATAGAGTGATGAGCCAAAGCACTCTTTTATTTGTGGTATAAGTTATTCTTATATCAAAATTATTGGATCAGGGCAGAAGACAGACAGTAGTTACCAGATAGGTACACAAGTACAGAAGATTATAGTGAAAGGGTGGAGTGTACTGCACATAAGTATGCAACAAAAATTATTAAGTTGCCAACAGTTTTGATTGCTAGACCTTATTCCCTGCATTAATGTATTATATCCACTTACTATATTTCAAATGGAGGTGAGCATTTTAGTTAACTTTCTGTTGGTATCATGTGTCTCAGTAACAGCTATGGAAAAAACAAAATCCTGCGATTTCTGGTATTGCCTGATTTTGTGGGGCATAACAGCCCAGAGTGGGTAAAAACATGATGCCAGCAGATGGTCTTGCTGGTTGCTGTGGGGCCAGGGTTCTGGGTATCATGGTCAGCTTGATACACCGCTGAGGCTGCTGAGTTACACTTCCTACTGCCCTCTTTACTGTGTGGTCTTTGAGACAAAGAGTATCCTCTGCACCTGAAGAAGGGCAAGGTGGCTGTAGGCACATAGAATTTTAGCTCTAGACCGCATCTCAGTGTGTACTTTTTACAACTCAGGTGCATCACACCTGCTTAACAGATGCTTACAGCTCCCCCCCCCCCCTTATTTTCTAACAACTAAACATATAGTAATTTTTCATAAAATTTTCTGGTATTTTAATTTTTGTGGAAAAATAAATACAGTTTTTACAAAGTAAGTCTTACTTGGCCTGACTCTTTGGCATATTTTCCCAGTCTTTTCACGTTATTTAGCTATAAATTCCATCCTTAGCACTGTTTTTACTGTATCCAGTGTTGGGAGCTGACCAAACAGCTGACCTTTGACACAGTCGGGTCGGATGAGATGCGTCTGCACAGCAGAAGCGGCTGTGGCCGGGTCTCCTGTCTATCTCTTCCCGTATGCCTGTCCCTATTAACATCAGGTGGTGGGATTTTTGGACGCCTGTGCTTTATAGCAAGGGACCTTGCATGATGCCTCTGGTTCTGCATGAAGTCACTTGCTGACCACTAACTGGGGGCTCCTGGTAGCCCTGGTGCTGCCTGCTCCCCCCACCTGGAAAGTTAAGGATAGATTTAAACTATGGGCAGACTAGCTGCCGGAACGCTGGAGGAGGCCGTTGCTAGGAATGTCTAGGGAGTCAGCATTCAAAAGCTCAAGATTTATTAGAACCACTGCCTTTCCCATACCCTGGGCAGGAGCAGTTATTGATGGGACCAGGTAAATAGAGGAGGAAGGAGTTTTAATTAAAATATAATAATCTCAGTACATGGAGACATAATATGCCCCCCCCCCCCAGATATGTAGTTAATAGATCTAGGCAAAAAATCATTTATCTAATTTAGACAATCTAATTTCTATAAATAATAACTAATTTTAAAATCACTCCTTGTACCCCTTTGATTTAGACCAATCTATAGAAACTTCGTAGATATTTAATTATAATTAGCATTTAAAAGTTTGTGCTCATATAGCTTCGTTGGCTATCTGATTAATGACCCTCTTGGTCAAAATAACCTTTGTTTAATATGGTTGATCTGTGGTACTTCCTGTACTTTTTGGTTATTTCTTTGTTTAACATGATTGATTTGTAAAATCTTCTGTGTTTTTAGAAATTATTTCTGTGGTAATCATTTCTGTTTTAATAATCACACTATGTATAGAATGTTGTATAACCTCCCCTATAAAAATAAAGATTGATTTTTCTCGGTGAGTCAGTCAGGTCTAGAGAGCCTGGCTGTTCTCCGGCATCACATCTGGTGTTTGTCTCGTTTCACCTGAACCGTTCCTCCTTCTGGGACCCTGAGACCCGCCGAGGCTGGGCCCTGGGAATCCTGTGAGTTGGATATGCTGCATTTTCCTTTTCATTCATCTCTCTTTTGTAATTTTCCCCGTGATTTCTTCTTTGAGCTACTGTTTAAGAGTGTGTTGTTTAAGTTCCACAAATTTATGAACTTTCCTGTTTTCCTTCTGTTACTGATTTCTAACTTCATCCTGTTGTGGTCATAGAAGAGACTTAAGAGGATATATACCTTTTTTAATCTATGGAGACTTAATCTGTATTTTAGCATGGTCTGTCATGGAGAATGTCCCATGTGCATGTGAGACAAAGGTCTATTCTGTTGTTATTGGGTACAGTGTTCTATAAATGTCTGTTAGATTTAGTTGACCTACCGTGTTGTTCAGGTACTCTATTTCCTTATTTTCTGTCTGGTTGTTCTTTCCATTATTGAAAGTGACATATCAATAAAAATGAAGTCTCCCTATTATTGTAGAAATGTTTGTTTATCCCTCAGTTCTGTCCATTATTGCTTCCTATATTTGGATGGTCTGTTACTAATTTATAAATGTTTATACAGTCGTGTGCTGCTTAACAACAGATATGTTTGAGAAATGCAGGTGACTTGTTGATGTGCAAACATCATGGAATGAACTTATACAAAACTGGATGGTATAGCCTACAAACAACACACTAGGCTTTCTGGTATACCACTGTCATATATGCAGTCACTCACTAACCGAACTGTTGTTTGCAGTACATAACTGTACTAATTTTAGTAATCCTGTGTCTGAATTGCCTTTCTAGTTGGAAGAGACTATTAAAGAGCTTCCTTTTAAAACAACATCACCTGAGGTTGCAGATAAACCTCCTTTACCCCTTAATCAAAGACTGCTCTAAGAGCCATCATTAAAGAATTTCTCAAACCTAGGGAAAATCCTCAAAAGTTTTTTGCAAATGGATTGCTCCCTGAACATGACAGAGGGAGGGGAGACAAAATTTCACTTTGTTGCCATGGCCAGGTGGCTCAGTTTGGCGTTGTCCTGTACACCAAAAGTCTGAGGGTTCAGTTCCTGGACAGGGCCCATACCTAGGTTGTGGGTTCAGTCCCTGGTTGGGGCATGTAAGGGAGGCAACTGATTGATGTTTCTCACATTTTTGTTTCTCCCTCTCTCTTTACCTCGCCCCCCACCATCCCTACCTTCCTCTCTCTCTAAAACCAATAATATCCTCAGGTGAGGACTGAAAAAGCGAGGGAGGTGGTCCTTGGAGACAGGTTCAGGGAGTGGGCCCGGAATGAGCTACTGCTGCTTGTCATTTCCCCTGGTTACCAGTCTCATGGGGAACCTTAGAGTTTAGGAGAGAAAAGTAAAGTGCATGCCTAAGAGGGATGAAAGGGTGATGTGCTTCAGAGAGAGCCTGTGCTGCATCTTTGCCTTGAGAGTACTTACTTGTTTTCTACAAACCAGAATTTGGGGGGGAGGTAATTAAGGGAGGATCTTAGTAGAATATTCATCAGCATTATGCTGATGTGCCAAATGAAATTTATTCATTTGACTTCATCCATCCTTGGGTGTAGTTGGCATAAATGGCACTAATGGGATTTCTGCTACCTGTCTCCCAGAGTAGGGTGATTTAAGCTATTTACCCTTTGTTTAGGGAGAAGAAATATAAATCATTTACTCTTAAGTATCCTTAGTTGAAGAAGATAGCATTTTACTATTTACTAGGTGGCTCTAAACTGCTTGGCCACTTAACTGTATGTCTTAGTTTACCTATTCCACTTGTCCTGGCTTACTAACCTGTCTAACTTTCATTATACCTAGGCTTACTAGAGGTCAAATAAGTTCATGTTATCTCTGTTACAAAATTTGTCAATAAGAAAGAAAAGTTGGTAAGATAGAATTTTTGTAAGTAATCTAAACATAAGTGTTAATAACAGGTAAAATAGATGTATGTAGGAAAGAAGGTTTTTAGGTGCACTTTAGTTTCCCTGAATATTTTTAGTAATCTGAAACCTTAAATAAAACTTTGTAAGATTAAACCAAATGATAGAAATATATTAAACATCTAGTTCATTTATAAAATATGGAAATATTAATTGCTGGACATAGGTTTATACAATTTTGGCTTCCTTTTACAGAGGAACTAAAAATATTTGGGTCTGTTAATAAGTACTTTTTATAACACTGAGAAATTTTCTATGAGAAAGCACATTTTTAGAAATTACAAAAATAGCCCTGGCTGGTAAGGCTCAGTGGACTGAGCACCAGCCTGTGAACCAAAGGGTTGCCAGTTTGATTCCCAGTCAGGGGACCTGCCTGGGCTGTGGGCCAGGTCCCCAGTAGGGGGCACATCAGAGACAACCACACATTGGTGTTTCTCTCCCTCTCTTTCTCCCTACCTTCCCCTCTCCAAAAATAATTTTTTTTAAAAGGAATTACAAAAACATTTATCCAAAGAATGTTAGTGTAAATAACAGTTCATGATTACTTACTACCCAGCAGTGGAATTGCTGGTTCATAGGTAGTTCCAATTTTAATTTTTTGAAAAACTTCCATACTGTTTTTGCACAGTGACCGCACCAATTTGCAGTTGTACAAAGTGTTTCCTTTTCTCCACATCATCACCAACACGGGTGATCAGATCACTGGGGAGGAGTAGGAGGGGCTGCAGGGGGAGGTTGCCTGAGGCAATGGTAAACAGTCTAGTTTGGGATTGACTGAGAAGGTGAATGCCTCTGGAGCTTATGGAATTACAGGCCAGAAGATTTAAAATAAAAGGAGGGCAGAGACTGGCTCTCTAGTTGTCTTTCTCCAGGATGCCTGGGTGATCATGCTGCAGCTTCCTATGTTTCCTAAAGGATGGTATTTTAGATAGATTTTGGGTTGGAGAAGAAACTCCAGGCTCAGCCTAGGATTATGCTGGCCTGGCAAAGGGCAGCAGGATTATTCTTCTTTGGGTGTTCAAAAGTGGACAGCTCTGAGGCTGAAGGCTGCCAGTCTCCCAAAATTGTGTAGCTTTTGTTGTTTTAGTTTGTAAACTAATCCTTTAGAACTAAGATAATTAAAAGCTAACAGGGGAAATGATAGGGGAACTCAGGAGTTAAAGATTTTAGCCTTCATTGGTAGGCTTAAGAGACTAATGTATGGGAAAAGCTGTTATTCCAAAATTGTGTAGTGTTTGAATAAAGATTCCTTTCCTTTATCACCAAAACTTTGCCTCTGGAATTTTGCTTGCAGAGTGGCGATGGGCAGCAAAACCCCACTTGCTGTTCAGTAACAATGATAGCCATTCTGACAGGTGTGAGGTTGTATCTCATTGTAGTTTTAATTTGCATTTCTCTGAGATTAGTGATGTTGAGCAACTTTTCATATGTGTATTGGCCATCTGTATGTCCTCTTTGAAGAAGTGCCTATTCGGGTTCTCTGCCCATTTTTTAATTGGATTGTTTGGGGATTTTTGGTGTTAAGTTGAATGAGTTCTCTATACATTTCAGATATTAACACCTTATTGGATATATCATTGGTGAATATCTTCTCCAAATTGGTAGACTGTCTGTGTTTTGTTGATGGTTTCCTTCGTTGTGCAAAATCTTTTTATTCTGATGTAGTCTCATCTGCTTTTCTTTTGTTTTCCTTGCCCATAAAGATGTATAAGAAAAAGAAAATTACTAAGAGCCATGTCAGAATGTTATTGACAAGAAAAATTTCAAACAAAAAATCTAACATTATACTATAAGAGCTAGAAAAAACAACAAAGCCAAAAGTGAGTAAAAAGTAAAGAAAGAATAAAGGTTACTGTAGAGTCCTGATTAATGTGGTTCAGTTGGTTGGGCCTCATCTTGCATAGCTAAAAGGTTGCTGGTTCAATTCTTGGTCAGGGCACATGACTGGGTTGTGTGTTCAGTCCCTGGTTGGGGTGCATAGGAGAGGCAACCAGCCAATGCTTTTCTCATACTTCGATGTTTCTCTCTCTCTCTTTCTCCCTCCTTTCCTCTTTCTTAAAACAAACAAACAAACAAACAAAAAAACAAAACCTTTTTAAAAAGATTAGAGTAGAAATAAATGAAAGAGTCTAAAAAACACAAAAATATCAGTGAACCCAAAAGTTGGTTCTTTGAAAAGATAACAAAATTGAAAAACATTTAAACAGAGTCATCAAGAAAAAAAGAGGATTCACATAAAATTAAATAAGAGGGGAAGTAACAACTGACACCACAGAAATAAGGATTATAAGAAGATACTACAACAAATTGGACAATCTGGAAGAAACTGATAAATTCCTAGAAACGTACAATCTTCCAAGACTGCATTGAAAAGAAATAAAGAATTTGAATCGACTGATCACTACCAATGAAATCGAATTGGTAATCAAAAAACTTCTAACAAATATAAGTCCTGAACCAGATGGCTTTACAAGTGAATTCTGCCAAGAAAGCACTCAAAGAATAATTAACACCTCTTCTTCCCAGATTATTCCAAAATATTCAAGAGTAGGGAAGGCTCCCAAGCTCATTTTATGAGGCCACCATTACCCTGATTCCAAAACCAGACAAAAACATTACAAAAAAAATTATAGTCCAATATCCCTAAAACTTTTCTGGGACATAAGGTTGTTTCAATATCCACAATCAATTAAAGTGGTACACCACATAAACAAATTGAAAAATAGAAGTCAGATGATCATATCAATAGATGTGGAAAGTGCATTTGAAAAAATCCAGCACCCATTTGTGATACAAACTCTCAGCAGAGTGGGACTAGAGGGAACATAACAAAATAAAGGTCACATATGACAAATCCACTGCTAACGTTGTACTCAATGGGGGAAAGCTAGAAATGTTTTCCTTAAGATTAGGTACAAGACAAAAATGTTCACTTTTACAACTTTCATTTAGTATAGTATTGGAAGTCCTAGCCACAGAAATCAAAAAAGAGAAATGGAAAGACATTTGATTTGGAAAGGAAAATGTAAAACTGTCATTATTTGCAGATGACATGAATATATATATTATATATATATGTGTATATATATATAGAGAGAGAGAGAGAGAAAAAATGAGAGAGAACCCTATAAACTCCACCAAAACACTATCAGAATTAATAAATGGATTTAAGAAGGTAGTAGGGCTTTAATGGGGAAAAGTGAAAAGAATGCAAGACCATATGAATAATATAAGCAGAGAAATAGAAATTTGAAGAAAGAAGAGAAAAGAAATGCTAGAGATAAAAAAACCCACTGTAACAGAAATGAAGAGTGCCTTTAATGAACTCATTAGTAAATTAGACATGGCTCAGGATATAGTTTCTGAGCTTGAGACTATCTTAATAGAAACCTCTAGAACTCTTGTAAAAAGCAGACTGAAATATGAAATAGAATATCCAAGAAGTATGGAACTATTTCAAAAGTAGTAACATACTAATAATGGAATACCAAAAGAAAGAGGAAAAGAAGCAAGGGAAATATTTGAAATAATAATGATAAATACTTTCCTCAAATTAATGTCAGACCAAAAACCACAGATTCAGGAAAATCAAAGAACACAAAGCAAGATAAATGTTCCCAAAACCATACCTAGGCATATTATATTAAAACAGCAGAAAATAAAAGAAAAAATAATAAGAAGCCAGTGACAAATAATACCTTACCTACAGAGGAGCAAAGATAAAAATGACATCTGACTTCTCAGAAACCATGCAAGTAAGAAAACAATAAAATGATATATTTAAAGTGTTGAGAGAAAAAACTGACAAACTTAGAATTTTGCACACTACAAAACTGTCCTTCAACAGTGATGGAAAAATAAAGAATTTTTTAAACAAACAAAAAATGAGGAAATGTGTTGCCAGCAAACTGGTCTTGCAAGAAATGGTATAGATCTTCAGAGAAAATGAAATTTACATAGATCAGAAACTCATATCTACATAAATAAAGCAAGAGCATTAGAAAAGGAGTGATAGTAAAATAAAACTTTGATTTGTCTTTTTCTTAATTGATCTAATATATTTGTCCAGAGTAATAGGAACAACAGTGTAATCGATAATCATAGCTTACATATAAGTGAAATGAATGAAAGAAATGCCACAAGGACCAGAAGGAAGGATTAGAAATATCTGTTATTATAGGTACTTAAACTACCCATGAAGTGAGGTAGTGTTATTTGAAAGTGGACTGTGATTAGTTGTAAATGTACATTGCAAACTCTACAGCAACCACTAAAAAAAGTACAAAAGGAAGTATAATTGATATCCTAAAAATGAGAGAAAATAGAATCATATAAAATGCTCAATTAAAAACACAAAAGGCAAACAAAATATGGAAAACAAAAACAGGAACAAAGAACAGGACAACACATAGAAAACAGTAACAAATATGGTAGATATTAATCCAATTATATCAATAATCACATTAATGTCAATGCCTAAATATATCAATTAAAAGACAAAGATTGTCAGAGTGCACAAAAATATAAGATCCAATGGTATCTATCTGTCTACAAGAAATCCACTTTAAATATAAAGATACACATAGATTAAAAGTAAAAGGATAGAGAACAATATAATGTGCTAACACCAATCAAGGTAACATTATTGTAGCTATATTAATTCAGACAAAGCAGACTTCAGAGCAAGGAAAATTATCATAGATAAAAAGAGCTTTACATAATGAAAAAGGGTGCAATTCTCCAAGTCATAACAATCTTTACTGTCTAAGTGCCTAAAAATAGGGCATTAGAATACATGTGGCAAAAATTGGTAGAACTACTAAGAGAAATAGATGAATCCACTAGTATACCTGGGGACTTTCAATAGCTCCTTATTAGCAATGGGCATATCCAGAAGGCATAAAATCAGGAAATACATACCTGGATTCAACAGCACCATGAATTAGCTGGATACGATTGACATTTATAGATTCTTTCATCTAACAGTATAAGAATATACATTGTTCTTAAGTTCATATAAAAAATTAAAAAAGATAGACCACATTCTATATCATAAAACTCACCTTAAGAAATGAAAAAGAACAGAAATTATATAATGTATGCCCCAAGACCACAATGGAATTAAACTAGAAATCAATACATAACCAAAGCTAGAAAATTCCAAAAATAGCTGGAGATTAAGCAATACACTTCTAAATAACACCTGAGTCAAAGAAGAAATCTCAAGAGAAATTTTAAAATATTTTTAAATAATCAAAAATACAACATCAAAACTTGTGGAATGAAAACAGTGTTTGGGGGAAATTTATAGACATATATTATGGCCTATATTAGAAAAGAAGAAAGGTCTAAAATCAATCATCTATGATTTTGCCTTAGAAAACTAGAAAAAGAAGAACACATTGAATCCAAAGTAATTCTACTTTTGGGAATTTATTTTAAAAATCTGAAAGACTAAATTAAAAGAATATAAGCACCCCTATGTTTACTGCAGTATTATTTATAATTGTCAAGATTTGGAAGCAGCCCAAGTGGATAAAACAACTATGGGACATTTACACAATGGAATACTACTTCGCCATAAAAAAGAAGAAAACCGTACCCTTTGCAACAGCATGGATGGACCTGGAGAACACTATGCCAAGTTAAATAAGCCAGTCAGAGAAAGACAAATATCATATGATTTCACTTGTGGAATCTAATGAATAAACTGAACTAACAAGCAAAATAGAGATACACATAGATAGAGAGCAGGCTGACAGCCCTGAGGGTGGAGGTTGGTTAGGGGGTGGAGGGATGGAGCAAAAAGAGAAAGGGCTTATGGACATGGTCAATGGTGTGGTAACTGTGGGGGAGGAGGGATAGGGGAAGTAGAAGCAGAAATAAGGGGATGAATGGAAATGGAAAAAATGCAATAAATAAAAATAAAAATTTTTAAAATAAATACAAAGTAAGCAGAAGAAAGGAAATTATTAAGGCAGAAATCAGTAACGTTGAGAAAAACAATGAAACCAAAAGCTGAATATTTAAAAATATAAATAAAATTATTGATAATATTTCCTGTTTTATATTTTAAATCCCCATGATCATTTTTTTAGTTTTATTTTATTATGTATGCTGTTACAGTTGTTCCTGCTTTTTCTCCCTTTCTCCTCCTCCACCTATCCCCATCCTCTCCCCACCCCAAGCCAATCCCCATATTGTCTGTGTCCATGGGTTGTACATAAATGTTCTTTGGTTAATCCCTTCACCATCTTTCATCCTGTCTCCACCTCCCTCCCCTTTCTGGCTGCTGTCAGTCTGTTTTATGTATCTAAGCTTCTGTTACTATTTAGTTTGTTGATATACTGTGTTCATTAGATTTCACATATAAGTAAGATCATGTGATATTTTTCTTTATGAAAAATAACTTCAAAGGGGTACAAGATTTATCAGGGTACTCTCTTCATAAGTTATATTAATGTTTAATGATTATGTTGTGCACCTGAAACTAATATAATATTGTATGTCAACTATAGTTAAAAAATAAAAAATATTTTCAAAAATGCCATTAAGTAACTGTAAAAATATAAATATAAATAAAATTGATTAACTTCTAGCCAATGTAATATAAAAATGAAAGAAGACACAAATTAATAATATCAAAAGTGAAAGTTGGGACATCACTACAGGTGCTATGGACATTACAAAGATAACAAAGGAATACTATGAATTACTCTATGCCCACAAATGTGATAATCTAGATGAAATGGACCAATTCCTTGAAAGACACAATCTACCAAAACTCACCTATAAGAAACAGACAATCTGAATAACACCTGAGTCAAAAGAAATTAAATCAATAACTACTAACTTTTCAAAACAAAGCACCAGGCCCAGATGAATTCACTTGTGAATCCTACCAAACACTTAAGGGAGAGATTATATGAATTCTCTACAGCCTCTTCCAGAAGGAAATACATGTTAACTTGTTCTATGAGGACAGCATCGCCCCAATACCAAAACTGAATGAAGACATTACAAAAAATGAAAACTGCAGATCATGATAAAAAGGAATAAGTTTTGATTAGCAAGAGAAAAAGGATTAATGTTACCAGTAAATTAGTGCAATTTATGTGAATCAAGGTATAAAATTTATTTTGTTGACACTATAAGGACTTAATAAATACTAGTTTCCTAGAAGAAAATAATAAAATTGAAGTTCTGATCAGAATTCTAAAAAGTTTTTTTCTGGTGTTTTCTTTTTGATATTTGTATTTTTTGTTTGCTTAACCTAGAGGAACAATTCCAACTTTTATTCCAATAAAAACTTTTAGTCACCATTAGAATAGAATTGAAAATGCACAACATGTCTATATTAACATGGATGCTATATTAACATGGATGTCTATATTAACATGGATGCTAAAATAGTTAAAAACTGATCCTGGTGCAATGAAAGTTAAGTCTAGGAAAAAGAGAGAGAAAGAGGTATGTATTAGAGTTGGTATTTAAAGCAGTGGAAAGAGAATGTTTATAACCTTCTTAGAAAAAGGTATGTACTGGAACAAAAGCCATATTCATGGCATTCATAAATAAATAATTTTCATAGGGATTCAAGCTATAAGTAATGAAAAGGCAAGTTTTTAAATTTAAATTTCTAAATTGCATAAGTTTTTAAAAATGATTTTACTTATTTTTAGAGAGAGAGGGAGAAGCAGAGAAACACCTATGGGGGTACCTTTCCCACACCCCTAACCAGGGTCCTGGCATGCAACCCACACATGTGCTCTGACTGGGAATCAGACCAGTGACCTCTCAGCTCATATGAGTGACTGCTGCTTTTTATTATTTATTCATTCATTTACTTTGCAACACCCAATTCCGACGAAATTCAGCTGCCTTGGAACCTCTGCAAAATGAACGAACCAAAACTCCAATCCTATAATCCCTTTCTAACACTCTCAACACTTCATAGTTGCCATATATATGTGTGTTCAACCTCACTGCAACTACTATTAAAATCCAAATTGTTGAATGAGAAGTGTGTTGCTGGTGGTATTTGGCTGAAGTACATTGACATCTTCTACAGTTATTGGAGTTCCGTTAGGAAGATCTGTCCCTTCATTTGTTTTACCTTATATGGACACATGGAGATTTATTTCATTCTTTGGGCTATAATCCATTACTGGATTCATTATTTTGCTAAATATATTCCAGTTTTGGTCATTGTGAGCTCTTTCGGGATGTCTTTGTGTCCTTTTACTCCCCTTGTAATCGGCTTTATTTTTTCGAGCAGTTTTATGTTCACAAAGAAACTGAGTAGAAAGTACAGAGTGTTCCTATACATTTTCTGTGCCCCCAACTCCTATAGCCTTCCTGACTAAAAACATTCTGTACCAGAGTGTTACATCTGTTACGTACAATGAACCTACACCAATACATCGTTATTACCCCTAACGTAGCAGGACTCACACAATGGGTTATGTTACAAATGAAAACCTATTCAGCCTAAATTTATGGGAATACATCTCACTGTTAAGGATCCTAACACACATCAATCACAATCCTCTCTCAGCTTTTGCTAGCTTCCGTTACCTTAGAAGATAGAACCTGCCTTATGAGGAAATCTCTGATCTCCTAGGCAATCATGCCCTGTTTCCATGTTGCCTCTTCAAGCTCTTAAAGTGTTCTTTAAAATTTGCTCTTGCCCAAAATCCCTCAGAAGAGTAATCCACTGCTTGTTAGGCACTGTACTTCCTCATTCCATCGACTGTTCTCCCTTGAATAAAGGACATCAAACTTGTTACAAATTGTTTTTAGTTTTGGCATTTGACTCATACACCTTTACTTAGCAGCTCTGAGCTAAAAGGCATACTTTGAAGAGTTCAAGTGTTTCCCTTCATAAACTTTATATTACAAAATTTCCAAACACAAAGAAAAAATAGTAAAATAAGAATACCAATATTCTAGAGGTAGAACTTAACATTTTGCTGTATTTGCCTTTCTAGTTATTTCATTACAAATAAATAATACAATGGTAAGTACTTCACTATGTATCTTGAAAACGAAGTAAACTTGCCTACATAATCCTAATGTCATTATCAGAATTAATAAAAGTAATGGTAACTTCCCTTAATACCAGCCCATGTGCAAACTTCCACATTCATTCCCAAATATTTTGTTTTCTCCAACCAGGGTCCACCGAGAGCCTCACATTGTATTGACTTGTAAGTCAAAGTTTAATCTATAACCTCTGGGGCTGTGGT
This sequence comes from Phyllostomus discolor, assembly GCF_004126475.2. NCBI lineage: Eukaryota > Metazoa > Chordata > Mammalia > Chiroptera > Phyllostomidae > Phyllostomus > Phyllostomus discolor. Next base: position 135,963,533 of record NC_040905.2, read on the forward strand.
AGAATCTACTCTCCAGTTATAAGCAGACTGTTAATATCATCACATTGCTCCCCACCTCTAAACACACAAATTGCGAGAGGTCTCAGTAGGGGTTGTCGCGTGCATTCTGGGAAAGGATGTCCAGTGCTTTTCTCTGCGCATGTGCAGCCAGTTCCACTTGGCTGGTGCCGCTCCCTCCCGCTCGCCTCGCTAACGCTGACGGTTCCTACATCAGGTGAGCTCTTTGCCCAGCCCGCCTTCTCGCAGCTGGGGGCCCAGCACCCAGTTGAGGGCGTGTGCCTAGGGGAAGAAAACAAGAAGTTCCAGTATCTAACCCCGAAAGCGGGGCTGCGACCGCCTATCCCAGAGCCGGGCCTGGACGTAGACCTGGGAAGGGTGGGTGGGGGCGGGCCCCAGCCCTGGTCCGGAGATGCTCCGGGGGCGGGTGGGATGTGGCAGCTGAGTGCTGTGGACCCTGGGGAAAAATCCCTTGCGGGTGGCAGGAAGGAATTAGCCTTATGATACTGACTGATACTGACCGACTGTGAACCTGACTCAAAGCGCTCCCCGGCCTTGGGTCTGCAGTGAGAAGCCAAGTTTAGGAGCCAGAAGGACTAGGTCAGTTTCACCTCTGTCACAGGGCATGTGTCAGGTTCGTAATCTGTTAAAAAAAAAAAAGAAAAAGAAAAAGGATGTTAGTAAAAACTGCTTTGTAGCATTGTCTAGAGAGAGAAAAGTCGTAACCGTAAAGCATTTACTTAACCAATTGCTAGTTAACGAGCTCTAATAAGGACTAGCTAGTAAGTCAGAGTTACATGCTGGCTCTCATTATATTTGGAAGACAAGTCTTTTTTTTCATTTAGTATTTCATTTCATCCTCACAGCCACCCTGTTAAAGGGTATAACCACATCATTAAAAATAAGAAAATGGGCTTGGAGGAGTAAAATACAGAGTCAAAGTCACAAAAGTGAGGAAGCTAGGATGCAAATACAGGTACAGTTTACTCCCAAATTCAAACTATTCCTAAACCCTACCTACTTAAAACCCAGGGTGGCAGCTTTCACAGAACTAGCAGAGTGACTTGTGTCTGATCCCCAGAACTGTAAAGTCAATGTGAACCATGTCTCTCTCCAACAAGTGTATATATTCTGGGATTTCTGACGTGTCTCCAAAGCCTCTGGGTAAGGCTCCTGGCACCTCCTGTACTGTCCAGGCTGTCTGTGTTCAGAAGGCACAGCCTGATAGTCTAGCACAGTGCTGTCCAATAGAAGGGTAAGGTGAGCCTCATATATAATTTTAAATGTTCTAGTGGCCACATTAAGAGTAAAAAGAAACATGTGAAATTAGTTTTAAGAACATACAGTAGCAGATCCTTGAACAACATTTCATTCAACAGTGTTATCTAATAACATTGATGAAGGTGAAAAAAATTGAATTCCCAGCTGGGCCACTGTCTTTGTAGAGTTTGCATGGTCTCCACATGTGTGCGTGGGTTTTCTCTAGGGACTCCAGTTTCCTCTCACATCCCAAAGATGTGTACAGTTAGGTTAAATGACATGTCTACATTGTTACAATCTGAGTGAGTGTGGGTGTGTGTGAGTGTGCCCTACAATGGGAGGGTGTCCTGTACAGGGTGGGGTCCTGCCTTGTACCCTGAGCTGCTGGGGAGGCTCTAGACACCCTAAACTTGAGAGAGTGAGAAAATCATTATCTTGTTTCCATTAATCTTTCTTAAATATGTATTGCTCACATTTATTTCAATATTTAGTATTGGAAGTGTTTGGGGTCTTTATTTAGAAGTTTAGTGATGTTTTTATGACCATAAATAAGCCATCAGAACTTAACTCTTGTTTATATCCATTAGTTGTGGTAAAATTGTTTGTTATATGCCATTTCACTTAAAGCCACAGTTTCCAAGAACCTGCTGATGATGTTAAGTGAGGACTTACGGTATTGTGTTTATCTTAATATATACAAAACATTATTTCAACATGTGGCACTAGCCACATTTCAGGTGCTCAGTAGTAGGATCTGGCTAGTAGCTACAATAACAGATAGAACAGTTCTAATGAATTCCCATAGAATCAGGTTTAATTTTATCATATATACCAGTGGTTCCCAACTAGAGTGATTTTGCTCCCCAGATGATTTTTGGAAATGTTTAGAGATGTTTTTGGTTGTCACAACTGGGAGGATCGCCACTAGCACCTGGTGGTTTGGGGCCAGAAATGCTGCTGGATGTCCTACAATGCACAGGACAGCCCCCATGATAAAGAATTACCTAGCCCAAAATGTCAGTAGTGTTAAAATTGAGAAACACTGCTCTTGATGAAAGTTTCAACTAAAGTGAATTTGTTTCCTAGGCCTAAGTCTCAATGCCTCTGGAACAAAGTGGCTTTGTGTGGCAAGAAGGAGGGAACCCTGGGGTAGGAGTCCTACCTGGAAGAACAGCCTATCTGACAGGAGCTGCTCTGACCAGAGCTTTGGACCAGATGCAGGAGAACCCAGAAAGAAGCGGGTCCTGATTTACTCCCCCCAGAAGCAGTTCTTAGGCACCTTGTCCAGAGAGAGCCAGACTTGGTGATGTCGCCATATCCAGAAGCCATCACAGTCTGTGTGACAGTGGGAACATTGGACCAGCTTGCAGAAGGTGGTAAGCTGGGGTTGAGAGGGATGGCTGACTGTCAAGCTGCACAGGGAAAGCCACAGCCAGAGCCAAGGAAATTCTGTCTTCTTAAATAGCCCTCCATTTTCTTCTTTCTTTCCAGATTCTGAGCCATTCTCATATCATGTCCGTCACATGTGGCATCTAAAGATACTCTGGAGTTTCCTTTATCCTGCACATAATAGAATCACAAAATGATGGTATAGGAAGGGATTTCTATTTCCAATTCTTGAAACCTTAAAAATATTGAACCTGAGATGTATGTCCCCTGGTCAGCCAGCATGGTACTATCATTCTGTCACAGCTAAGTCACTGGAAGTGTCTTACCAAAAATATTTTTGATAAGACTTTTGGGAGGTGGGGTGCTAGAAAAAGGTAAAAGGGGGAGTAAAGAGTGATGAAAGGAGACTTGACTTGGGATGGTGAACGCACAATATACAGATGATGTAATTATGCACATGAAATCTATATAATTTTATTAATCAATGTCATACCAGTAAATTCAATACAATTTTTCAAAAAAAGTAAATTTGACTTAGGAATTTTAGCTATTGGGGGAAAACAGAAAGGGAAACTTAAAAGTCTTTTTAAGAAATTGAAACAAACTAGAGTCAAGAGATTTTAAAATTTTTAATCAGGAAGCATCTTATTCTTTTCAGTTTTCTGTTGATTTTCTAACTCAAGGTGTAAATAATAATATTAAATATAATTGACAATATTAAATATAATAGCAATAATATTAATTCTCTGTTTTGATTTTTTGTTAACTAGTCAAAGGGGACATGCTTTTTTTTAAACAATAGGGAAATAATTTCCAGTCACCTAACGAAAATTAGCAAGGTTAAATCCACGTGGTCATATCAGAGATGTTCATATTCAGGAAGTGCTCACTCTGTGTGGTGCTTCCTGCCCCCCACCAAAGGTCAGTGGAACATTTTTCCATAGGGTAGGCCTTTTCCTTAGCTGGTGTGATGAGAGTTTTAGGCAAGTGAATGCAGAGGCTCACCAGACCTTTCATAACGCTGTTCTTCTCTCCTTACCCCCAGGTTATCTTTCACAGTTCTCTACACTCTCCCAAGAACAGCAGAAAATGAACATACCTCAAGTGAGTTATTCATTAACACCTTTATACAATGGATTTTATCAGTGGCTAAGGAACCATTGATGTGGAAAAACAGAAATAGAAATGTATCCCATCTTTCAAGGAAGATACAGAAAAGTAGATGAGTAGCATAGCAGAGTTGTCATGTAGGTAGATGCAGGTCTTCTGATTTTACATATTTTCCAAAGTGCAGCTGTAAATTTCTTCCTAACTTTTCTAATTAGGCATATCAGAGTCAGACAGACAATATTAGTTTAAAGGTTTGTATTGATGACAAGCTTGAATCAAACATTCCTCATGGAATCTAAAATCATCAAAGTCAGGAAACAATGTCTTTGTTGGTCTTCATTTATGTGATAATGTAAATCTTTCTAATAAGAACAACCCTGAAATGAATGTAGGACATTGTTCTCACTTTTTCCTCAGTGGAAGTAGAGGACATATTGCCAAAGCAGGGCTTTTGTTGTGCAGTTGTTCAGGTAACTAAGACAGAAGTTGAAGTTGAGATAGATATTTTCCTGATCATCCTGTTGAATTCAGGAATGATAGTTGGACTAACTGGAAGTCAGTATGAATGGCCTGTATGTTCACGTCCTTAAAATACCTTTCCATAAGTATTTCTCTAAGTACCTGTCATAAGCAAGTTGTTTAGGAGACAATTTAAAGTTCTATTCTCTGGCAAATGTCATCACACTTCTCATTCACACTTCAGTCCGCTGCATGAGGCTTTGATCTCTCTCCTCATACACCTATGACTTGCACTCACCAGCGACCTAATTACAGTTGAATCCAGTGGGTCCTGCCTACTCCTCACCTCATCACACCTGCATGCAGTGCCTGACGACTCTGCCCCCCACTCTATCCCCCTGGAAGAACTCTCACGTTAGTGTTTGTGACACCCTCCTCTGCTGCTGTCCTGCCTGTTGTGTCTTCCATGGAGTCATTGTCCTTCTCTTGCCCTTTCACATGTCTCATCCACAAATTTCCATTACTTCTCATTGTTCTTATAACTAGTCTTCTTGAATCATTTCATCCCCTGTCTGGTTTTAAAACTGACGTATTTGCTAATTCTTCCAAATGTGGCTCTGCAGTCTATCCAGACCAGTAGCACTTGTGATGATGGAAATGAGCTCTATCTACACTGTCCAAAGTGGTGGCCACTAGCCACATGTGCCTGTTGAACACTTGGAATGTGGCCTGTTTGACTGAGGGACTGAATTTTTAAGTTTTAAATAGTCACATGTGGCTAGAGGCTACCATGTTGGACATAGTTGACTCAACATCTTTCTGTAGATGTCTGCAGCTCAGCTGATTCAAATGAAAGCCAATGTCTACAGCCCTTCCTAGACTAATCCTCTTTATTGTTCCCTGTTCCTTGTTAAATTCTATTCAGCCAGACACCCAAGCCACAAAAGTGGGGTGCATCCATCCTTGGCTCTCCTTGCTCTCACTCTCACAACTCTGGCTGCATCTAGTTCGTAATCATGTTTTCCTACTTTTCATGTTTGGGTCAAAGATAATAGCAATTTTATATGGTTCAACCTAATGTCTTTTATTTTATTTATTTTTTAAGATGCCATATTGACATTTTATTTAACTAGATGTTTCTGAGTATGTACTATTTTTTAAATTGTTGTTCAAGTGCAGTTGTCTCCATTTCCCCCCCCCCCCTCTTGCTTCCCACCCATCTCTGCTTCCCACCCTCAATCCTACCCCCTTTGGCTTTGTCCATGTGTCCTTTATATATGTTCTTTGAAGGCCCTTCCCTATTTTCCTCCATTGTCCCTCTCCCCGCTCCTCTCTGGTTACTGTCAGATTGTTCTTTATTTTAATGCCTTTGGTTATATTTTGCTTGCTTGTTTTGTTGATTAAGTTCCACTTATAGGTACAATCATATGGTATTTGTCCTTCACTGCCTGGCTTATTTCACTTAGTATAATGCTTTCCAGATCCTCCATGCTGTTGCAAAGAGCAGAACACAGGAGCTCCTTCTTTCTTTCTGTTGCATAGGATTCCATTGTGTAAATGTACCATAGTTTTTTGACCCATTCATCTCACCACTTGTATTCAACATAGTATTGGAAGTTCTAGCCTCAGCTATCAGACAAAAAAAAGAAATAAAAGGCATCCAAATTGGAAAGGAGGAAGTCAAACTGTCACTGTTTGCAGGTGACATGATAGTGTACACAAAAAACCTTATAGACTCCACCAAAAAACTACTCAACCTAATAAGTCAGTTTGGCAAAACAGTGGGATACAAAGTCAATATTCAGAAATCGAAGTAAAACAGCGAAGATGTAATGTCAGTATTCAGATATGCACCAACAATGAAATATCTGACACAGAAATCAGGAAATCAATCACATTTGCTGTAGCAACAAGAAAAATAAAGTACCTAGGAATAAACCTAACCAAGCAGGTAAAAGACCTGTACTCAGAAAACTACACATCACTGAAGAAAGAAATTAAGGAAGACACAAATAAATGGAAGCATATACTGTGTTCATGGATCGGAAGAATTAACGTCATCAAAATGTACATATTACTCAAAGCAATTTATAGATTCAGTGCAATCCCTACTAAAATACCAAAGACATATTTCACAGATATAGAACAGATATTTCAAAAATTCATGTGGAACCAAAAACAACCCTGAATAGCCACAGCAATTTTGAGAAAGAAGAACAAAGTAGGAGGGATAACAATACATGACATCAAACTATATTACAAGGCCATAGTATCAAAACAGTCTGGTACTGGCATCATAAGAACAGACACATAGATGATGGAACAGAACAGAGAGCCCAGAAATAAACCTAAGTCTCTATGGTCAATTAATATTTGACAAAGGGAACAGAAGCATAAAGTGGAGTAAAAATAGCCTTTTCAACAAATGGTGTTGGGAGATCTGGACAGCTACATGCAAAATAAGGAGACCACCAACTTACACCATATACAAAAATAAACTCAAGGTGGATAAAAGACTTAAACATAAGTCTCAACCTAATGTATTTTAAATGCATTTCTCCACTTTATCCCTTCCTACTGCTACCTGTGGTATCTTGACTGAACCAAGATATCTTGACTGAATCATGGACTAGCTTCTTTACTAATCTGCTCACCTCTTTCTTCAACTCCTCAAGCACATCTTTTGCATGGGTTGTTCGTCTAAATCAGAGATTTCAAACTCATTTTCACTGGGTGCCACATCAACCTCACGGTTGCCTTCAAAGGGCCAACTGTAAGTTTGGGACTATATAAATGTAACTACTACTTAACTGTTAAGGAGCTGAAATTACATTAGGCCCTTTGAAGGCAACCATGAGGCTGATGTGGTCCCTGGTGAAAATGAGTTTGATATCCCTATCTAAAAACTTATGAAGTAATGTCTTTCCTGTGTGTAAATCACCTCAGTTGCTCCTCACCACTATACAATAAAATTCCCTGTTTCTCAAGATGAGCAATTCAGGCTTTGGAGGCATTACCCCTCCGCATTACTTCTTTTTACTTTATTGCTGCTCTGACTTTTTTGACATTTATTTATCGATCAGCCAAGATGTCCCAGGGAATTGACATGTGCTATATAGTTATGTTACAGAACACAACAAGGGGGGCCTGGGATGATATACTATTATTGAAAGAAGGCCCCAGGTCCGTTATGTCCGCTGCCCTAGGAAAGATGTCTCTCAATGCCGGAGATTTGTGAAAAGGAAAGGAAATGTTTATTTAATGCTATACAGACTTAAAGTAGTGACCTAATGTCTTCACCAAAATCCCAAAGTCCCTTAAAACACCCACAGACACAGTCCTTCCTTCCTTCCCCCTTTGCCCAGTCCAGAGTACCGTATCTCAGGAAAGGAAATAGAAGTCCATGGCTCAGGCAGTCCTCTGGTTCTTAGTTAGAACTCCATCTCGACTGGGAGACCTCCCTGGGTTCCCGGCACCCTCGGCTGAGTCGCCAGGATCTCTGCTAAAACCAGGTGGTGGTTCCCCCTTCTAAAGCTGTGGGGGTCCCCACTCTGCCAGGCCGCATGGTTCTCTCCTCCAGGGCTGCCGCGTGGTTCCCTCTCTCCGGGATGCGGGAGTCTCCACTCTGCTAAAGATGTGTGGTTCTCTCCTCAGGGCTGCGCATGGTTCTTCTCCTCTCTCTCAGGGCTGCGGGAGTCTCCACTCCATCAAGTCCGTGTGGTTCTCCCTCTCTCAGGGCTGCAGGAGTCTCCACTCCGTCAAGTCTGCGTGGTTCTCCTTAGGGCTGCACATGGTTCTCCAATGGCTGCCAAATCTGGGTTTTAAATCCCCGCGGCCAGTCTTCCTCTGCAGCCTCATTTCCGACTCCTCCCACACTCGGCTTCACGTGCCAGAACTCGTATCCTTCTAGCTTTACTGGGCTGCCATCATGTGACTGGGCAGGCGTGGCCCCATGTCCTGGAGCCAATCCTCTCTGAGCTCCCACACCCAGGTGCTGTAACTCAGGGGACCCGCCCCCCCCCCCCCCCCCCCCAGTTACATCTGGGTGGGGAAGTTACTTTCATTCCCCTGGCTTAGAGCTGATCACAGCTACTTAACATATCTATGCAACCAGTCAAAGGTTATAGATATGCCAAACGACCACGCTAGAGCTTAGCTGCAAGGCTATTGCTATGCTAAACAGCTCTCAATGGCCCTGCTCCATTTGTCCCTTCCCCCAACCCACACCCTGGGTGGGGGGATGGAGACATCCCAAAATCTCCTGGACACCTTAAGTTCTGGACCCTATTTCAAATGCCCATTTGGGACCCCCTCTCTTGGCTGCACCCTGTAACAGTTACAGCTTAAACAATACAGGTACTTTTTTTCTTAATAGCATTCACAATCTAGTGAGAACTAGAACATTAAAAAATTCAGTATGTAAGTTTACTGTAAAGCAAAACCTAACTTCATTTAGCTTCTTAAACACATTCTACTGTTCCTGACTCTGCTTCCTATTAAATTATCATTGCCCTCTCCAAATAGAGCTTTAGGATCAATCCCCATTGGGTTCACCTGGTGCTGTGGACTGAATTGTGTTACACCCCCCCACCCCCGCCACACCCCCCAATTCATATGCTAAAGCCCTGACCCCTAATGTGACTGTATTTGGAGACAGAGCTTTGAGGAGGTAATTAAGGTTAAATGATGTCTTAAGGCACTGAGACAAAGTGAGAAGGCGGCCATCTGTAAGCCATGAAGAGGGCCTCACTGGAATGCACCATGCTGATACCCTGATTGTGGGCTTTTGGCCTCTAGAATTGTGAGGAAATAAATCTCTGTTGGTTAAGCCACCCAGTCCAGTATTTGGTTATGGCAGTGCATGTAGCTAGGACACCTGGCTCTTTACTTTCTTTTCGTTTTTTTCCCCATTTTATTTTTAATTGTAGTAAAATACAGATAATGTAAAATTTACCATCTTAGCCATGTTTTAAGTGTACAGTCAGTATTGTTAAATACATTTGTATTGTTGTGCACCATCTCCAGAGCTGTTTCATCTTGCAAAACTGAAGACCTAGACCCATTAAATAGCTACTTCCCATTCCTACCTCCTTTTAGTCCCTGGCAAACACCATTCTACTTTCTGTCTATGAATTTTACTACTCATATAAGTGGAATCATGTAGTGTTTGTCTGTTTTTTTACTTGACACTATTAAAGATGTTTCCCCATTTCCTCCACTTTGTCCCCCTCCACCCAGTCCCCACTACCCTCCTGGCTTTCACCACATTGTTGTGTGTGTCCATGGGCTATGCATATATGCTTATAAGTTCTTTGGTTAATATCTTCCAGTCCCCCCATCCACCTCCCTTTTGAAATCTGTCTGTATGTTCCATGTATCCATGACCTCTGGTTGTATTTTGTTCATCAGTTTATTTTGTTCATTACTTTCCACATGAGTGAGATCATATGGTACATGTCTTTCTCTGACTGGCTTATTTCACTTAGCATAATAATCTCCAGGTTCATCTATGCTGTTGCAAAGGGTAATAGCTCCTTTTTATAGCTGTGTAGTATTCCATTGTATAAATGTACCACAGCTTGTTTTCCACTCATCTACTGATGGACACTTGGACTAGTTTCACACCTTTTTAAAAAAATGTAGTTTATTTATTTTTAGACAGGGGGAAGGGAAAGAGAAAGAGAGGGAGAGAAACATCAATGTGTGGTTACCTCACTCAAGGTCCCTGTCAGGGTCCTGGTGTGCAACCCAGGCATGTTCCCTGACTGGGAATCAAACCAGAGACCCAACGGTTGCAGGCCAGCACTCAACCCACTAAGCCATACCAGCGAGGCCCTATTTTCACATCTTGAGTATGGTAAATAATCCTGCTATGAACATAGTGTTGCATATATTTTTTCTGATCAGTGTTTCAGGATTCTTAGGATATATTCCCAGAAGTGGGATTGCTGGGTGAAATAGCAGTTCCATTTATAATTTTTTGAGGAAATTCCATACTGTTTTCCACAGTGGCTGCACCAGTGTGCATTCCCACAAACAGTGAACTAGGGTCCCCTTTTCTCCACATCTTCATGTGCACTTGTTTGCTGATTTATTGATTGTAGCCATTCTGTCAGGTGTGAGGTAATGCCTCATTGTAGTTTTAATTTGCATCTCTCAGATGATTAGTGACATTGAGCATTTTTTCATATGTCTATTGGCCATTTGTATGTCCTCTTTGAAGAAATGTCTATTCAGGTCCTTTGTCCATTTTTTAATTGGATTGTCTGTCTTAATCATATTGAGTTGTATAAGTTCTGTACATATTTTAAAAATTAACCTCTTATCAGATGTATCATTGGCTACTATGTTTCCAATACAGTAGGTTCCCTTTTCATTTTGTTGGTTTCTTTTGCTATGCAGAAGCTTTTTAGTTTGATGTAGTCCCATTTGTTTCATTTTTTTTATTCGTTTCCCTTGCTTTAGGAGGTATATTGGCAAAAACATTGCTATGTGAGATGTCTGAGATTTTACGGCATATGTTTTTACTTAAGATTTAATGTATTTAAGAAATAAGGGAAGGAAGGGAGAAAACAAGGGAGAGGAAAATCTTTGTGAGAGAGAAACATCTACTGGTTACCTTTTGTATGTGCCCCAACCTGGGACTGAACCTGCAACCCAGGCATGTGCCCTGACCCAGAATTGAACTGGCAGCCCTTTGCATTATGAAACAATACCCAACCAACTGAACCATACTAGTCAGTATATACTGCCTATGTTTTCTTCTAGGATCTGTATGGTTTTGCGACTTACATTTAAATAAATCTTTTATCTGTTTTCAGTTTATTCTTTTTTTCTTTACTTTGGTATGTATTTTTATTTATTATTTTTATTTTTTGCCCTTTTATTGCTTTCTTTATTATATAAGCAAAATATGCTCATTTTAAGGCATTAGAATATTAAAATAACATAAAGGAGGAAATAATAATTAGCATAATTATACCAACTCAAAGAGAAACATAATATTTTTCTGATCATACATGTACACTTTTCTTTATGTATGTATATATTTTAAAAATGGGTCACAGTGTTTATATTATACTTTTTCCTCCTTGTATATTTAACTACTAAATATTTTTCATGTCACATTTAGATCATGTAGGTTTTATTATATTAATATGCCACAGTGTATTTATTCTTGGATGGCTGCATTCTTTCCAAATTTTAGCAATTATCCACAGCACTGCAAGGTGGTTAACTGCTTAAGTTTTTTTTTAAGTATGTTTTATTGATTATGCTACTACAGTTTTCCCAGTTTTTCCCCCTTTATCCCTCTTCCACCGTGCCCCCCCCAACCCTCCAGCATTCCCCTCCCTTAGTTCATGTCCATGGATTGTACATATAAGTTCTTTGAGTCCTCTGTTTCCTATACCATTTTTTATCTCTCCCCATCTATTTTGTGCCTACTAATTATGCTTCTTCTTCCCTGTACCTTTTCCCTCCTATTCCTCCCTTCCCCCTCCCCACTGAACTCCCTCCATGTGATGTCCATTTCTCTGATTCTGTTCCTGTTCTAGTTGTTTGCTTAGTTTTTGTTTTCATTGGTTTTCTTTTCTTTTAGGTTCATTTGTTGATAGTTGTGAGTTTGTTGTCATTTTACTGTTCATATTTTTGATCTTTTTCTTAGATAAGTCCCTTTAACATTTCATATAATAAGGGCTTGGTGATGAGGAACTCCTTGAACTTGACCTTATCTGGGAAGCACTTTACCTGCCCTTCCATTCTAAATGAAAGTTTCGCTAGATAGAGTAATCTCGGATGTAGGTCCTTGTCTCTCATGACTTCAAATTCTTCTTTTCAGCCCCTTCTTGCCTGCAAGGTTTCTTTTGAGAAATCAGCTGATAGCCTCATGGGCACTCCTTTGTAGGTAACTGTCTCCTTTCCCCTTGCTTCTTTTAAGGTTCTCTCTTTGTCTTTAATCTTGGATAACTTGATGATGTGCCTTGGTGTGTTCCTCTTTGGGTCCAACTTCTTTGGGACTCTCTGGGCTTCCTGAACTTCCTGGAAGTCTATTTCTTTCACCAGTTTGGGCAAGTTTTCCTTCATTATTTGTTCAAATAAGTTTTCAATTTCTTGCTGTCATTCTTCTCCTTCTGGCACCCCTATGATTCTGATATTGGAGTGTTTCAGGTTGTCCCAGATGTTTGTAAGCCTCTCCTCACTTTTTAAAATTCTGTTTCTTCATTCTGTTTCCATTGGGCATTTATTTTTTCCTTTTGTTCCAAATTGTTGCTTTGAGTCCTAGTTTCCTTCCTGTCACTGTTGGTTCTCTGAATATTTTGCTTTGTTTCATTTTGGGTATCTTTCATTTGTTTTTTCATTTTTTGAGCAAGATCAGTCAGCATTTTGTGAGCATTTTGATTACCAGGGCTTTAAGTTCTCCATCAGATCAGTTGGCTATGTCCTCACTTAGTTCTGTTTCTGAGGTTATGCTCTGTTCTTTCATTTGGGCCATATTTCTTTGTCTTGGCACACCGATCTGGTTGTTCTGATGGATTTTTTCTTTAATCCCTTTGTTGTCAGAGTTCCATGAAGTTTGCTTTTCTGGGTCTCCTGGTTATTTATTAATTTTAGATTGGTTGTTAACCTCCTTTTGGTTGTTTGAGGAAGCAAAGGGTTTCTACCTATGCCTCCATCTTGGCTGGACCTCCTAACTGCTTAAGTTGTTATTTTATTATTACCTTTCTACAGCCCATCTTCCTGGAATTAGAGAGTCCTCTTCTGCCCATCTGGGCAGAGGACCCTTTGTCAGAGCGGGTAGGCGGAGGACTATTTATTTTTAAGTATATTTTACTGATTATGCTATTATAGTTGTCCCCTTTTTTTCTCCCCTTTGTCCCCCTCTGCCCTGTACCACCTGTCCCTCCTGTATTTCCCACCTCCCTTAGTTCATGTCCATGGTTCATGTATATAAGGTCTTTGGCTTCTCCATTTCCTATACTATTCTTTTTTTAAAATATATTTTATTGGTTATGCTGTTACAGTTGTCCCATTTTCTCCCCTTTATTCCACTCCACCATGCACACCCCCTCTAATCCACATTCTTCCCCTCTCCCCGCCTCTCTGGAGAAGTGTTTCTCAACACTCTGGATGAGTGTTTCTTCTTTAACTCCTTGGTTGTTGGACTTCCCATACAGTTCGATTTTCTGTCAGTTCTGGTTGTTTTTGTTTTTAAATTGTTGTTGTCCTTTTGGTTGTGTGAGGAGGCACAGTGTGTTTACCTACACCTCCATCTTGGCCAGAAGTTCCTGTACTCTGTTTTCAGTTTATTCTTGTGTGTGCTGTAAGTTGATGGTCTATTTTTTCTGTCTTTTCTTTCTTTCTTTCTTTTTTTTTTTTTTTTTTTTGCATGTACCAGTCCAATTTTCCCAACACCATTTATTAAAGAGACTGTCTTTTTGTGACTGGCTTATTTCATTATTATAAAGTTCTCAAAGTTCATCCATGTTGTAGTATATATCAGAATATACTTCTTTTTAAAGCTAAATAATATTGTATTGTATGTATATACCACATTTTACTTATACATTTATCCAATAACGGACACCTATTTCGCTTCTGCCTTTCATCTATTGTGAGTAATACTGCTGTGGACATAGGTATACAAATATCCTTGAGACTCTGCCTTTAATTCTTGTGGATCTATACCTGAAAATGGGTTGCCTTGATGCTACAGCTTTATAGTTATGTTTTGAAATCAGGAAGTGCAAGTCCTCAGAGCTCAGTGTCAGTGTTTTCTTTAATGGTAGCCCTTTGTCATGGGTGTGTCATGGGTGAAAGATCTTTCCTTACTCTAAGATCCTGCAGATATTCTCCTGTGTTGTTAGTAGATTCTTGATTGTTTAAGCTTGATTGCCTGACATTGCGTTAGTGTATGATATAAAGTGTCAAGGTTCATATTTCCATATGGATATCATGTTACTCTGGTACTGTTTGTTGAAAAGACCTTCCTCTGTTCACTGAGTTGCAGCAGGGATTCTGTTGTCTGTCTAGTAACCATGTGTCTGTGTCTATATCTAAACTATATTTTGTTTTTTTGAATTATTTATCTCTTTGCTAGTATTTCACTGCCATAATTACTGTTTCATAACAGTAAGTCATGAAATAGTAGTGTAAAGCCTTAAAGTTTTACTTCTTCAAAAAACTTATTGGCTAATTTTGGTTCTTTGCATTTTCATAGAAATAATGTCAGTTTCCACAGAAAATCCTGCTGGGTAGTTTTTCAGATTAGATATGAATTCTTTGATATATTTCATTAGATTGATTCCTATATATTTGATCTATTTTGATGTTCTTGTGAATAATATTGCTTTTTATTTTTATTTTATAATTGTTTACTGTTGGTTTACTATACCACAATGTTTTTTTAATGCAAATATATCTCAGATATATTGTAGGTTCAGTTCTAGATCACTGCAATAAAGCAAATATCACAATAAAATGAGTCACATGCAATTTTTGGTTTCCCAGTGCATATAAAAATTATGTTTACATTGAACTATAGTCTATAAAGTATGTAGTAGCATTGTGTCAAAAAGAAACAATGTACACCCCTTAATGAAAACAGTTTGTTGCTAATAAAAGCCATCCATTATCTGAGCCTTCAGAGACTCATAATCTTTTTTGCTGGTGAAGGTCTTACCTTTAGTCTGTAAAAAGCACAATATCTGGGAAGTGCAATAACACAAGGCATGCCTGTATTTCATATCTAATAATTTAATAGCTTATTTGTAGATTCTTTTTTATTTTAAATATACACAATCAGGTCTTTTGCAAATAAAGACAATTTTACTTGCTTTCCAATCTTTATGTCTTTAATTTCTGTTTAAGCCTTATTCTTGTACATTCAAAACAGTGTTGAATACAAGTGATAGTAACAGAAATCCTTTTCTTATACCTCACCTGAGGGGGAAAGTACTCAAAATTTCACCGAGTTTAGATTTTTTGGAGATGTCCTATGTTAGAATAAGGAAGTTTTCTTTTTCAGTCTTTGGTTTCCTGAGAGTTTTTATCACATATAAGCATTAAATTTGTCAAGTGTTTTTTCTGAATCAAGTGAGATAATAATAGAATTTTATTCCTTTATTGTGTTAGAGGGGTGAATTACATTGATGCGTTTATCAGTGTTTATTTTTAGTCTTGCATTTTTCAGCTAATTCCCACCTGGTCATGAAGTACTATCTTTTTAATATGTCTCTGGATTCAATTTATTCATATTTGAATTAGTGTGTTTCAGTATATTTTAATGGAGAGGTATGTGGCCTGAACTTTTCTTATCATGGAATGTCTTGGTCATGCTTTGGCATCAATATTATGCTCTCATAAAATGGTTCTCCATTTTTCTGTCTTATGGAAAAGTTTAAGATTGCTGTTATTTATTCCCTAAATGTTTGAAAAATATACCAGTAAAACAGCTTGGCCTTGGAGTTTCTTTGTGGCTGGTTTTTAAATATAAATTCAATTTCTGTAATAGACACAAAAACTCTGAAAATGCCTATTTTTTCTGGTGTCCTTTTAAAAAACAACTATATGGAGATAAAAATCACATACCTTACAAATCACACATTTAAAGTAGTCAGTGGTTTTTAGTATATTCAGTACTGTGCAATCATCACCACAGTCAATTGTAGAATATCTTTATCATATCAAAAAAACTCAATACCATCAACTATCACATTCCCCTGATCCCAACATACCCCCACCCCAGCCCTAAACAACCACTAACCTACATTTTGTTTCTATAGATTTGCCTAGTTTGGACATTTCAAATAAGTGAAATTGTATAATCTGTGGTCTTTGTGATTGTGTCTTTCACTTAGCATAATGTGATCAAGATTTCATTATGTGGATATGCCACAGTTTGTTTATCCATTCAACAACTGCTGGACATAGGGTTGTTTCTTCTTTATGGTGGTTATGAGTAGTGATGCTATTAACATCCAATAAATAGATGATTGATAGATGGTACATAGATATGTAGATGGATGGATACACACAAGTGTTGATGTGAACACCTGTTTTTCATTTCTTTTTTAAGAAAATATTTCATTTATTTATTTTTAGAGGGAGAGAAACATCAATGTGTGGTTGCCCCAACTGGGAACTTGACCTGCAAACCCAGGCATTTGCCCTCCTTTGGTTCACAGGCCAGTGCTCAATCCAATCCACTGAGTTACACTAGCCAGGGCCTGTTTTTCATTTCTTTGAGGACTAAATCTAGGACTGGAATTGTTGGGTTATATGGTAACATTACATTTATCTTATTCAGGAACTGCAAAACTATCCCCATAACTATTATACATACCATTTCACATTCTCATTGGCAATCTGTTAAGGTTCCAAACATTGTCTCCACTATTTGTTATTTAGCCTTTTTTTAAAAAAAATTATGACCATGTTAGGGTGTGAAGCTGTGGCTTATTGTAGTTTCAGTTTTCATTTGCATTTCCCTGACAATATCATTGAACTCCCTGACAATATCATTGAACATCTTTTCATGTGCTTACTGACTGTTTGTGTATCTTCTTTGGAGAAAAGTCCATTCGGTTGCTTTGCCCACTTTATAATTAGGCTTTTTTGTTGTTGTTGTTCAGTTATAAGAGTTCTTTATATATTCTGGCTACTAGATATTTCTTAGACACAGATACTTCTTGATGGTTAAGTTGAAAATCTAAGTAAAATATGTATTTAATATACTTAACCTATGGAATGTCATAGCAAAGCCTAGCCTACCTTAAACATACCTAGAACTTAAATTAGTCAAAATGGGGAAAATCACCTAACACACAACCTATTTTATAACAAAGTGTTGAATAGCTCATGTAATTTATCATGTATCACTTTCACATCATTATAAAGTAAAAAAAAAATGTAAGTCAAACCATTGTAAGCCTGGAGTTCTGTATATAATTCATGAATATTTCCTCCCACTCTGTAGGTTGTGTTTTCACTATTTTGATAATGTCCTTTGATGCACAGTCTTAAATTTTGATTAAGTCTAGTTTATTTTCTCTTTGGTTTCTTGTGCTTTTGATGCATTGCCAAATTCAAGGTCATGATGATTTATTCCCCATTTCTTCCAATAGTTTCAACTTGGAAAAAATTTACCTTAAACTTATGTTTAGGTCTTTGATTCATTTTGAGATACATTTTTGAACATCGTATGAGGTAGGTAGGAGTTCAACTTCATTTTTTTGCATGTAGCTGCCCAGTTTTCTCAGCATCATTTGCTGAAAAGACTATTTTTTATATATTTTATTTATTTTTACAGAAAGGGGAAGGGAGGGAGAAAGGAGGAAGAGAAACATCCATGTGAGAGAGAAACATCAATTGGTTGCCTCTATCTAGTATGCACCCCAACTGGGAGCCAAACCCACAACCCAGGAATGTGCCCTGACTGGGGATCAAACTGGCGGCCCTTCGCTTTGTGGAATGACACCCAACCAATAGAGCCACAGTGGCCAGGGTGAAAAGACTGTGCTTTTCCTATTAAATGATCTAATGCATGGGTTTATTTCTAGACTCTCAGTTCTACTCTGTGGATCTATATACCACACTGTCTTGATTACTGTTGCTTTATAGTTAAGTTTTGAAATTAGTAAGTGCAAATCCTCAAACTTTGTTATTTTTAAGATTGTTTTGGCTATTCAGAGCCTTGTGTGATTTCATATGAATTTTAGGACTGACATTTCTGCAAAAAAGACCATTGGGATTTTGATACAGGTTTCACTTTGGGGTGTATTACTGTCAAGACAATATTAAATCTTCCAGTTGATGAACATAAATGTCTTTCTATTTATTAATGTCTTCTTTAATTCCTTTTAGCAATGTTTTTTAGTGTTGAATGTACATATCTCACATTTTCTTGGTTAAATTTATGCCTAAGTATTTTTTATTTTCTATTTTATTTTATGTGCAATTGTTTTCTTCAAATTTTTATTGTTTGTTGTTAGTGTACAGGCATACAAACAGTTTTGTGTGTTCATCTTGAATCCTCAGAGTGTGCTGAATTTGTTAGCTCTAATAATTTTTGTAGATTCTTCAGTATTTATAGACATTAATTTTCAAGTTGCCCAGCTTTTCTCTTGTTGTAACAGCACTACTACAGTCATGTGCCACATAACAATGCTTTGGTCAATGACAAACTGCATATATGATGCTAGTGTACCATATAGCCTAGATGTGTAATAGGCTGTACCATTTGGGTAGGTGTACGTAATCTCTATGATGTTCACACAGTGATGAAATCATCTAATCAAGCATTTCTTAGAACATATCCCCATTGTTAAGTGGTGCATGACTGCACTGCTCTTTTCAGCTCTTTATATCTCTGAGCAAAAATTCAAAACACCGGTATAAGTAATTGTTTTCTAATTTTATGAGACTTACTGTTTTTGTATTTTAGTATACAAAGTACACAAAAAATAATTTGTTACAATTAGTTTATTCTATATATTTCATTTAGTCAAATTGGTTCATTATATCATTTAAATGTTCTGTATCAGTGGTCAGCAAACTTTTTATGTAAATGTCAGATAGTAAGCTTTGTTGGAACCACTAAACTCTATACTTTTAGTGCTATAGCAGCTATAAATAATACATGGACAAATGCATGTCACTGTGTTCCAATAAAATGTTATTTATAAAAGAATTGGTAGTGGGCCAGATTTGGCCTCTAGGCTATAGAGCCTGCTGACCCTTGTTCTAAATCCCTTCTGTTGTTGTTGTTTTTCCAGACTGCTTGTGCCATTAGTTACTGAGAGAGTTGTGTTAAAATCACTAATTATAACTGTGGATCTATCTACCTCATTTCTGTTAACTTTTATTTATCAACAGTCAATTCTCATTATTCTCAGTTATGTTCCAAGTCACCATGAACACTGAATAAGCAAGTACTTAAGCCTTGCTCTTAGGGGAAATATACGGTTAGGTTCCTGCAAGTCTCTGGTCACAACATTTTGGGCAACCAATCAGTAGATAACCTTGTTTTATATGTGTATTTGTTTAAATCACCTTACTCGATTATTGTAGATTCATGATCTAACAGCCAACAGCACCATAATTAATGCTTGAACAAAGCTCATCTAACACCCTTATTTTCTCCATCAGACATAGCACAACCTTCTTGTACTTGGGAACATTAAAAAGTAAAATCACAAGAAAAAGCATAAAAATGCAAAAAGTGTGCTAAGCAGCCTGCAAAAAGACACTTGTTTATGGTATGAGAGCTGAAACATGAAAGCAAACTTTATCTTGTTCAATCTCAGCTGGGAAAACGTGTATTGGGCACTCAAATTTTTTACCATTCTGTGAATTCCACAAATGACCACAAAATCATGAGTGTTGATTTTGAGGTTATAAGTAAATATTAGTGAGTAAGTGAATTTGCAAATACAGAATCTCTGAAATCTCTGAATAATAAGGGTTGACCATATTTGGAAGCTATATTTTCAAGTACATACCAATTTATGTTTGTCATATCTTCTGTTAAAAGGATGACTTTATCATTATATTGTTATTCATTGTGTTTTTAGCATTCTTTCTTACTTTCAAATCTACTACTTCTCATGTTATTATGATATCAATTTTCTTTTGGTCAGTGATTACTTATGTATCTTTTTTCCATCCTTTTTACCTTCAATCTGTATTTATACCCTGTCTATAAATTGTATTTGCTTTGTTGTTTTTATGCTGTCAATTTTTCCTTTAATTGGATTGGTTAGTCCAAAAATTGTCAAGTTTGTTCTGTAATGGGTCAGATAATACATATTTTCCTTTGATAGGTATAAGGTCTCTTATGGAACTACTGGGCTCTGCCATTTCAGCACAAACACAACTGAAGATAATACAAAATGACTGGGTATTTGTAACTATGCCCCAATAAAACTTAATTTAAAAAGTGGCATGCTGGATTTGGCCACAGGTCATGATTTGCTGACCCCTAGCCTAGAGTGTATATGCCTAAGGTTGTATATTGGGGTGTAGGGAAAAGTTTATTCCCCACATCCCAATATATTTATTTGGAAATTTATTTATACTTAAAAAAATTCAAACAACAAAAGCTTTACTAATGTGCTTATTGGTTGTACATATATATAACTCAAAAGTATATACAAATTAAGTTATAAACACTTTTACTAATTAACTCCAAAGTATAAAATTAGATCCAAAATAGGCATACTTATTTTCATTTATTATACTCTTTATAGTAGACATAAGAATTGTTTTCATATGTATTTTTCTATGTCACCTAATTCTGAACCCTTCAAATTGACCAGAAATGTATTATTGTAGGCATTGGTGTCATTCAAGGATGTGACTGTGGAGTTCACCCAGGAGGAGTGGCAGCAAATGGGTCCTCTTCAAAGGACCCTGTACAGAGATGTCATGCTGGAGAACTACAACAACCTAGTCTCAGTGGGTGAGGTTATGAGCATAGCTTACTTTCAGAATGCTGTGTAGAAAGCATTTCTTCTTTATGCACTAGTACACATGGATACTTTATTTAGATTTTAATGTTATTTAGGCTTTTAATTCAGGAGTATAAAGTAACTAAGCCCTGTTGGAGAATGTGTTGTTAACTTCCAATAATAAATTCAAATGAGGACCTTCAGATTGCTTTTCCTGAAGCTGTATCTTTCTAAATTTTGGGGTACCAACAGTCTTATCATCTAGCCTAAGTACTCCATTGTTCCCTATTTATAGGAAATTGCATTTTTAAACCAGAGGTCATCTTCAAGTTGGAACAAGGAGAAGAACCTTGGTTCTTAGAGGAAGAATTCTCAAACCAGAGTCACCATGGTAAGTTTGAGCACTGGCAGACAGAATTCTATGGGTAGCTAGATTCCAGAAGTTTAGTTTAGCAGTGAACACCTGCGTATTTCAAGAATTTTCTTAAGCGCCTTTCTAAAAATAAATAAAATTTTAAAAAACAGACTTTTAAAAAAAGTCACAAAGGCACAAAAATCATCAATCAAAAGGAGATGATTGACCTGGCTGAGTGGCTCAGTTGGTTGGAGCCTTGTCTTGTACACTAAAATGAGTATTTACAGCAATATTGTCTTGGGTGCATACAGGAGGCAACTGATAATTGTTTCTTTCTCTTTCCCTCTTCTTCTCTATCTAAAATCAATAAGCATATCTTCAGGTGAGGATTAAAAAAATAAGAAATTATTAATAAACTTGACTAAATTAAAATTCAGAACTTTGTTCATAAAAGATACCAGTAAAAAGGTCAAAAAACAAACCACAGAGTAGCAGAATATGTACAATACAAGGAACCTGAGAAGGACAAGCATCCTGAAAATGTAAGAACTTTTGCAGGTCAATACAGGAAAAGGTAGTAACTCAATTGAAAAATAGACTAAAGATTTTGAATAGGAACTTTGAAAAAATGGGCATGTATCTTTGAAAATGTATTCAACCTTATTATTTTTCACAGAGTGAAAAATATATAATAGGTGAGCTAAGAGAGGTGGATGATATGTGGTAAAATTAACAAACCCGGTAATGCCAAGTCCTGATGAGGATGTGAAATATTAAAGATCCTCATTCACTGACTGAAAATGTAAACTGGTAAAACCACTGTGTAGTTAGGAGGATGTTATCAAATTAAGTTGAAGTTTTACATACTTTGTCACCAAACAGTCCCTTCCCTAACTGTATTCCCTATAAAAAGGGTTGTTGTGTTTTCCAGAATGAATAAAAGAGTATTTATGGCAACATGGGGGGGGGGTTGCCAAAAATTTGGCTCATCAGCAATAGAATAAAGAAATACTTGTATTTCTAAGGGGGAATTATAAAGCTACATAAAATCTTATACAGTGATTATAAACATAATATTAAGTAAAATAAAAAAATATAAATATGCATGTATGATTACATATATGTGTCAGAAAAAGGTGCAAAGCTTAGTTACATTTTTAGGGAGTCATATGTTGGTGCTAAAACTACAAAGACAATACAGGAAATTATTACATAAACATTAGGAGAGTGATGGCCTCATAAGCATGAAGAAACTGTAAGCAGGGAGGGTCAAATAGGGATTTTTGCCAAGTCGTTTGTGTTCTAATTTTTGACAAGATTTAGAATTCCATGACTGTTCCCTGAATACTGTTATACAATACATATAACTTTGATACAAATATAAATTATGTTTATGCTTAATGGAGAGTTAATGACTCAAAAGTAGATGATATTTGCAAGTCAGATATCCCATAACCAAGAGGCATCTAGAATACATAAAGAATTTGGATCTTTTTAAAAAAATTCTCACTTGAAGGTATGTTTTTATGCTTTTTATAGAGAGTACGAGGTGGAGGAAGAGAGAGGAGACATATGAATGTGAGCAAGAAACACTAATCAGTTTCTTTCTTGTATATACCTGACCGGGGATTGAACCTGCAACCTTTTGGTGTATAGGACAACACTCCAACCAACTGAGCCACCCAGTCAGGGTTTGGACCATTCTAAAGTGGATCCATGATACCACATTAAAAATTGGACCATTCATATAAAATTGAAATGTGGAAATTTAGGGTGCATCCATGATACCACATTATCTCTGCATCCATGATACCACATTAAAAACTGCACCATTCAGATAAAATTGAAATGTGGAAACTTAGGGTGAGGTAAGTGATGAAGTTCACTTATTGTTCAATTTTGAGAGAATATATCAAAGGTACCAGTGAATCTAACTTAGTTGCAAGGATGGATTTTCCTTTTATCAATTTTACACTTTTATTACTATACAGGCTCTCAGCTTTAAGGTGGGTTAAACCCTGAACTGTAAATTTCATTTAATCATGAGTCAGTTAATGCCATCAATTTAATTTGATGTTGAAAGATTGAATGGCAATAAGGGATGATATCAAATTGGTAGTATGTATACTCTTGAGTATTCTATTAGTGTAGCCTAGATAATATAGGACTTATACTGACATTATTTCTTCAAATAAAATTCTTCCCCTGTTGGGCCTTGCCCATCAATGCTCATTATCTTCTAATTTTTCTTATTACTCTACTTACTTTATAGTCCTTGTTATATTCATCCCATGATGTGGTTTTCCTGCTCCTTAAATAATTGCTCCTATAAAAGTCTAATTTCTGTTTTCCTTTTCTTTCCCTTTTACATCCAGGTAGAAAAATCCAGTCTATCACAATCCAAATACAGATATGCATTTATTACCAGTTTCCCCTCACTATAAATATTTTTGAAAGAGGGTGAATATATATATATATTCACATATACATATACACATATACACATATACACATACAAATTATTTCATCAAAACCTGAAAAACCAAACCCTGAAATGCCAAAACCTGAAAAACCAAAACCTGAAATGCAACATAAGGTATATTTCCATAAGTCCTATACATAAAAAAGTAAGATTCATAAAATGCTTTCAATTTTTCCCATTTTTAGAATATTACAGAGATGATTACCTGATCAAGAGGAAAAAAATCAAACACTTTCAGCAAGTAACATTGATCAATAATAAACCTTTGACTGGAGAGGAGGAGGAAGTTTTGGGAAAACCAGTTAATCTGTACATAGCTCCTGTTTTTTCAACAAAAATGTCCTGTAAATATGACTCAGGGGGATTGAATTTGCATAATATTTCTCAATTTATCATTAATAGAACCCATTCAATAAAAAAAAACAGGTTTCTGTGATGTCTGTGAAAATTTGCCTTTCAAAATTAACTTTGAAAGAACTCATACTGGAGAGAAATTTTATGAATATAACAAAAATGGGAAAGCCTTCAGTTACAAGGAAAATCTTCCTGAGCATCAAAAGTGCCAAACTTTCAAGCAAGCTTTTGAATGCACTGAAACTGAAAAACTTTATGATGATGGCGCCTGTGTTACAGATGAGATTACTCACACAGGAGAAAAATCCCGTAAAGATGAATTTAGGAAAAACTGTGACATGATGAGTCTCTTTGACCAAGAAATAACTGCGATGGGAGAGAAACACTCTAATCTTAAGCAGTGTGGGAAATCCTTCTCTGAGAAGTCACCTGTCAAGGAATACAATACATTTAATATCACTGTGAAACACTATGAATGTAATGCCAGTAGGAATAACTTCAACAGGAGGTCTCATCTCACTGAGCCTCAGAGAATTGTTACAGAAGAGAATGCATTGGTATGTAATGACAAAACACAAACTGGGGATAAAACCTTTGAATATCATGAAAATAGGAAATTAGCCCACAGAGTACACCAGAGAACTCACTCTCAGGTAAAACCCTATAAATGCGATGAATGTGAGAAATCCTTCTGCCAAAAAGGACATCTCATTCAACATCAGAGAACCCACACAGGAGAGAAACCCTTTGAATGTAATGAATGTGGAAAAACTTTCTCCCAGAAGTCACATCTCAGCACGCATCAGAGAATTCACTCAGCAGAGAAACCCTATAAATGTAAAGAATGTGGGAAAACATTTGTGCAGAAATCAACTCTCAGGGGACATCAGAGAATCCATACAGGAGAGAAGCCCTATGAATGTAGTGAGTGTGGGAAAACTTTTGTTCAAAAGTCAACCCTCAGAGACCATCATAGAATTCACACAGGGGAGAAATCATTTCAGTGTAATGAATGTGGGAAAACTTTTGGCCAGAAATCAAACCTCAGAATACATCAGAGAACTCATGGTGGTGAGAAAACTTATCAATGTAATGAATGTGAAAAATCCTTCTGGCGAAAAGACCATCTCATCCAACATCAGAAAACACACACAGGAGAAAAACCATTTAAATGTAATGAATGTGAGAAAACTTTTGCCAGGACATCAACTCTCAGAGTTCATCAGAGAATTCACACTGGGGAGAAACCATTTAAATGTAATGAATGTGGGAAAAAATTTGTCAGGAAGGCAATCCTTAGTGATCATCAGAGAATTCATACAGGGGAGAAACCCTTTATATGTAATAAGTGTGGGAAAACTTTTGGCCAGAAATCAAACCTCAGAGTACATCAGAGAACTCACAGTGGGGAGCAATCTTATGAATGTAATGAATATGGAAAATTGTGTAAGAAGTCAACCCTAAATGTATGCCAGAGAATTCAGAGAGGGAGAAAACCCTATTGATACAATAACTGTGAAAAATCCTGGCTAAAAGACCAACCCATTTGACCTCAGAAAATTCTAACAGGAGAAAAACCATATAAATATAAATGCAGGAAGAATTTTGTCCAAAAGGTAACCTAGAGAGTATTCAGAGAATTCACATAGGCTGCTATTTCTTTCAAGCTAATGTGGAAAGCCCTTTGAATGAAATCATGCCCTATCGGATAACTCTCACACATCACACAGGCTGATAATCTTTTCACTAGTAAGAATATCATTTTTCCTCTGGGCACATAGCTAATATAAATTTCCCAGTCTCCCTTTCATCTAAGTGGGACTTTGTGACTGGCTAATTGAACATGGATGCTCATGTTGTATGCCACATATAGTTCTGACAAAGGACTTCTCCAACAAACTATCAGGCTACTGTAAGGGTGAAATGGAGAGGACTTCCAGGACAACCTTGGGTGCCATGGTTTAACATGGCACACAGCCCAAGACAAGAGCCAAAACAATGTGGATCAAAATTCTCTTCCATATCTTTTCATTTGAACATTTTGTGAGCAAGACTGAAGCTTGTGTTCTGTTGAGCTCTTACATATTTGGGGTCTGTTTCTGCACATAATTTAGCCATCCCACTACTAGAGAGGCAGAATATTACTGTGTAAGTTAAGCTTACATCAGCCCCAGGGTACAAACCTTGTTATAGGGTTGATACGTCAAGGAGTCAGTCCCTCAGAGATCATCAGAGAATTTACACAAAAGACCTCCTCTCAATATAATGAAGTAGATTGTATCACCTGATACTGGGCTTTGAACCAAAAAGTTGAAAGTTTTTTATTTTTTATTTTATTTTAATTGTTCAAGTACAGTTGGGAGGTTTTTTTTTTTAAATTGGATGAACTGATGAGCAGCTATCATGCAACTAAAATAAATGTGGCTTGTTTAATGTCATGAAGCCACTCTCCCATCATACCTCCTGGCACTTTCATATACCCCAACCTCAGCTGCTTTAAGGAGAAAGAGGTTTTCCTATCTCCAAAGGGGACCTAAAGTCTTTGGCATACATCCAAGTGTTCTGGGAACTTTGAGGGAGGGGAAGAACTCAGTTTTTTATGGTCCTATAGGATACAGATACCAGTTCCCATAGAGGCAAGGGATACCTAGATTTAGATAATGTTGCTAGGTTACAATTTACAGTAGGGAAGGGAAATGAATGAAACATTATCAATAAATGGGGCCATTTGTACCAGTGCAATATACTGTGGTTACTTGTACATCTGGAAGTGCATTAGAAATTAATATGTTGTGCTCCCTGTTCTCATTAGTCACAAAATTCTCCCAGTCAGGAAGTAAAGAAGATACCTTTGAGTCCCACAGGCCTCAATGACCATTTGGGCTTCAAGACTGACTGATTTTGTTGATTCAAACTTCTGACAAAAGGAGGCACCCTTGGGGTGAGGGGGTAGTTTGACTTTATGCCCGGACAATGCTACCAAGGGTACCCTTTATGTATGCAGCCATTAGCTTACTCTTGAGTTCTTTTACATTGGATACCTGATTTGCAGAGGCCTTGACTTGATTTGGGGGTGTGTCATCTTAGGCTTACTAACAAGATGGAAAGGACTTAACAACCCTACTGTGAAATGACATGGTGTATTCAAGAACACAGCTGTCCTGACCCAGCAGTATCAGCTGTATATGAAATAGTAGCTATTCCTTAGAGAGGAGATTTATCCCCACTTTGCTGCCTGGAGCAAACCTGCTGGCACAGTAAGGCCCTAAATTCATAGAGATTACTCAAAGTAGGCCTTGCTTCACTAATGGTTTGACTAGTTGAAATCACTCCGATCCTATGATTCTTCAACCTCTGCAATTATGCAGACCCAAAACTTAATGTGTTCTCAACTATAGCCAATATTCCCTTTGATAAAATTGGTGTATTTTTATTTAGTCTGGGCTCTTGTGCCTATTTGAGATGCCAGTTATAACACTACAGAGTGACAAAAGCAACCCTATTTGGAGCTGTGAACTGTGGGGAAAGTTACAGCTGCTAAGCACAACACCTGGGTTGTTTGACTACATGCCCATGTTAAGAGACTGTTCAGTGACAAAACTGGAATGTAGTTGTGGATCAAGCCTTTACTACCCTACTTGCCAGCATTGCTACCTGGGTCAGCTGTCATACTGACAGCAAAACATCCACCATCATACACTGGATACAAAGTAAATATCTATATATCTAGTGCTTCATTTGATGTAATTTGATACTAGAATCTGTAATTTTTTTCTTCTAGATTAGTAGCCAATGCTCAATATACTTTATCCACCCCTTTCCTACTGATTTTAAATACCTCCATATTCTGAATTGCCATTTGTAAAGATACTGCATATGGCTGCTCATGAGCACTTCCTACATTCTGTTGTATTAGTAACAAATCCTCCTTTTGTGGACATGGCTACCTTATATGAGGGGGAACCCAAAGGTTATCTTCTGGAGGGTAGGCCCCTTGTAGTACAGGCTTCTGCTGCTAGGTTAGTGTTCTAGGAACCCATCTGTATTGGTGTTCTGAGAAGACCACCAGCTGGTGGTGTTCTGAGAGGCTATGGTTTGCTTTGGTGAATGTTTTTGGAAGAATTTTCAATGCATTGGGGGCACCTGCCCATGGTGCACTGAGTGTTCACCAGTTTTTGACCAAAGATTTCATGACTGCCATGCCCCACCCACCTTTTCACCTGATTTTGTCCCAAGTGACTTCTTTATGTTTCCCCAGATGAAAGTAGTCCTCAAAAGAAAATGTTTTGCTGATGTGGAAGAGGTGAAACAAAAAATGGAAGAAGTACTAAAAGGCATCAAAATAAATGAGTTCAAAAAATGTTTTGAGCATTGGAAAAAACATCTCGATAGGTGTATTGCATCAAATGGAGAATTCCTTGAAGGTGACTGAAGTATAAAACATGTAAGAATAAATACACAATGTTTTATAAATAAATTCTGGGGTTTGGGGGTCTCCCTTCATAGTTAATAAAATAAACTACTTTGCCTGATGTTGCAGCAATTCTGCTATATGCTTACCCTAAATATTTGAAAAAGACATGCAAAACTTGTACATAAATGTCATAGCACTATTCATGATATCCAAAAGAGGTAAATAATCCAAATGTGCATCAACAGATGAATGGATAAATATGGTGTATTTGTAAAATAAAATAGTATTCAGCTATGAAAAGGAAAGAGGTTCTGATACATATTACAAAACAGATCAACCTCAAAACATGCTGAACTGAAAGAAGCCAAACACTAATGGCAGACTTCACAGCAAAGAATATTTCTAAGTTAGAAAGTAGCATTACATGATAGAAGGTTCTGTCTACCCAAAATGTAACAATCCTATGTGCATAAAACAAAGGTATCACCATACATGAAATGAAAACTGAGAAAATCAGAAATAGACAAATCTATTGTAGTTGTCAAATTCAACATGCCTCTCAGCAATTGGCAGAACACTAAGTAGGAAATCAGCAAGGATATAAAAGATTTGAATAGTGCCTAACCAAAATGAATATAATTTGCATTTATAGAACACCCAGCAACATCAGGATACACATTTTAAGAACACATGAAACATTCAGTAAGATACACCATATACTATGACATACAACAAATTGAAAGATTTTATTTATTCTTATTTTTGTTAGTTAAAATATAGGAAAGAATAAACAAATGGGACTTCATCAAAATAAAAAGCCTCTGCATGGCCAAAGAAAACATTAGCAAAATGAGAAGGGAAGCAATCATATGGGAAAACATACTTGTCAATGATACCTTGGACAAGGGTTTGATCTCCAGAATATATAAATAACTCACACAACTCCATTCCAGGAAGACAAGTAAATTAAAAAGTGGGCAAAGGACATGAAGAGACACTTCTACAAGGAGGACACACAGAGGGCCCAGAGACATATGAAAGGGTGCTCAGCCTCACTAGCCATCAGAGACGCAAATTAAATCCACAGTGAGATACCACTTCACACCAGTCAGAATGACCATCATAAGTAAATCAGCAAACAATAAGTGCTGGTGAAATTGTGGAGAAAAGGGAACCCTGGTACATTGTTGGTGAGAATGCATTGTTGCTGGTGCAGCCACTGTGGAAAAGTCTGGAATTTCCTCAGAAAACTAAAATTGGAACTGCCATCTTGACTCAGCAATTCCACTGCTAGGATTATACCCTAAGAATCCTGACACACCAGTTCAAAAGAACCTCTGCACCCCGATGTTCATAGAAGCACAATTTTCAATAGCCACATGCTGGAAGCAACCTAAGTGCCCATCAGTAAATGAGTAGATGAAAAAAACAATGGTACATTTACACAATGGAATACTACACAGCAGAAAGAAAGAAGGAACTCTGGAGGTTCTACCCTTTGTGAGAGGAAAGATGGAACTGGAGAGCATTATGCTAAGTGAAGTAAGTCAGGCGGTGAAAGACACATACCATATGATGGGACCTAATCAACAACGACAACAAAAAAAGCACAAGAAAGCAAAATATAATCAGAGACACTGAAATAAAGAATGAACTGGCAATAACCAGAATGGGGAGGGGGAAGGAGATAATGGGAAAGAAGGGGAAGGGTTGTGAAGGAATATGTATAAAGGACCAATGGATAAAGTGAAAGGGAGGAAGGGTTGAGGGTGGGAAATGGGGGTGCATGCAGCATGGGAAAGTGGGGGATGAAAATGGAGACAACTGTATTTGAACAACAAAAAAAGGTAATAAAATAAGTATAAAGAAAGTAAATTATAGGCTGATATCCCTGATGAACATAGATGCTAAAATCGTCAACAAATTACTAGCAAACCAATTATGGCAATGCATCCAAAAGATCATACACCATGCTGAAGTGTAATTTATTCTGGGAATGCAAAGTTGGTAAACATTTGCAGATCAATATAGGTGATTCACCAGATAATCAGGTTCCACTTATGGGTGAGATCATATGGTATTTGTCTTTCACATCCTGGCTTATTTCACTTAGCAGAATGCTCTCCAATTCCATCCAGGCTATTGCAAAGGACAGTAGCTCCTTCTTTCTGCTGCATAGTATTCCATTGTGTAAATGTACCATATTAATTTGATCCATTCATTTACTGATGGGCACTTAGGTTGCTTCCGGCACTTGGCTATCATAAACTGTGCTGCTGTGAACATTGGGGTGCATAGGTTCTTTTCAATTATTATTTCAGGATTCTTAGGGTATAATCCTAGCAATGGAATTGCCAGGTCAAAGGGCAATTCTATTTTTAGTTTTTTGAGGGAATTCCATACTGTTTTCCATAGTGGCTGCACCAGTCTGCATGTCCACCAACAGTACACTAGGGTTCCCTTTTCTCATCAGCACTTATTGTTTGTTGATTTATTTATGATGGCCATTCTGACTGGTGTGAAGTGGTATCTCACTGTGGATTTAATTTGTGTCTCTGATGGCTAGTGAGGCTGAGCATCCTTTCATATGTCTCTGGGCCCTCTGTGTGTCCTCCTTGTAGAAGTGTCTCTTCAGGTCCTTTGCCCACTTTTTAATTTACTTGTCTTCCTGGAATGGAGTTGTGTGAGTTATTTATATATTCTGGAGATCAAACCCTTGTCCAAGGTATCATTGACAAGTATGTTTTCCCATATGATTGCTTCCCTTCTCATTTTGCTAATGTTTTCTTTGGCCATGCAGAGGCTTTTTATTTTGATGAGGTCCCATTTGTTTATTCTTTCCTTTATGCCCCTTACTCTAGAGGACATATTGGTGAAAATATTTCTATGTTGAATATCTGAGATTTTCCTGCCTATGTTCTCCTCTAGGACTTTTATGACATCATGACTTATATTTAAGTCTTTTACCTGTCTTGAGTTTGTTTTTGTGTATGCTGTAAGTTGGTGGTTAAGTTTCATTATTTTGCATGTAGCTGTCCAGATCTCCCAACACCATTTGTTGCAGAGGCTATTTTTATTCCATTTTATGCTTCTGTCCCCTTTGTCAGATATTAATTAACCATAGAGACTTGGGTTTATTTCTGAGCTCTCAATTCTCTTCCATTGATCTATGTGTTTTTTCTTATGCCAGTACCAGACTGTTTTGATACTGTGGCCTTGTAATATAGTTTCATGTCAGGGATTGTGATCCCTCCTACTTTGTTCTTTCTCAAAATTGTTGCAGCTACTTGTGATTGTTTATGGTTCCATATAAAATTTTGAAATATTTGTTTTATATCTGTGAAACATGTCATCGGTATTTTAATAGGGACTACATTGAGTCTATAAATTGCTTTGGGTAGTATGTACATTTTGATGGTGTTAGCTCTTCCAATCCATGAACACAGTATATGGTTCCATTTATTTGTGTCTTCCTAATTTCGTCAGTGTTGTGTAGTTTTCTGAGTACAGGTCTTTTACCTCCTTGGTTAGGTTTATTCCTAGGTACTTTTTAACTTTATTTTATTTTAATTGTTGTTCAAGTACAATTTTCTATATTTTACTCCCATCCCAGCCCACCCACCCAGCCCTCCCCACCTCCCTCCCATTTCCACCCCCCTTGTTTTTGTCCATGTGTCCTTTATATTTGTTCCTGTAAACCCTTCCCTCTTTCCCCTGAAATTCCCCTGAAATTCCCTCCCCTCTCCTCTCTGGACACTGTCAGCCTGTTCTCTATTTCAGTGTCTTTGGTTATATTTTGCTTGCTTTGTGTTATTGTGTAGGTTCCTGTTAAAGGTGAGATCACATGGTATATGTCTTTCACCGCCTGGCTTATTTCACTTAGCATAATGCTTTCCAGTTCCATCCATGCTGTCGCAAAGAGTAGGAGCTCCTTCTTTCTTTCTGCTGCATAGAATTCCATTGTGTAAATGTACCATAGTTTTTTGATCCATTCATTTACTTATGGGCACCTAGGTTGCTTTCAACACTTAGCTATTGTAAATTGCGCTGCTATGAACATTGGGGTGCATACGTTCTTTTGGATTGGTGTTTCAGGGTTCTTAGGATATAATCCTAGCAGTGGAATTGCTGGGTCAAAAGATAGATCCATTTTTAGTTTTCTGAGAAAATTCCATACCGTTTTCCATAGTGGTTATACTAGTCTGCAATCCCACCAACAGTGCACTAGGGTCCTTTTTTCTCCACAACCTCTCCAACACTTGTTTGTTGCTTTGTTTATGATGGCCATTCTGACTGGTGTGAAGTGGTATCTCATTGTGATTTTAATTTTCATCTCTCTGCTAGCAATATTGAGCATCTTTTCATGTGTTTCTGGATCCTTTGTATGCCCTCCTTGGAGAAGTATCTGTTTAAGTCCTTTGCCCATTTTTTAATTGGGTTGCTTGTCTTCTTAGAGTGGAGTTGTGTAAGTTCTTTATAATTTTTGGATATTAAACCCTTGTCTGAGGTATCATTGGCAAATATGTTTTCCCATACAGTGGGTTCTCTTTTTATTTAGATACTGTTTTCTTTAGCTGTGCAGAAGCTTTTTATTTTAATGAGGTCCCATTTGTTCATTCTTTCCTTTATGTCCCTTGCTCTGGGGGACAGATCAGTAAAAATGTTGCTGCATGAAATATCTGAGGTTTTCTTGCCTATGTGCTCTTCTAGGACTTTAAAAGTGTCATGGATTATGTTTAAATCTTTTATCCACCTTGAATTTATTTTTATGTGTGGTGTAAGTTGGTGCTTGAGTTTCATTTTTTAGTATGTAGCTGTCCAGTTCTCCCAACACTATTTGTTGAAGAGGCTATTGTTACTGCCTTTTATGTTGCTGCCCCCTTTGTCAAATATTGATTGACTGTAGAGACTTGGGTTTATTTCTGGGCTCTCTGTTCTGTTCCATTGGTCCATGTGCCTGTTTTTATGCCAGTACCAGGCTTTTTTTTTCTTTTAATTACAGTGGCCTTGTAATACAGTTTGGTATGAGGTATTGTGATCTCTCCTACTTTGCTTCTTTCTCAAAACTGCAGTAGCTATTCAGGGTCATTTATGGTTCCATATAAATTTTTGGAGTGTTTGTTCTATGTCTGTGAAATATGCCATTGGTACTTTAATAGGTATTGTATTGAATCTGTAAATTGCTTTGGGTAGTATGGACATTTTGATGATGTTAATTCTTCCAATCCATGAACAAGGTATATGTTTCCATTTGTTTGTGTCTTCCTTGATTTCTTTCTTCAGTGTTGTGTGGTTTTCTGTATACAGGTCTTTTACTTCCTTGGTTAGATTTATTCCTGGGTATTTAATTTTTCTTTTTGCTACATCAAATGAGATTTTTTTCTTGATTTCTGCTTCTGCTGTTTCATTGTTGGTTTACAAAAATGCCTTTGGTTTCTGGATATTGACTTTTTATCCCACTGTTTTGCCAAATTCGTTTATTAGGTCGAGCAGTTTTTTGGTGGAGTCTATAGGACTTTCTACATACACTATCATGCCATCTGCAAACAATGACAGTTTTGTTTCCTCCTTTCTGATTTGGATGCCTTTTATTTTCCTTTTCTTGTCTGATTGCTGTGGGTAAAACTTCCAATACTATATTGAATATGTTTTTCTTCCTCTTCCTGAAGCAGTCCCTTTAGCATATCTTGCAATGCTATTTTGGTGGAAGTGTATTCTTTTAGCCTTCTTTTGTCCAGGAAGCTCCTCATTTCACGTCGCATTTAAATTGAGAGCCTTGCTGGATAAAGTAGCCTTTGTTGCAGGCTACCTTGTCCTCCAGCTCACTGATTTGATCATCTGCTTCACTGAGCCTGCTTTTGATTCCTTCTGCTGTGTTCTTTAATTCAGAAATTGTATTATTCATTTCCTCTTGGCCCTTGTTGATTGTTTCTGTGTACTGTTTTATGCTGATATAGTTTACAGTAAGTTCCCATAGTTTCCCTGTAGTTTCTGGTAATTCACCCTGGTTCATTGAGCTTACTTATAGCCATTGTTTTGAACTCAGTATCTGATGGTTGGCTTGCCTGTATTTCATTTGGCATTCTTTCTGGGATTCCTACTTTCCTTTTGATTGGGGGTTCTTTCTTTGTCTTCTCATTATTTTTGGGACTCTTCTGATTTTCTTCTGCTTCATAAAATGATCTGTTTTGACTTCGTGGTGTGAACTTCTGTGGTAGGAGGCTTGTGAGATTCAGTGGTACAGTCTGCTTTATCACCTGAACTTGATGCTTTGGGTATGTCCTTTATGCATTTTATGCTGGATGTAATTGGGTTTTGATCGTTGCTAGGCCATTCTTTGGTGGGTCCTTCCTTCCAGCTGGTTGACTGAGGGTTAATCCCCACACCTGTTTTCATGTACTATTGTGCAGGTGTGGACAGATTGTGCCGAAGCTGGTTTTTCTGCCTGTCTGAAGTTATACAGCTTCTCTCTGGCTATTGCTCAGTTGTTAGTTCTGAGTGGTTTCTCTACAATTGATTTGTAATTCTGGATTGGCCTTGGGAGGGTGTCAGTGTGACTTCCATTCACTCCTCTGCCATCTTCTCTCTCTTTCTTCCTTTTCTTAAAGCAGTCCTTTTCTTTAGCATATCTTGCAGAGCTCGTTTGTATTCTTTCACCTTTTTTTTTCCTGGGAAACTTTATTTCACCTTCCATTTTATTTGAGAGCCTTGCTGGATAGAGTAGTCTTGGTTGCAGGCCTTTGGTTTTCATTACTTGGAATGTTACTTGTTATTCCCTTCTGGCTTGAAGCATTTCCATTGAGAAGTCAGCTGCTAGCCTTATTGGGGTTCCCTTGTATGTTGCTTCCTATTTCTCTCTTGCTGCCTTTAAGGTTCTGTCTTTGTCTTGGAATTTTGCCATTTTAATTATGATGTGTCTTGGGGTGGGCCTCTTTGGGTTCCTCTTGACTGGGACTCTCTGCTTCCTGGATTTGTATGACTTTCTCTCATCAAAGGGAATAGTTTTATTAAACTGAAAAATTTTTAAAAAGCCCTACGTTTGTACCAGCCTTCATCTCCCATTACCTGTTCTAGCATGGAAATTCATACCTTCTCAGGACACTGAGCACTCTGAACAGGATACATATGACCCTTTGCTGAAGTTGAACCTGTTTCACACAACTCTCACTGTTTCGCTTTGTGTCAATTTGCAAAATATTTAGGGAAGAGAGAAGGAATGTCTTTCCTATTTAGGATCCCTAATCTCCCTATGACCAGGACCCAATTACTAACACACCTTGGGGATATGTAACAATGTTCACTATCACAAAGGCACAGATGTGCTCCTTTATTTCATATGTTGCCCTTAGCAACAAAGACTGTTTTCCAAGCATCTTTCATGAAAACAGCACAATTTTAGACAGAATTTGTTGTTTTCCATTAACTTTTTACTTTCAACCCTCAAGCACAGAAGAAAATAATGAAAAATCACTGTGAAAGAGTTGGTGACCACCTATGATTTTTTTTTGCAATATTTCAAAATGTTTTGTTTCTGTGTACAAATACTTTCATACTTAGCATTTTAGTTTTTCAGAGAAATTCTATTCGATTTAAAAAAGATAAATGTTATTTCCTTTTCCATTGAATTATGTATTTATGTTTACTTTTATGCTTCCTGTGCACTCTGACTCTGTTTTATTCAGTTGCATGTCTCTTATTTTTTTATAACACACTGAATTCCACTCTACCCCAATCAATTTTCAGACATTTACCTTTCCTCTCTAAGTAGCCATATTGTATAAGGCAACAGAGTGAGGGAACTTGATGTTTTTACCTCTCCTCTTAATATCAAAATGTAACTTGTGTTCAGTTTATTTGTATTTGCATGTTTTTCCAGTTTATCCAGTGGTATTTGAAGAGAACACTGATATTTAATGAGCAGATACATGGTTTTTGAAATGCTTACATTGGAATAATACATAATGCTGAGGTTACATAATATTAGTATGTCAATATATAATATTATTGCTACTGTTTTTATTTGTCTGTTAATTACACTGATACATTGATAAATTGCACAATGTCCCTGACAAGGCTTCTGTTTTCTTCACCCTTCCTCTCTTTGCTGAAGGAATTTTGATAAACAAGAAATGTGGATCAACACTTTAAAGTAATGAAAGCAGTTAACCTTCTGTTGATGCTATTTATTACTTTGAATTTGTAAATTTTGTAAAATAGGAACATTTCGTAATAAGAATTTCCCATAAAACTCAAATACTTGATCATAAATTTTGTCTACAAATTCTTCTATCTGTTGGTACTTCAAGTTAGAAGACAATAACCAAACTATATACCTCCACTTGTTATATTAAAGTCAAAAGACAAAAGTGATATCAAAATAAACCAATCTTTCAAAGTAAGAGGGTTGTCATGGATGTCCATTATAGGGTGATAAACTTACACAGTTTTCTGTAGATGTGAGCTAAGTAACTTTTTTCTTGTGTGTTCAAAACTTGGATCAAGAAGCAGGTCACTTAAGGTAAGTGTGCACAAAGTTCCCCATGATGGCAGTGTAAAGTGAGGGAAGGAAAATGGTAATAAAATTAAAGTGGCCACACAGAAATGTATCAAGAGATTCAGTTAAGACTAAGGTAGTTATTTTTAGAATGTGAATATGACTCTGAGAATTAAGGTGCCAGGAGGCAATGTCAATATTTTTGGAGAAAAGTGTGCATATGAAGATAGTACTACTAACTATAGATACAGAATACAGCTGCACTTATGATATTAAAGAGAATGTTTTAGTGGCCTTCTTGGCACAGCAGGAAGTGCATTAGTCTCATAAAGAGAATATGTTTTTTATTATTTCAACTGAAATTGATCATTCTGTTTCGTGTATCCATGACTTTATATGTTATCCCTCTGGCTAGATTCTCTTTCCTGATTTGTCCATATGGGGAACTTATATTCAATCTTCAAAATCAGTTTAAATATTAACCCTTGTTTGAATCTTCCTTAAGCCCAGGTTTGAATAGATTTCCTCCTACATTATGCTATCACTAAAGTATGCTTACTTGTTTACATTGCTTGCATGCAAACAGGTAACTACTTGACAGCAAGCACTTTTTCCATTTTCTTTGTATACATTACTGGTCATGATAGATACTGGGTATGATGTAAATGTGTGCTGAATGAATGAGTCACAGATTTTTTAGTCATTTTAATACATGATAATGTCTCATATTAAAGATGATTTCCGATAGGAAATGGCCATTAGAACCAATAACCTTCTTTCACTATTTCTGAGTTTAGGATGCTAAAAGCAATTCTAAATGTTTTGAATCTATAGATTGCTTTAGTTAGTATGGACATCTTACAATGTTTCTTCCTATCCATGAACATAGTATATGCTTTTCTTTCTTTATTTGTATCTCCTTCATTTCTTTTTCAGTGTCTTATAATTTTCTAAGTATAGGTGTTTTACCTCCTTTGTCAATTTTTTTGAATTCGTATAAAAATTTATTTGACTCAGAGTTACACCTGTTCATGGAAGCAAGATCTCAACAGACTGAGGAAAATGCTCCCTCTTCTTCATTGAATTTCCTCCTAGGTATTTTATTTTGTTTGAAACAATTGTACGTGGGATTGTTTTCTTATTTTCCCTTTCTGATAGTTCAATATTGGTGTATAAAAATGCAACTGACTTCTGGATATTTATGGTCTCCCCTGATACTTCACTGAATCCATGTGTCAACTGTAGTAGTTTCTAGGTGGAATCTTTGGGGCTCTCTATACATAGTGTCACATGGACACATGATGACATTTTATTTGTTCTAGTCCCATTTGGATGCCTTTTATTTCTTCTTCTTTTCTGATTGCTATGGCTAGGACTTCTACTACTATGTTGAGAAAGAGTAGTGAAAGCAGATACCCCTGACTTGTTCCTAATATTAAGGGAAACACTTAATTTTTGCCCATTGAGTATATGATGTTAGCTGTGGGGTTTTCATATATGGCCTTTATTATGTTGAAATATATGTTCCTTCAACTCCAACTTTGGTGAGAGTTTTTTTATCATAAATGGGCACTGGATTATATAAAATGATTTTTTCTGGATCTACTGAGATGATCATTTGACTTTCATGCTTTATTTTGTTTATGTGGTTTATCACATTTATTGATTTGTGGATATTGTACCAACCAATTGTCTCCAAAATAAATCCCACTTGTCAAGGTGTATGATTATTTAATGCATTGCTGGAGCATATTGCTCATATTTTGTTGAGGATTTTAACGTATTTATTCAGCAGAAATATGGGCCTATATTTTTTTCTTTGCCGTGTTTTTATCTGGTTTTAGAATTAGGATAAGGCTGAACTTGTAAAATGAGCTTGGGAGTCTTACCTCCTTTTGAAGTTTTTGGAATAGTCTTGATTGGCTTCCTGCCTGGGGGTTGCACTGAGCACAGCTTTCTCTATTCTAGGTTATGCATATGCTCACTAACACGGCTTGTTTTTTCACAACTGCTCTCCAGTCTATCTGGGATTTCCCTTTAAAATAACAAAAATGCTATTTCACATAAAAACATGTACAACCAGACACAAATGACATGTATTTTAAGATTTCATTGATGGAAAACCTTCAGACTATGTAAAGGAGCAGAGAGAGAAGACATATCTGGGGTTGCCAGTGTTGGGAGGAGTGGGGAGTTAGTACTTTGGGTGCAGGGTTTCCTTTTGGGGAGATGAAATACCTTGCAACTAGATAATGGTAATGTTTATATAGCATCATGAATACACATTATGTTCAGAAATGACACAATTTAAAAGATGAACAGTAACTTTTTATAACATAATAAATACACTGTAAAGAAAATACAGAAAAAAAAAGAATTATAAAAATTCACAGAGGTGGAAGAAAAATTCTGGTAGGAGAGGAAATATAGGTTCAACAAGCAGCTTGATATTTGACCTGTTCAGAGTACTCCTGTGATGTAGTCCTGTCCAGGCTGACCTTTGTGAAAGTTTTGGACCCTTGTGGGGAAACATTTCCACATGATTAAGTAAATTATTTATTGTACCATAGTGTAAAAGAAGTATTATTGTGGTTTCTTTATATGGTAAACAGTAATAAATTACGTGTTTCTAAAACTTTTTTCTCCATAAATTTTATATTTTGCATATTTCAAATTTATGAAAAATCTACAAGAATGATGGGTACCCTTCACACTGAATCCCAAAGTATTATTGTTTTACTACGTTGACTTTCTCTTTCCTTTTACTTCATGTTGACGAATGCATACATGGATGGAGAACTGGTTGTAGATTCATAATTTTACTGAAGTGTTGAAGAGAGAATGGAGTACAATGTCTTTCTATTCCTAAATGCATCTGTGCATATCTCCTAAAAACAAGGAATTCTCTTACATAACCTCAGTATATGTATCAAAATCAGGAAATTTATGTTGACAGGTTCCTATTATATACTTATCATTTAGGAAAATTCAAGTTCATGCATTGCATTCTGCTGTCATATCTGTTTAGTCACCCTTATTCTTGAACAGTTCCTCAACCTCTCTTTGCATTCCATATCATTGGTATATTTGAAAAGTGGTGTATGTATTACATTGAATGCACTTCCAGTTGGTTTCATTGGATGTTTCCTTATGGTTGGATCTATGTCACACATCTTTGGCAGCAATATCACAGAAGTGATGCTGAGTTCCTAATGTGTCACACCAGGAGGCACACGCTGTCACCTGGTCCCAGTACCAGTGATGTTTGCTAAGTTCCTACAACAAACCACCTTTTTTTCTGTTAACTCTTTGTAATAACATACATTTTGTGCGAAGGTACTTTTAAGCTATAAACACCATGAGAATCCTCAAATTTTGACCTACTACTTTTGCCATTTATTCATGTGTCTAGCTCAAATCACCTTTCACCAGTGATTTTTGTTTGAAATTTACATGATTCTTTCTAGGTTTATCTGCTGATTTTCTGTGTTAAGAAAAGGTTTTCCCTGTTTGGTGTAGCTCAGTGGATTAAGCACAGGCCAGAAAACCAAATTGTTGTTGCTTCAACTCCTAGTCAGGGAACATGTCTGGGTTGCAGGCCAGATCCCCAGTAGGGGGGTGCGAGAGGCAACAACACATTGAAGTTTCACTCCCCCTCTTTCTCCCTTCCCATCTCTCTAAAAACAAATTAATAAAATGTTAGAAAAAAATAAAGACAAGATTTTCCTTTCCATTTTCTCAGTTTCCTCAGGCAGCCATAATAAACTACCATAGACTTGGTGGCGAAAAAAGGAGACATTTCCTTTCTCACAGTTCTGGAGTCTAGAGGGTAAGATGCGCCAGCATTGGTGGATCTCACCCCCTTTCCATGGACATTAGTGGGGTTTTTTTTCCAATTCCTTACAATATCATCAGTTCTCTGATGGGTAGTACTGAAGATACATGTTTGAAAAATCCTGTAGGAATTTCTGTGGGGTAACCTCCTAGGAGGAGCACATCCAGGTGCAGGTGTGCACCTGCAGATCTTTGGTGGGTCCTGCACACAGTTTTGCCAAAGCAGGGACCTTTACCCCTTCTCTTCCAGGGATCTGCAGGTGCCTCTGCTTCCTACGTTGTCCCCAGGACTGCTTGCCACCAGACCAAAAGCCTGAATGTAACAGTGCTCTCTCCCCAGTGTTTACAGTGCGTGATAACCATCAGGCAGGCCAGGCATCTCTGACATGTAGTGGAGTGTGCACAGCCTCTTGATGGAAGTGCCCATGTATGCCCTCTGTTCTTTCAGAAAACACCAGCTCTCAAGAGTTTTCTGTACCACAGGGATGTCCCACCTCCCTCTGGCCTTGGCTGTGAGGAATGTTGTGTGGTTGTGGTTTGTGTTTAAGTGAAGTCCCTGATCCCATCTGATGCAACACAGGGGGTGTGGGAGCCAGGCAGTGACCTCACTTTCTGCCAACAGAGCCCAAGTGAACTTGGAACCCTGGTAACCAGGCAGCCACATTCTAAAACTGCCCCTTCCCAGCTCACTTGGTTCATGCCATTTGCAAGGGAAGGATGTTCTGTTGTTGTCTGCCTGTCTCCCGAGGCCGTGGCCTCAAAAGGGGCAGCCACAATACAATTTTCCACCGGGGCTGCCGCTGGGTGAGGACTCAGTCCAGACACCTGTGGCCCCTTCCACAGAGGAATCGAGAGGTAACACAGGGAGGCTCAGGGCAGTGCTGTTTGGCCAAGGCCACCACTCAGATCTCACCTGAGCTGCCCTATGTCGCATCCGCATGTGTGTGTGTGTGTTTGCAGAAGTGGGGTTCCCATGGGAGGGTAAGCCCTGAGCAGCAGCAAGTGAGAATCTGGTGGGCTGGTCATGTTCACACCCCAGTCTAAGGCTAGCCAGGTGGAGAAGGGTAGATTGGGGAGTCCACTGCCCTAGGTTTATCCCAAGCCCTGGAGGTGAATCTCATTTCTCCTGGGCTCAGGTCTGTGCAGACACAGGCCTGGTCCTACCACAGAGCAGAAGGGGCAGTGAAGTAGCAGCTCGGGCAGGAAAAAAAATGGAGGCCTCTGGTCGGGCTGCTGGTCACTGTCATTGCAGAATGCCACCCCGGATATGGAGGAGCAACAGTTGGATGACAGGGACCCCTGCCCCTCCTCTGTCAGGGAGGGTCAAGAGAGCCACACCACAGAGGATGAGAGCCGGCCTGAAGTAAATGTGGCCACTTGGGGGACTGAGAAACAAGAGCCCAGGAATGGCCAGAGAAAGACTCCTGCCCTGAAGCTGTCCAAGCAGCTCAGGATCCTGGATCCCAGTCTGGAGCACAGTGTGCCCATTAAAAACACCAGGCCAGAGGACCTGGGGCCTGAGGAGGCAGAGCCTGAGGGTGAGAGGGTTGGGGAGGTGGGGGGTGGATGGGGGGTGGAGGTGCAAGTGAGCCTATATGGAAGGGTGGGTGCAAGTCACACAGTGAGCTCCCACAGATAATGGCCAGGGGCCAGGACCAGGCTCAGAGCACCCACATGCTGGACTGCCTGTGAGGAGGATATCCTGGGGTGGGTCCTGCCTGGGGCTGATTTCTGTGTTTGGGGGGCACAGGGAAATGTGGGCCTGTGAGTGATCTTTTCTCCTCTCCCAACTCCAGCACCAGCCCAGGAGGCCAAGCCTGCACCACCTTTAACATCTGTCATCTGGCCTGAGGAGCCCACTGCTGGAGCAGACCTGCAGGCTGCTCCATACCCAGAGGGGCATCCCACTGCATGGGTTCTGCCACCTCCATCAGCCACTCCAGCTGAAGTTCTGGAGCCTGGGCCAGCCTCTGCCACAGCTCCTGACCTGACTCAGGCCACCTCACCCCAGCCTGTGCCGCCCTCCCTAGAACCTGCCCCAGGTCCTGCCAGAGAGGAGGAAAATGCACCAGTGACACTTCTAGAGCCGCTTGTTGTTCAACCAGCTCTCCCACTCCCATCACAATTTGATTTACCCCCACACTTTGAACTTATTTTAATTTTTATGGTATGCTTTTATTATCGTCAAAATGTAGTTTATTTAAGTAAAATACAAAGGTGATTGTTTGTATTTTAAATTGTGTCATTCTTGAGCATGTGGTACATTCACGACACTGCACAACGCACACCACTCCCTAATTGCCCAATGGTCCATCCCCTGAAAGAAAATCGGGAACCCTAAATCCTCACTCCCCACTCCTCCCACCCCTAGCAATGCCTGATGTTCTTTCTGTCTCTGCTCCTTGACCTGTTCAGGGTGTTTCCTCTAAATGCATCTTTCCATAGCTGCCTTTTTGTGTTGCTCACATATTCTGGTTTGTTTTAATCTGAAACACCATTTTGGTACTTTGAAAGGAAAATCCCACATGGGTCAGAGATGAGATGTAAAAAAGTAGCCCTGTTGGTGAGCATGTGCCTCACCTGGGGCAGAGCCTGCTGTGCTAAGTGTGACCCCAGGGCCAGAAACTGGCCAGGATTGTTCCAAAAACCTCAACAGGAGGGGAAACTCCCAAGCTCATTTTAAGAGTCTAGCTTATCCAGTTTGTAAAACCAGATAAAGACACAGCAAAGAAAAAAATCATAGGCCAATATCCCTGATGAACACAGATGCTAAAATCCTCAACAATATGTCATTGAATCCAGCAGTATGTTCAAAAGTCATTCACCTATTGGGATTTATTGTGGGGATGCAAGGCTGGTACAATAATTAAACCAATAAACATGACACACCTATAAAATGAATACCAAATATCTTATGATCATATCAGTAGATGCAGAAAAAGCATTTGATAAAATCCAGCCCCTGTTTATAATGAAAACTCTCGGAGTAGTGGGAATAAAGGGAACATACAGCAGCATGGTGAAAGCCACATGTGACAAGCCCACAGTCAGTAGCATACTCACTGGGGAAGCACTGAAAGCATTTCCCTGAAGACTGGGACCAAGATACAGGTGTCCACTTTCACCACCCCTGTTCAGCATAGTACTGGAAGTCCTAGCCACAGCAGTCAGACACGAAGAAACAAAGGGCACCCCAAATGGAATGCAAGAAGTAAAACTCTCATTATTTGCACATGGCATGATACCATGTATACAGAGATATCAAACAACTACTAGAGCTGATACATGAATTGAGTAAAGTAGCAGGACACAAAATACATACCCAGAAATCAGTTGCATTTGTGTACACCAATAATGAACTTACAGAAAGGGAAACTAACAACACTACCCCAATGAGTATTGAATCAAAAAGATAAAATAAAAGAGGACTAAACTCAACTGCAGATGGGAAAGATCTGTGCTTGGATAATTATAAGATATTGAGGAAAGAAATCAAGAAGATACAAAAAGTGGAAGCATATACTCTACTTGTGGCTAGAAAGGATTACTATTTTTCAAATGCTCCTACTACCCTAAGTAATCTATAGATCCAGTGCAATTCACATGAAGATGTCATTTGTATTTTTCAGAGTAGAGTTGCTAATGTTTTGTTCATAGTTTTTGCATGTGTCTCATTCACTGCTATATCACAAACTACCAGAACTTTAAAACAGCACATTTTCTCAGTTTCTGTGGGTCAGGGGTTGGGCACAGTTTAACTACATCTTAAGCATAGGCCTCACAGGCTGCTGGAAGTGTTGGCCATGCTGTAGTGTTGGCCATCTGCAGCTCAGCGAGGGAAGGATCTGCTTTGGTGTTCTTCAACTTGTTGGCAGGATTCATTCCTTGGCAGTTGGACACTGAGGGCCCTGGCTGTGTGCTGGCTGCTGTCTGAAGGCTGCTTTCGGTTCTCTGAGGCACCCTCACTTTCTTACATGTGGGCCTCCCAACATGGCCATGTTTCAGAGCCAGCGAGGGAACAGCTCTGAGCGTGAGTCTACTAGCAAGATGTGTTTTATAAACGTAATGTGGTCATGGCAGTGATGTCCCATCTCTCTGCCACATTCTGTTGGTGAGAAGGAAGTCACACTTTCCAGCCACACTCAGAGGGGAAGGTGCTATCCGTGCAAGGGCACAAAACCCACAAGATGGGCCTATCCCTATTTCTTTTTGTTAAATAATCTGTTCTTTAGATATTA
The DNA here is from genome assembly GCF_004126475.2 of Phyllostomus discolor. Taxonomy (NCBI): domain Eukaryota; kingdom Metazoa; phylum Chordata; class Mammalia; order Chiroptera; family Phyllostomidae; genus Phyllostomus; species Phyllostomus discolor. The sequence continues at coordinate 136,008,367 of NC_040905.2, forward strand.
GTCTGTCTTTTCTTGTCTTACAATTTCTCTTTCTCTTGTTTCGTTGTTGGAGTTATGCAGACCACTTTTGAAAATGCTTTTTATTTCTTTCTCTCAACTGATTTTAAGAAACAAATTCCAGGGTGAATTATTGATAACAACACCTAACCTTTTGTTAGTAGAGTGTGTAATTTAAAGTAAAAATAAAAACAAACTATAAATCTGGGAACATCATTACTAGTTTCATTTTTGACATAGGAATGAGTCCACAATGGCATCGTAATGAATCCTAATCACAACTCATAATCAAGAACTCTCATTTATGTTTGTTTTGCCATTCATCCCTCACTGTATCCCTAGCATATTGTTAGCAACACAACAGATTAAATTTAGACCATTTAAATGTAGCTAATGAGTTTCTTTCAGCTTCTCTACAGTGACTCCCTCATCTGTGTACATAAAATAACAGCTCAGAATAGTAAGGTATGTACTACTAGTGGCGGGTGGGCATGCGTCTCATTGGTTGGTTCTTGTGCAATGAATATTTTTGTAAGTTTCCTTTAAACTCCCAGAAGCTCTATAGTGGGGTCAAATTGGCCACACATGAGCCACCAAGTGCATGTAAGTCCCTTGAGTTCAGAAGCGTGAACTTCTCTTTAGCCTAAGGCAAAGATTGGGCACTGGACATTCCTGTGTGACTGAAAAATAATTTAATCTAAGGACGTGCTCATAGTCAAGCAGAGGGATGGGACTTGTAGCTCCAGAGTCCATCAGGCCACAGTTTAAACTGTGACACTGCCTCTTACTAGTTTTATGACTTCGGGAAAATTATTTGGTAACTCTTAGCCTCCTTACCTCATCTGTAATATCAGTGCAAGAGTAGCATCTATTTCAAAAGGTCATTGTGAGAATTAAATGAGATCATTCATGCATGATGCTCAACAGAGCTTTTGACACTTAACAAGCACTTAACAACTGTTAGTTATTATGATTATGACCATCATTACCATTACTGTTACTCTTACTGTTATTGTGAATAGAAAGGGTGTCATCTTGGAATCAGACAGACCTGGCACCACCATTTATGGCCATGTGTCCTTGTGTGAGTCAGTTGAGTTTGCTGAACGTCAGGGTCCTCATGTCTAGAAATACAAGTAATTCCTGGGATCATCATTTAGCACAGTGTCTGTTGCATTCTAAGCACTTTATAATGATCTGGTTTCTTCTTCTTTTCTCCAGTACTCTCTGAGATGCCTCTTACTACCTAAAGAACAAATATTAGTTAAGACGCAGGCCAGTGACTGTTACAAGAGATCCTGAAATAATGACATGGTCCCTCTTTCATGAGAGGGCCAACATGGAGCCCAACGTCAGAGATGCGGTCTCTTTCCATGCTGTTGTACCACCCTACTCAATGTTACTTACAACTCCTGGGAAAAGGACTGAAGGAGAGGGGAGATCATGCTTCCTTCTTTGGGGAAAATTCTCCAGAAATCGTGTGCCTTGCTTCTGTTCATTCCCCATTGGCTGGCTCCTAGTTACTTGGCTACACCTAGCTGCTAAAAAAAGAGGTGTTACTTTCGGCTGGCCATGGTGTTGGGGTGGTAGGTGAGGCTATCAGTCTGTGCCAAGGTATATTTCCAGCCCAAACCTACCAGATGTAAAGAGATTAGGAGATGCAGTTTTCCTCTAAAGTGGTAGAGATGAGATCCCTGGGGAATGAGAATAGCAAAAAAGCTGTGTTGAATTGGTCAAAGATGGAGACTGGTATGCTTGCATAAGTAGGCTTGTATATTGTGTGTTAACAGGGCTAGACTCAACAGTGGTTGTTGCTTTTGTCACTCGTTTCTTTCCTGTATTATAATGCACGCTTGCTAAGGATGATCAAGTTACTTATTATGTTCAAGTTTCATTAAGTACAGAGAGAGAAAAAAAACCCTTCCTCTGCTCTCCTGAACCGGCATCACTGACTTGATCAACAAGTAGTTACTGAGGTTCCAGAATTCATTCATTTATGCAGGCATTCATTTATTCACTGTCTCACTTCTTCTCATTCCATTAGTATCCATGGAGTTTTTACTTTCTACCCTGTTCTGGAAATGTTAATGCATCTTAGTCATTCTCTCAGCGCTCAAGGAACACTTGTTTGGTGTTTGAGAGAGACAAGCATTGCAAAGGCCACGACACAGCACCAGCATGATAGATGCTGAGAACGAGGCAAGCCTCGGATCTAATGAGAATCCCTTGGAGGCTGCTATTCAGGGGTGAGGTGGCCCTTGAATTGAATTCATTGCTATAGCATATGTGGCACTCTCCATCAAACACTCAGAAAACAATGAATGCTCCTTTTGAAACCACAACTCAAGTCTCAGGGAGTCCTAAGATTTGCAGGTAGGCAGAGAGGGAAATCTATGAGAGCTGGAGCACAGAGCAAAGTCTTTTAAGAAGGTGAATTTTAAGAACATCCTTTTTCATGTTGATATAGTTTGCAGTAAGTTCCTCTTATTTTCCCTGTAGTTTCTTGTAATTCTCACTGAGCTCATTGAGTTTCCTTATAATCATTGTTTTGAACTCAGTATCTGATAGATGCCTCTGCTTCATTTAGCACTCTCTCAGAGGATTCCTCCTTTCCTTTTGATTGGGGGTTGTTTCTTTGTCTTCCCATTATTTGTGAGACTCTTCTTGTTTGCTTCTGCTTCTTAAATTGATCTGCTCTGACTCCCTGAGTTTGTGGTCTGAACTTCTATGGTGACTTGTGAGATTCAGTGGTGCAGTCTCGTTGATCTCCTGAACTTGATGCCCTTGGGAACCCTTTATGCTATTTATGTTGGCTCTCTGGATATAACTTGCTTTTGATTGTTGTTGGGACTTCCTTTGGTGTATCCTTCCCACCAGCTGGTTGACTGAGGGTGAGTCTGCCCACTATATTTTGTGTACTGTTGTGCAGGTGCTGACAGAACAAAACCACAAAGCCCAGGGGACAAACCCACTCCTGTGAAAATCACTTCCCCCCACAATCCCACTACCAACAGCAAATGAACCAGTATTAATAAGGGTTCACACATATTAAGACTATTATAAGAAAGGAGAGTGGCTATGAGATGACCTACTGAAAAAAAATGATTTTGAAAGGGTAGAGAGAGGAGCACTAATAAGAGTTGGGAGTTAGAGCAATGTGAAGAGAGAAAGTAAATTTACATCATGAATAAAAAAGGGAACGAAGAATGTGGAATGGAGTATGACAAGGGAATCATATAGTATTTAGGTTTAAACAGAAATTAAAATAACATAAAATAAAATTCCCTATTTATTAACTAATAAAAATATAGGGGCCAAATTGGAGATGAACGTCCATTACAGTACTATCCACAAAAAATGAGCTAAAATTAATATAAGTGGAATGGGAATAAGAGGGAAAAAAGAAACAAAGAAAAGCTTAAGAGATGTGTAGAGGAATGGGAAGAGATTTTGAAATGATAGAGGCAGAGGGAGTAAAAGGTGAGGATCAAATCCAGGCTAAGATGGGGAAAAATTAAAATTTGAGATATAAGGAAAAAGAAAAAATGGAAAATAAAGAAAAATAAAAGTGCAGGATGAAAGGGAAATAGAAGACAAAAAAGAAAAGATAGGCTAAGATAGGCTAAAATGAAAAATATGAGATGAAAAAAAGAAGCATTGGACAAGGGACCAGTAAAATTTAATATATGACATAGAAAATTGGTGAAGCCCTAGAGATAAAATTGAAAAAATTGCAACAATAAGTACCCTACCAGAAACCAACTAGCAAAGACTGCTAAAGGTAGAGAGAGAGAGTGTGGGTATTTTAAGAGCTGGGAGAAAGGATGTGAGATGACTATTGACAAGAAAATTGGTTTTGAGAGGCTGGACAGGAGAGAAGTGGTAAGAGTGCGGAATGGAAATAAGTTGTACCAAGAGAAAAAACAAAACATGAAATGAAAATAATGGGAGGAAAGAAGAAGGTAAAATGGGGTAAGAGAAGGAGGGGTGTAAAATATGTGAACTGAAATACACTAGAGTATAAAATCTGGTGACTTAATATGTACAAACTTGCTGGACAAGAAATGAGTGTTAAAAAGCTATGCAGGAAAAAAAGATATTGCAAATCAGGGAGAAGACCACAGTAGATTTTGTCTCAGTAGCCTCTTGTATTTACCACTGTTTTTTCTTTCTGAATCCGCCCCTGGTGACGTCAGATATTGGCCCATTCTGACCTTCAGCAGCCTGCTCAGAGACTGCCAGGGATCTACTGTCTGTGGTTGACTCCTTCAGTAGTTAATCTAGTCACTCTGCACTCTGCAGTCAGGTTTAAGCACCATAGGGCAGGGCCAAATCCTTCCTGGGATTGGGGCCATTGTTTCCCCTCAGGCTGCTGCCACCAGTGGGGAAGTGGTCTACCTGAGCATGAAGGCTGCTGCCATCTGAGGAATGACTCAGCACTGGTATCCCAGTGTCTACTCTTTCAGTTCTTCCCCCAAAGCTTCCAATCTCAGTCTCTCCTCTGGCCCCCTTTGCCAGAGCCCAGGGTAAGTAACTGCAAGTGAAAATATGTATGTTGGCCCTTTAAATGGCTCATTTATCCCCAGCCATCTGTCTCTGCAACCCTGCCACTTTTCTTCACTGGTTGTTAACTGTGTACTTTTTGGGCTCTGGTGCTCCAGGCTGGGGTACCCAGCTTAGGGCTTAGACCCCATTCTTCTCAGGGGGATCTAACTGGCTCCTTAATTACCCTCTGGCGCTGCTGTCTGTGGGTGGCCAGCCAGTCCTATTGAGTCTCTACCTCACTCCTTACCAGACAGGTTGTGCTGAAGCTGGTTCTTCTGTCTCTCTCCAAGGTTATAAGGCTTCTCTCGTGCTATTGCTCAGTGGTTTGTTTTGAGTGGCTCCTCCACAATTGAGTTGTAATTCCAGATTGGTCCTAGGAGGAGGTTAGGCTGACTTCCACTCACTCCTCCACTATCTTCCTCCCCTCTCTGACCTATATTTTCAATGCAATCATTTTCAAAAATAGAAAAACAATTCTTTCATAAAATAAAGCTGACATTAAATTCACACAGAAATGAAAAAGTACCCAAATAAAAACAAGAACAACAAAACCCTGACAGAGAACAAAAGACTATTAAACTACAGCACTCAGAAGAGTGTGGTGTCGTAGATGCATGTAACATGGCAGAGCGTCCAGAAGTAGATCCCCACTGCAGAAGGACAACTCAGTTTCGGCAAAACTGCACTCTGTGTGCTGAGGGCCATATCTCCACGCTCCCCAAGTATTTATTACCTCTGTGTTTACTTTCACCTCCTGCTCCCTGGAGCCCCAAGCTCAACCTGAGATGAGAGTTGAGGGTCTTCCTATGACTTTCCTGAGAAAGAAAGCACACTGCCTGGGCCATGTGCTCTACACGTGTACGTTCCCTTCTGGTTTTCAATTAATATTGCAGAGCCTTCCCAAGCTTTATGCACATCTATTTCCAGCTTTTCCTTTGAAGTTTTTGTCTATACTATTGTTTATGCTGTTACCTACTACCTGTAGGAAACCATGAAGTTAAACAATTGCCTTTAATTTTTTTTTATGACAAGTGCCCTCCCTGACAGCTCCCTCGGGGAAATGGTTGTTCACCCTGGGTGAGCTCCAAGTCCTGTCAGTATAGCTTTGCAAGTGGGGTCTTCCAGGGAACCATTAGACCAGTTAAGCAATGGCATTCTTGAGAGTGACTCTTTCAAAGAGATAGAGCCCTCTTCAGCTCCCTCCTGTGTGGTCCCTGTTGTTTTCCACTGGCATATGTTGGGAAAGCAGGAGATGGGAATAGAGAAAGCTAAAATGCCACAAGGCTGGCAGTTCTTAACCAAGATACAGATTTTTTTTTCAGAATAAATGCTCCCCTGGTGACTACAAGACTTTCGTTAGTTTCCAGACCTTTGAAATTGTGATTGGTGCTTTTTTTCCTGCCTGTTTTATCATTGCTTTTACAAAGTACGGAGTTTTCAGAGGTCTTCTTTGGTCCCCACATTTTCCTCCAACATTTCATTGCCTTCCTTCTTCTCTGCACCTCATTCCCATTACACTCCCTCAGTATCTCCTTTTCCTCCTAAAAGTGTTTGACCAAGTTACTTATTATGTTCAAATTTCATTAAGCACAGAGAAAAACAATCCTTCCTCTGTTCTCCTGAACCAGCGTCAATGACTTGATCAACAAGTAGTTACTGAGCGTTCAGAATTCATTTATTTATTCAGGCATTCATTTATTCACTGTCTCACTTCTCATTCCATAAGTATACATGGAGCTTTTACTTTCTATTCTGTTCTGGAAATGTTAATGCATCTTAGCCATTGTTTCATCATTTCAGCCACATTATATCCAGCCAGATTATACTGATTCTCACATTTCTTGTTTATCTGTCTTTTCTGCCTCCCCACTCCAGAGAACAGTTATGAAAAACCACCAAAACATAGATTTCTTGGATTTTACTGTCACCACCTGGACATAATTGCAACTTACATGGCTCCTCAGTGCAGCCAGAAACTCTGTTTACCTTTCCTTCATTGTATCCTCTTCTAATCTCCTTGAATAGATGTTCTGTTAAATTTATGCCACCCTTCTAAATCTTTGCAGTCACTCTCCTATACAGTTGGGCATTTTTCTTTTTTTCAGAGAAAATAGAAATCATCTCATAGGAACTTGTACAAAATTCCTATGGTTCATTACCCTCAAGCAAGAAATTTATCTTTATTGACACATACTCCATATTACTTCTTTTCATACAAAACCTATAACTCCTTCCTTTGTTAGGTAGGACAGATAGTAAACCAAGGCAAAGAGGAGAGGGAGACACGTCTCACCCACTAACTCAGCAGTCCTCAGCCTGGTCCGATAATGTTGCCAGGTGTTCCACAGATCACAAGAAACACCATGCTAGCACAGGAGGAGGGGAGCCCTTGAAATTCTGTATGCATCACGCCCACTATGTGGGAAAGGAAGGCTTTGAAACTGTGTATTTATCCCCAGGCCTGGAAGGGGGCAGAAGAAGGGGTCCACAGTGCCCAAAGAAGCCCACAAAACAACTTTGGTTAATTACCTGCCTCTGGTAACTATCTGTTTTATGACGGGTCCCTAGTGCTTACAGGAAGAAACCATAAATAACTCCGAGGAACTTCGTCAAGTTGAATTAACTGCCTCCTGTCACATATGTATTAGAAGATGAACAAATGTTGCCTGGAGCAAGATATGATAAGAATGTGGGGAGACTAACAGATCCCCACACATGCCTATATTCAGGTAGTCACGTCCTCCAAAAGAAGCTGGCAGCACCTTTACCCCCCAATCAATATGTAATTCCCTCATGCCCATCCAGCCTACTCAGGACAAAGGGCCTTATGATCTTGCTGCCCTGGTTTTTGCCATCCACACCTACGACTTTCACTCCCAACTCAACAAGGCCCATGCTCTTTCATGAGAATGTTATCACTAATAGACTTTGCTTGCAGGCCAATAAACTTGCTGATCTGTAATTCTTTTTTAAAGTCTATTCTACTGATTATGCTATTACAGTTGTACCATTCCTTTCTCTCCCCTTTATGCCCCTCTGCCTGGTATGCCCATTCCACCAGTATTCCCCCCCTTAGTTTATGTCCATGGGGTGTACATATAAGTTCTTTGTCTTTTCCATTTCCTATACTATTCTAAACATCCCCCTATTAGGTACCTACCAATTATGCTTCTCACTCCCTGTAACTTCTTCCCCATTCTCCACCCTTCCACTCCCCACTGATAACCCTCCGTGTGATCTCTATTTCTATGAATTGGTTCTTATTCTAATTGTTTGCTAAGTTGGTTTTTTTTTTTTAGGTTCAGCTGTTGATAGTTGTGAGTTTGTTGTGGTTTTACTGTTTATGATTTTGATTTTCTATTTCTTAGATAAGGCCCTTTAACATTTCATATAATAAGGGGTTGGTGATGATGAACTCCTTTACTTTCGCCTTATTTGGGAAGCACTTTATCTGCCCTTCCATTCTAAATGATAGTTTTGCTGGATAAAGTAATCTTGGATGTAGGTCCTTGCCTTTCATGGCTTGGAATACTTCTTTCCAGCCCCTTCCCTTCTTGCCTGCAAGATTTCTTTTGAGAAATTATCTGATAGTCTTATGGGAACTCCTTTGTAGCTGTCTCCTATTCTCTTGCTGCTTTTAAGATTTTCTCCTTATTTTTCATCTTGGGTAATGTAATTATGATGCGTCTTGATGTGTTCCCCCTTGGGTCCAACTTCTTTGGGACCCTCTGAACTTCCTGGACTTCTTGGGAGACTATTACCTTTCCCAGATTTGGGAAATTCTCCTTCATTATGTTTTTTCAAATGAGTTTTCAGTTTCTTGCTCTTCCTCTCCTCCTTTTGGCACCCCTATGATTCAGATGTTGGAACATTTAAATATGTCCTAGAGGCTCTTAAGCCTCCCCTCACTTTTTTGAATTCTTATTTCTTCATTCCTTTCTGGGTGACTGTTTATTCCTTCTTGACAAAACTGTTGATTTCAGTCCGAGTTCCCTTCCCTTTCCCCAGTATTGGTTCCCTGTACATTTTCCTTTATTTCACTTTACATAACCTTCACTTTTTCCTCTATTTTGCAACCATGCTCAACCATTTCTGTGAGCATCCTGATTATCAGTGTTTTGAACTGTGCATCTGATATGTGGGCTATCTGTTCATCACTTAGTTGTATTTTTCTCTGGAGCTTTGATTTGCTCTTTCACTTGGGCCATTTTATTTTTTGTCTTGGTGTACCTGTTACATAGCAAGGGGCAGATCCTCAAGTATTCAACAGGGAGGGTCGACTCCCATTGCTGTGTTGTGGTGCTGTATGTGGGGGAGGGGTCCAAGAGGGAAGAATGTTGCTTGCTTGGCTCCCAGCCAGCTTTCAGTCACTTCCTCCACTACCAGCAAGCAAATTGGGCCCTGCTGATGGTGACTGCTGGATGGGTGGGCTTGTGTACATTCTAGGTTGGGAGTTTCTCCTGCCACCTCAAACCCCAAAGGTTTTTTCAGTCAGAGGTTTTGAGGCTTTCCTTGTTGTACTGGAACCCTGGGTTGCTTGGTCTGTCTCGCTCCCCAGTTGTTCCTCCTGGTTTATCTGCAGGCACATGTGGGAAAAACCACTCTACCAACTGCTGCCTTGCCCACCCCCGTGCTCCAGCCACCACCTTGCCATGAGTCCTCACCACCCCGGCCACCTGTCTCTGCCCCTCCTAATGGTCTGGATGAATGTTTTTTCTGTAACTCCTTGGTTGTCAGACTTCCATACAGTTCCATTTTCTGGCAGTTCTGGTTGTTTTTTGTTTTAAATTTGTTTTTGCCCTTCTTTTGATTGTGAGAGAAGGCACAGTGTATCTTACACCTCCATCTTGGCCAGAAGTGACAACACAGATGGATCTTGACAGTACTCTGCCAAGTGGAAAAAGTCAGATGGGAAAGGACAAGAACCATTTAATTTCATTTATGTGTGGGATACAAAAGAAAAGGCAACAACTGATAAAACAAAGCAAACATACAAATTAAAAAAACACCTTCATAGACACAGTTAACAGAATGGTAGTTACCAGAGGGGGATGGCAAAGAAGATAAAGGGGATCAAATACATGGTAACAGGAGAGTACACTTTGGTGGGGAACATACAATGGAGTACACAGATGTCATATTGTAAATTTACACATCTGACATTTATATAATGTTATTTACCAATGTTGCCCCCACCAAATGTTTACCAATGTTTAAAATTAAATAAGCTTAATTTTAAAAAATACCAGAAAAGAGACCTGGATGGTGTAGCTCAGTGGATCGTGTACAGGCCTGTGAACCAAAGGGTTGCTGGTTCAATTCCCAGTCAGGGCCCATGCCTGGTTGCAGGCCAGGTCAGGTCCCAAGAAGGGGTGCACATGAGGCAACCGCACACTGATACTTCTTTCCCTTTCTATGTCCTTCCCTTCCCCTCTAAAAATAAATCAATGAATCAATAAATCAATCAATAAAATATTTTAAAAATATTTTAAGAATATAGCCTTCAGCCTGGCAGGCGTAGCTCAGTGGATTGAGCGTGCGCTGCGAACCAAAGCATTGCAGGTTCGATCCCCCGTCAGGGCACATGCTTGGGTTGCAGGCCACAGCCCCCAGCAACCACACATGGATGTTTCTCTCTCTCTCTCTTTCTCCCTCCCTTCTCTCTCTATAAATAAATAAATAAATAAATAAATACATAAATAAACAAAATCTTAAAAAAAAGAATATAGTCTTCAGAAAATAAAAGGCTATACATGTAAACCGAATGTAAAATGACAGGCACAGGGCATGTGACATTTACAGTAGGTACTGTTACTACCGTCATTTAATAGGTTCACTTGGATGGCTGTCCAGGACCCATCTACTACTTCTTCCTCATGGCCAGAGACACCTCACCTCTGGGTGATGCAGAGATACATATGCCCTGACTAGCCTAGGCTAATCATGGAAATACACTCTTCCTATATTTGATCTGTTCAGAGTGCTCTTGTGATGTAGCTCTGTTCAGGCTGACCTTTGTGAAAATTTGTGACACTATTAAGTGAATTATTTGTCGTAACCTAGTGTGAAAGAAGTATTATTGCTGTTTCTTTATATGATAAACAGTAATAAATTACATGTTTCTAAACTCTTTTTCTCCAGGATTTTTATATTTTGACATGATTTCAAACTTATGGAAAAGCTACAAGAAGGATGGATACCCTTCACACTGAGTCATTTTACTACATTGTAAAGCATTACCATTTTACCACATTGACTTTCTCTTTCCCTTTCCTTCATGTCGATGGATGCATACATGGATGGAGAATGGGTTGTAGATTCATAATTTTACTGACGTGTTGAAGAGTGAATGCAGCCTGGCTGGCGTAGCTCAGTGGATTGAGCACGGGCTGCGAACCAAAGCATCGCAGGTTCGATTCCCAGTCAGGGTGCATGCCTGGGTTGCAGGCCACATCCCCAGTGGGGGCCACGTGAGAAGCAACCACACACTGATGTTTCTCTCTCTCTCTCTTTCTCCTTCCCTTTCCCTCTCAAAAAATAAATAAAATCTGAAAAAAAAGAGTGAATGAAGTACAATATCTTTCTATTCCTAAATGCATCTGTGCACATCTCCTGAAAACAAGGAATTCTCTTACATAACCTCAGTATATGCAACAAAATCAGGAAATTTATGTTAAGAAATTTCCATCATATACTTATCATTTGGGGAAAAAAATCAATTTCATGCGTTGCATTCTATTGTCGTATCTGTTTGCTCACCACTAATCTTGAGGAGCCTCTCAGCCTCTCTCTGAGTCCACAACATCGGCATATCTGAAAAGTTAGATGTACATACTGCATTGAATGCCCTTTGGTTGGGGTGGGTTATGCACCTTTGGCAGCAATGCCATAGAAGCGATGCTGAGATCTCACTGTGTCACACCAGGAGGCAAGTGCTGTCACTTGCTCCCAGTACCAGTAATGTTTGCTAAGATTCTCAATGACCTCACCTCTCTCTAACCCTTTGTAATGATACACATTTTATGTGAAGATACACTTAAGCTATAAATATCATGGAAATCCTCAAACTTTCAGCACTAGTTTTGGCATTTACTTATGCTTCTAGCCCAAGTCAGCTTTCACCATGGATACCAAATACAGATTTTTGTTTGAAATTTACATAATTCTTTCTAGTTTTATCTGTTGATTTTCTGTGTTAAGAAAAGGTTTTCCCTGTTTGGTATAGCTCAGTGGATTAAGCACAATACAGGAAATTAAATTGTTGCTGGTTCAACTCCCAGTCAGGCCTTGGTTTTGGGCCAGGTCCCCAGTAGGGGGCGTGCGAGAGGCAACAACACATTGAGGTTTCATTTCCCCTCTTTCTCCTTTCCTTCCCCTCTCTCTAAAAATGAATAAATAAAATCCTAAAAAAAGAAAAAAAAAAGAAAAGCTTTTCTTTTCCTCCTCCCCTGTCAGTCTCCTCAGCCTGCCATAATAGACTACCACAGACTGGGTGGCAAAAACAGCAATTTCTTTTCTCACAGTTCTGGAGTCTAGAGGGTAAGGTGAACCAGCATTGGTGGGTCCCACACCCTCTCCATGGACATTAGTGGGTTTTTTTCCAATTCCTCACAATATCATAAGTTCTCTGATGGGTAGTACTGAAGATATATGTTTGAAAAATCCTGTAGGAATTTCTGTGGGGTAACCTCCTAGGAGGAGCACATCCAGGTGCAGGTGTGCTCCTGTGGATCTTTAGTGGGTTCTGCACACAATTCCGCCAGAGAAGGGGCCTTTACCCCTTCTCTTCCAGGGATCTGCAGGTGCCTCTGCTTCCTACGTTGTCCCCAGGACAGCTTGCCACCAGACCAAAAGCCTGAATGTAACAGTGCTCTCTCCCCAGTGTTTACAGTGTGTGATAACCATCAGGCAGGCCAGGCATCTCTGACATGTAGTGGAGTGTGCACAGCCTCTTGATGGAAGTGCCCATGTGTGCCCTCTGTTCTTCCAGAAAACACCAACTCTCGAGAGTTTTCTGTACCACAGGGATGTCCCACCTCCCTCTGGCCTTGGCTGTGAGGAATCTTGTGTGGTTGTGGTTTGTGTTTAAGTGAAGTCCCTGCTCCTGTCTGAGGCAACACAGGAAGTGTAGGAGCCAGGCAGTGACCTCACTTTCTGCCAACAGAGCCCAAGTGAACTTGGAACCCTGGTAACCAGGCAGCCACATTCTAAAACTGCCCCTTCCCAGCTCACTTGGTTCATGCCATTTGCAAGGGAAGGATGTTCTGTTGTTGTCTGCCTGTCTCCCGAGGCCGTGGCCTCAAAAGGGGCAGCCACAATACAATTTTCCACCGGGGCTGCCGCTGGGTGAGGACTCAGTCCAGACACCTGTGGCCCCTTCCACAGAGGAATCGAGAGGTAACACAGGGAGGCTCAGGGCAGTGCTGTTTGGCCAAGGCCACCACTCAGATCTCACCTGAGCTGCCCTATGTCGCATCCGCATGTGTGTGTGTGTTTGCAGAAGTGGGGTTCCCATGGGAGGGTAAGCCCTGAGCAGCAGCAAGTGAAAATCTGGTGGGCTGGTCATGTTCACACCCCAGTCTAAGGCTGGCCAGGTGGACAAGGATGTATAGGGGAGTCCACTGCCCTAGGTTTATCCCAAGTCCTGGAGGTGAATCTCATTTCTCCTGGGCTCAGGTCTGTGCAGACACAGGCCTGGTCCTACCACAGAGCAGAAGGGGCAGTGAAGTAGCAGCTCGGGCAGGAAAAAAAATGGAGGCCTCTGGTCGGGCTGCTGGTCACTGTCATTGCAGAATGCCACCCCGGATATGGAGGAGCAACAGTTGGATGACAGGGACCCCTGCCCTTCCTCTGTCAGGGAGGGTCAAGGGAGCCACACCACAAAGGACGTGAGCCGGCCTGAAGTAAATGTGGCCACTTGGGGGACTGAGAAACAAGAGCCCAGGAATGGCCAGAGAAAGACTCCTGCCCTGAAGCTGTCCAAGCAGCTCAGGATCCTGGATCCCAGTCTGGAGCACAGTGTGCCCATTAAAAACACCAGGCCAGAGGACCTGGGGCCTGAGGAGGCAGAGCCTGAGGGTGAGAGGGTTGGGGAGGTGGGGGGTGGATGGGGGGTGGAGGTGCAAGTGAGCCTATATGGAAGGGTGGGTGCAAGTCACACAGTGAGCTCCCACAGATAATGGCCAGGGGCCAGGACCAGGCTCAGAGCACCCACATGCTGGACTGCCTGTGAGGAGGATATCCTGGGGTGGGTCCTGCCTGGGGCTGATTTCTGTGTTTGGGGGGCACAGGGAAATGTGGGCCTGTGAGTGATCTTTTCTCCTCTCCCAACTCCAGCACCAGCCCAGGAGGCCAAGCCTGCACCACCTTTAACATCTGTCATCTGGCCTGAGGAGCCCACTGCTGGAGCAGACCTGCAGGCTGCTCCATACCCAGAGGGGCATCCCACTGCATGGGTTCTGCCACCTCCATCAGCCACTCCAGCTGAAGTTCTGGAGCCTGGGCCAGCCTCTGCCACAGCTCCTGACCTGACTCAGGCCACCTCACCCCAGCCTGTGCCGCCCTCCCTGGAACCTGCCCCAGGTCCTGCCAGAGAGGAGGAAAATGCACCAGTGACACTTCTAGAGCCGCTTGTTGTTCAACCAGCTCTCCCACTCCCATCACAATTTGATTTACCCCCACGCTTTGAACTTATTTTAATTTTTATGGTATGCTTTTATTATCGTCAAAATGTAGTGTATTTAAGTAAAATACAAAGGTGATTGTTTGTATTTTAAATTGTGTCATTCCTGAGCATGATGCTCCACAATGCACACCACTCCCTAGTTGCCCAATGGTCCATCCCCTGAAAGAAAATCGGGAACCCTAAATCCTCACTCCCCACTCCTCCCACCCCTGGAAATGCCTGATGTGCTTTCTGTCTCTGCTCCTTGACCTGTTCAGGGTGTTTCCTCTAAATGCATCTTTCCATAGCTGCCTTTTTATGTTGCTCACATATTCTGGTTTGTTTTAATCTGAAACACCATTTTGGTACTTTGAAAGGAAAATCCCACATGGGTCAGAGATGAGATGTAAAAAAGTAGCCCTGTTGGTGAGCATGTGCCTCACCTGGGGCAGAGCCTGCTGTGCTAAGTGTGACCCCAGGGCCAGAAACTGGCCAGGACTGTTCTAAAAACCTCAACAGAAGGGGAAACTCCCAAGCTCATTTTAAGAGTCTAGCTTATCCAGTTTGTAAAACCAGATAAAGATACAACAAAGAAAAAAAACTATAGGCCGATATCCCTGATGAATACAGATGCTAAAACTCTCAACAAAATATCATTGAATCCAGCAATACATTCAAAAGACCATTTGCCTATTGGAATTTTTGTGGTCATGCAAGGTTGGTACTATAACTAAACTAATAAACATGATACACACATAAAACAAAGGCTAAATATCTTATGATCAATAGACAGAAAAAGCATCTGACAAAATCCAGCCCGTTTATAATGAAAACTCTCGGAGTAGTGGGAATAAAGGGAACATACAGCAGCATGGTGAAAGCCACATGTGACAAGCCCACAGTCAGTAGCATACTCACTGGGGAAGCACTGAAAGCATTTCCCTGAAGACTGGGACCAAGATACAGGTGTCCACTTTCACCACTCCTGTTCAGCATAGTACTGGAAGTCCTAGCCACAGCAATCAGACACGAAGAAACAAAGGGCACCCCAAATGGAATGCAAGAAGTAAAACTCTCATTATTTGCACATGGCATGATACCATGTATACAGAGATATCAAACAACTACTAGAGCTGATACATGAATTGAGTAAAGTAGCAGGACACAAAATACATACCCAGAAATCAGTAGCATTTGTATACACCAATAATGAATTTACAGAAAGGGAAACTAACAACACTACCCCATTGAGAATTGAATCCAAAAGATAAAATAAAAGAAGACTAAACTCAACTGCAGATGGGAAAGATCTGTGCTTGGATAATTATAAGATATTGAGGAAAGAAATCAAGAAGATACAAAAAGTGGAAGCATATACTCTACTTGTGGCTAGAAAGGATTACTATTTTTCAAATGCTCCTACTACCCTAAGTAATCTATAGATCCAGTGCAATTCACATGAAGATGTCATTTGTATTTTTCAGAGTAGAGTTGCTAATGTTTCGTTCATAGTTTTTGCATGTGTCTCATTCACTGCTATATCACAAACTACCAGAACTTTAAAACAGCACATTTTCTCAGTTTCTGTGGGTCAGGGGTTGGGCACAGTTTAACTACATCTTAAGCATAGGCCTCACAGGCTGCTGGAAGTGTTGGCCATGCTGTAGTGTTGGCCATCTGCAGCTCAGCGAGGGAAGGATCTGCTTTGGTGTTCTTCAGCTTGTTGGCAGGATTCATTCCTTGGCAGTTGGACACTGAGGGCCCTGGCTGTGTGCTGGCTGCTGTCTGAAGGCTGCTTTTGGTTCTCTGAGGCACCCTCACTTTCTTACATGTGGGCCTCCCAACATGGCCATATTTCAGAGCCAGCGAGGGAACAGCTCTGAGCGTGAGTCTACTAGCAAGATGTGTTTTATAAACGTAATGTGGTCATGGCAGTGACGTCCCATCTCTCTGCCACATTCTGTTGGTGAGAAGCAAGTCACACTTTCCAGCCACACTCAGAGGGGAAGGTGCTATCCGTGCAAGGGCACAAAACCCACAAGATGGGCCTATCCCTATTTCTTTTTGTTAAATAATCTGTTCTTTAGATATTAGTCTGTCTTTTCTTGTCTTACAATTTCTTTTTCTCTTGTTTCATTGTTGGAGTTATGCAGACCACTTTTGAAAATGCTTTTTATTTCTTTCTCTCAACTGATTTTAAGAAACAAATTCCAGGGTGAATTATTGATAACAACATCTAACCTTTTGTTAGTAGATTGTGTAATTTAAAGTAAAAATAAAAACAAACTATAAATCTGGGAACATCATTACTAGTTTCATTTTTGACATAGCAATGAGTCCACAACGGCATCGTAATGAATCCTAATCACAACTCATAATCAAGAACTCTCATTTATGTTTGTTTTGCCATTCATCCCTCACTGTATCCCTAGCATATTGTTAGGAACACAGCAGATTAAATTTAGACCATTTAAGTGTGGCTAATGAGTTTCTTTCAGCTTCTCTACAGTGACTCCCTCATCTGTGTACATAAAATAACAGCTCAGAATAGTAAGGTATGTACTACTAGTGGCGGGTGGGCATGCGTCTCATTGGTTGGTTCTTGTGCAATGAATATTTTTGTAAGTTTCCTTTAAACTCCCAGAAGCTCTATAGTGGGGTCAAATTGGCCACACATGAGCCACCAAGTGCATGTAAGTCCCTTGAGTTCAGAAGCGTGAACTTCTCTTTAGCCTAAGGCAAAGATTGGGCACTGGACATTCCTGTGTGACTGAAAAATAATTTAATCTAAGGACGTGCTCATAGTCAAGCAGAGGGATGGGACTTGTAGCTCCAGAGTCCATCAGGCCACAGTTTAAACTGTGACACTGCCTCTTACTAGTTTTATGACTTCGGGAAAATTATTTGGTAACTCTTAGCCTCCTTACCTCATCTGTAATATCAGTGCAAGAGTAGCATCTATTTCAAAAGGTCATTGTGAGAATTAAATGAGATCATTCATGCATGATGCTCAACAGAGCTTTTGACACTTAACAAGCACTTAACAACTGTTAGTTATTATGATTATGACCATCATTACCATTACTGTTACTCTTACTGTTATTGTGAATAGAAAGGGTGTCATCTTGGAATCAGACAGACCTGGCACCACCATTTATGGCCATGTGTCCTTGTGTGAGTCAGTTGAGTTTGCTGAACGTCAGGGTCCTCATGTCTAGAAATACAAGTAATTCCTGGGATCATCATTTAGCACAGTGTCTGTTGCATTCTAAGCACTTTATAATGATCTGGTTTCTTCTTCTTTTCTCCAGTACTCTCTGAGATGCCTCTTACTACCTAAAGAACAAATATTAGTTAAGACGCAGGCCAGTGACTGTTACAAGAGATCCTGAAATAATGACATGGTCCCTCTTTCATGAGAGGGCTAACATGGAGCCCAACGTCAGAGATGCGGTCTCTTTCCATGCTGTTGTACCACCCTACTCAATGTTACTTACAACTCCTGGGAAAAGGACTGAAGGAGAGGGGAGATCATGCTTCCTTCTTTGGGGAAAATTCTCCAGAAATCGTGTGCCTTGCTTCTGTTCATTCCCCATTGGCTGGCTCCTAGTTACTTGGCTACACCTAGCTGCTAAAAAAAGAGGTGTTACTTTTGGCTGGCCATGATATTGGGGTGGTAGGTGAGGCTATCAGTCTGTGCCAAGGTATATTTCCAGCCCAAACCTACCAGATGTAAAGAGATTAGGAGATGCAGTTTTCCTCTAAAGTGGTAGAGATGAGATCCCTGGGGAATGAGAACAGCAAAAAAGCTGTGTTGAATTGGTCAAAGATGGAGACTGGTATGCTTGCATAAGTAGGCTTGTATATTGTGTGTTAACAGGGCTAGACTCAACAGTGGTTGTTGCTTTTGTCACTCGTTTCTTTCCTGTATTATAATGCATGCTTGCAGAGGATGATTAAGTTCTTTATTGTCTTCAAATTTCATTAAGCAATGAAAAAATTAATCCTTCCTCTGCTGTCCTGAACCAGTGTCAACAACTTGATCAACAAGTAGTTACTGAGCTTCCAGAATTCATTCATGTATTCAGGCATTCATTTACTCACTGTCTCACTTCTCATTCCATAAGTATCCATGGAGTTTTCAGTTTCTTGTCTGCTCTGGAAATGTTAATACATCTTAACCATGACCTTGGGCCTCAAGGAACTCTTGTTTGTTGGTTGAGGGAAAAGCATTGAAAAGACCACAACACATTTTTTTCTTTTTTAAGAATTGGAAGTAGGAAGGTGATAGTGAGGTAGGTGGAAGTGCAGCCCAGTTCTCTCTGTGATCAGCTGGAACACCTAGCCAATATTCTGAGGGACAGAGAGAGCAGCCAATGGAATCCCAGCATACATGAAGTTTGGAGTCCAAAAATCACAGAATACATTGAAGAACAGATGGTGAGGAGATTGTGCTGGGACGATAAGGTCCCTGGGATCTGTGCAGGAACCTAAGCCACTGTGGACCCTTGCCCAGAGCCTGCTGAAGGATATGGGGAGAAGAATTAGATCACCAGCTCCCTCCCCTACCAAAGGAAGGAGGCTATCCTGGCACCAGGAGGGACCTAGATTCTGGAAGTCACTGGGGGGAATAGAGATGAAGTTGGTGCCACACAGAGGTGGTACACATCTGCTGGAACTGTGGATGATGGCACCAGAGAAACTGGAGTGTTGGGCAACACCTGGAGAAGGGAGGAGTTGGGCTGTGCTGGACCCTGACTCGTATAGCCTCCAGACTGGTTGGAAAGTTGGGCTGTGTGAACCATGTGGTTGCAACAGTGGGCAGCTGCTTTGTAAGGAACTCTCGAGCAGCAGCTGGCTTGCCCTGAGGTTGATTTTAGCTGCTAGCAACCAGAGGCTGAGCAGCTGATCCCAAGCTTGACTTGAGATGAGCACCCGAAACTGAGTGGCTGAGTGGAACATCATGCTTGAGCTTGACTCACATTGTGCACCCAGAGACTGAGTAGCTGATTGGAGCTTGGCAGCTCACAAAGGACCTGGGCTGGATGTTGGGCAACTGTGAGTATTGCAGCCCAGACTTGGTCCCCATCCTCTCAAAACCATAGGAAGGGAGAAAAGCGAAGCCCAGACTCACTCTTCCTATAGCATCCAGGAAGACCAGGAGAACTCACTCAATGGGTTTAAAGTCAGTAGGAGGCTTACTTTTTTTCTTCCTTCTATATATTTTTCTTTTTTTCTTCCCCCAAGTGAGACAATAAGACATGGAGTTACAAAGGGTCCAGAGACAGATGCAAAGGGGGAGCACAAGGCTAACCCCCAAAACTGAGAAACTGAGACTAATGTCACTTCGCTGTCCCATAGAGCTGGCATTTTATTGTTTATGTGTATTATTACTATTCTCTCATTATTTTTACCACACTTATTTTATTAGTATTTTTTAAATTTCTCTTCTATATGTTCAGTTTTCATTTTATTTTTGTTTATTTGCATTGTTTGACTGATTTTCCTTACTCTCTCTTTATTGTATTTTAATTTTCCTTCTCTTGTTTCATTCAGGTTCCAATAACACACTACTCTTGATCATGTATTTTCTATTCTAGTTATCCAGATCAAATATTTGTCATATTATTGTTGTTCCAGTACTATTGCAAATAATTGTTGTTCCATACAATTGTACATGCCACACAGCAATTCTTGCTGATCTTAGCCCACTTCACTTTATTCCTGAACATCATTATCATTGTTAACTCTATACTCTCTCACACCACACCTACTTTCTACCCTTTATTCTCACTACATATTTCATCATCTAACCTTGCACAAACACTGTGTTCTCTGGACTCAGTTCAGAATCCTCTTCCCCTCTAACAAGAGTCTTATCTTTCTTTCATCTTTTATAGAAAGTGGCTAGTTGGGTGAAATATCACAGTTAAGGCTATAGTTATGCAAAGAATCTCCTATCTCTTCTCTACTTGCTGGTACTTAAAATCCCATAGAATACTCCCCTGCTGTCTTAATCCATTTTGTCTACCCCCTGCCATTGACCACATACAAGAATAGGTGGGAACTGCAAACATCAGTACACCTGTTGAAGGAGAGAAACCACCACCAAAAGAACCACCAAAAGGTAAAAAACCCAAGTACAACAAAAGAGCCTACACAAACAGAAGAAAGGGAAAACTCAGAGTATCCAGACAAGGAGGTCAAAGAGACCACACCACTGAACCCCATAGAATTCCTACTGTAGAAGTTCACCCTACAAAGACAGCTAGCAAAGCAAAACATCAGGAAGTGCAGAAACAAACAAAAAGATACACCTAAAATGGGGAGACAAAAAAGAATATGCAATCAAAAGGAATGGAAGACTCCCCGCTAAAAGAGCTAAATGAAATGGAGGTAAGCAAACTATCAGATATAGAATTAAAAATAATGGTTATAAAGATGCTCAAGGAACTCACAGACAACCACAAGGAACTGAGTGAGAACTATAACCGTATTAAAAAGGAAATAAGAACAACAAACAAAAATCAGGAAGAAATGAACAATAAAATCTAGGAAATAACAAACACACTAGAAGGAATTACAAGCAGGTTGGATGAAGCAGAGGATCAAATCAGCAAGCTGGAGGACAAGGTAGAAAAAAACACCCAGAAAGAGCGAGAAAAGGAAAACAGACTTAAAAAGAATGAAGAGATGGTAAGGGAACTGCAAGACAACATGAAACATAATAATATCTGTATAATAGGAATACCAAAAGGAGAAGAAGAAGAGTGAGGGATAGAAAACCTCTTTGAAAAAGTAATGATGGAAAACTTCCCTAATCTGATGAGAGAAAAAAATCACACAAATCCAGGAAACACAGAGAGTCCCAATCAAGAGGAACCCAAAGAGGCCCATTTCAAGACACATCATAATTAAAATGGAAAAATTCCAAGACAAAGAGAGAATTTTAAAGGCAGCAAGGGTGAAACAGGAAGTAGCATACAAGGGAGCCCCAATAAGGCTAGCGGCTGACTTCCCAATGGAAACACTCCAAGCCAGAAGGGAATGGCAAGGAATATTCCAAGTAATGAAAACCAGAGGCCTGCAACAAAGGCTACTTTATCCAGCAAGGCTCTCAGTTAAAACCGAAGGCCAAATAAAGAGCTTCCCAGGCAAAAGAAGCCTCAAGGAATACACAACCACCAAACCAGCTCTACAAGAGATGCTAAAGGGACTTCTTTAAGAAAAGGAAGAAAAAGAGTGAGAGAGAGTGGAACACAGGTATGAAAAAATAGCAATGAATAAATACCTATCAATAATAACCTTTAACACAAATGGATTAAATGCTCCAATCAAAAGACGTAGAATAGCTGAATGGATAAGAAATCATGACCCACACACATGCTGCCTACAAGAGACCGACCTCAGAACAAAGACCTACACAGGCTGCAAGTGAATGGGTGGAAACAAATTTTCCAAACAAACAGACAGGGGGAAAAAAGCCACAGTAGCAACACTCATGTCAGACAAAGTAGACTTCAAAAAAAGGACCATAAAAAATAGACCTAGAATGTCACTTCATAATACTCAAGGGAAGAGTCCATGAAGAAGACATAAACATTGTAAATATATAAGCACCTAACATAGGAGCACCCAAATACATACAGAAAATCTTGGAGGACTTCAAGAAAGGTATTGACAGCAACACAATTATAGTAGGGTATTTTAACACCCCACTGTCAACAATGGATAGATCTTCCAAACAAAATATCAACAAAGATATTGCGGCATTGAACAATGTCCTAGATCAGAAGGACTTAACTGATATATATAGAGCCTTTCATCCCAAGAAGCAAAATATATATTCTTTTCAAATGCACATAGAATATTTTCAAAGACAGACCACATGATAGGACACAAAAGAAGCCTCAGAAAATTCAAGAAAATTGAAATCATATCAATCATTTTCTCTGACCACAAGGGACTGAAACTAGAAACAAACCTCAAGGAAAAAACTCAGAAACACTCAAGAATATGGAGATTGAATACCATGCTATTAAACAATGAATGGGTCAAGAATGAGATCAAAGAAGAAATAAAAAAGTTTCTGGAAACAAACAAACAAACAAACAAACAGGACTTACAACAACCCAAAACTTATGGGACACAGCAAAAGCAGCCCTGAGAGGTAAGTTCATAGCAACACATGCTTTCCTGAAAAAGATAGAAACATTTTGAATAAACAGTCAAACCCTACACATCTACAGGAAATGGAGGAATAACAACAAAGACAGCCCAGAGCAAATAGGAGGAAGGACATAACCAAGATCAGAGCAGAATTAAACAACATAGAGACTAAAAGAACAATTCTAAGGGTCAATAAATGCAGGAGCTGATTTTTTAAAAAAGATAAACAAAATGGACAAACCTTAAAGCAGACCATCAAGAAAAAAAGAGAGAGGACCCAAATAAACACAATCAGAAATGAAAGAGGAGAGATTACAACTGATGCCACAGAAATACAAAGGACTGTAAGAAATTACCATGAAAAACATATGCCAAGAAATTTGAAAACCTAGATGAAATGGTCAAAGATTATATTTCTAGAAAAATCTAATCTTCCAAAATGGAATGAAGAAGAAGCAGAAAGGCTGAACAGAACAATAACAGCTGACAAAATTGAAGGAGTAATCAAAAAACTCCCAACACACAAAAGCCCTGGACATGACAGTTCCACAGGAGAATTCTACAAAGCATTTAAGGGAGAGCTAACCCCTATCCTTCAGTCTATTCAAAAAAGTTGAAGAGGATGGAAGACTCCAAAATGCTTTTTATGAAGCCAGCATCATCCTAATCCCAAAACCAGATAAAGACACAACAAAGAAAGAAAACTTCAGGCCAAAATCACTTATGAACATAGATGCTAAAATCCTCAACAAAATATTGGCAAACCACATCCAGCAATACATCAAAAAGATCATACACTATGACTAAGAGGGACTCGTTCCAGGGATGCAAGGATGGTACAATATTCATAAACCAATAAACATAATATATCACATAAACAAAACAAAAGAAAAAAATCACATGACCATATCAATAGATGCGGAAAGAGCATTTAATAAGGTACAGCACCCATTTATGATTAAAACACTCAGCAAAGTGGGAATCAGGGAAATATTCCTCAACCTAATAAAGGCCATATATGAGAGATCTACAGCTAACATCATACTCAAGGGGCAAAAACTAAAACTTTCCCACTAAGATTAGGAACAAGACAAGGTTGTTCACTTTCACCACTTCTATTCAACATAGTATTGGAAGTTCTAGCCATAGCAATCACACAAGAAATGGAAATAAAAGACATCTAAATTGGAAAAGAAGAAACAAAACTGTCATTGTTTGAAGATAACATGATAGTGTACACAGAAAATCCTACAGACTCCACCAAAAAACTGCTTGACCTAATAAGTGAAATTGGCAAAATAGTGTGATACAAAGTCAATATTCAGAAATAGAAAGCATTTTAATACACCAATAATGAAATAGCAGAAACAAAAATCAGGAAAAAAAAAATCCCATTTGATATAGCAACAAGAAAAATAAAATACCTAGGAATAAACCTAACCAAGGAGGTAAAAGACCTGTACTCAGAAAACTACACAACACTCAAGAAAGGAATTAAGTAAGACACAAGCAATGGAAACATACTGTGTTCATGGACTGGAAGAATTAACATCATCAAAATGTCCATACTACCCAAAGCAATTTATAGATTCAATGCAATGCTTATTAAAGCACTAGTGGCATATTTCACAGACATAGAATAAACATTTCAAAAATTTATATGGAACCATAAATGACCCTGAATAGCTGCAGCAATTTCAAGGAAAAAGGACAAAGTAGGAAGGATCACAATACCCGGTATCAAACTGCATTACAAGGCCACTGTAATCAAAACAGCCTGGTACTGGCATACGAACAGACACATGGACTAGGGGAACAGAATAGAGAGCCCAGAAATAAACCCAAGTCTCTATG
The DNA here is from genome assembly GCF_004126475.2 of Phyllostomus discolor. NCBI lineage: Eukaryota > Metazoa > Chordata > Mammalia > Chiroptera > Phyllostomidae > Phyllostomus > Phyllostomus discolor. The sequence continues at coordinate 136,032,596 of NC_040905.2, forward strand.
GTCAATTAATACTTGAAAAAGGGGGCAGCAGCATAAAATGGAGCAAAAGTAGCCTCTTCAACAAATGGTGTTGGGAGAGCTGGACAGCTGCATGCAGAAAAATGAAACTTGATCACAAACTTACACCATACACAAAAATAAATTCAAGGTGGATAAAAAACTTAAATATAAGTTGTGACACTATAAAAGTAGTTCAGGAGAACACAGGCAGGGAAATCTCAGATATTGCATGCAGCAATATTTTCATGGATATGTCCCCTAGAGCAAGGGACATAAAGGAAAGAATAAACAAATGGGACTTCATCAAAATAAAAGGTTCTGCATCGCTAAAGGAAACTGTATGGGAAAACATATTCGCCAATAATACCTCAGACAAGGGGCTGATCTCCAAAATATATAAAGAACTCAAATGACTCCACTGTAAGAAGACAAGTAACCCAAGTTAAAAAGGATTTGAACAGACACTTCTTGAAGGAGGACATACAGAGTGTCCAGAGACATATGAAAACATGGTCAGCATTGCTAGCCATCAGAGAGATGCAAATTAAAACCACAATGAGATACCACTTCACACCAGTCAGAATGGCCATCATAAACAAAGCAACAAAGAAATGTTGGAGAGGTTGTGGAGAGAAGGGAACCTTAGTGCACTGTTGGTGGGATTGCAGACTGGGGAAGCCACTATAGAAAACGGAATTTCCTCAGATAACTAAAAATGGAACTGCCTTTTGACCTGGCAATTCTACTGCTGGGATTATATCCTAAGAACCCTGAAACACCAATCCAAAAGACCCTATGCACCCCAATGTTCATAGCAGCACAGTTTAAAATAGCTAAGTACTGGAAGCAACCTAAGTGCCCATCAGTAAATGAATGCATAAAAAAAAACTATGGTACCTTTACACAATGGAATTCTATGCAGCAGAAAGAAAGAAGGAGCTTCTACTCTTTGGGACAGCATGGATAGACCTGCAGAGCATTATGAGAAGTGAAATAAGCCAGGCAGTGGAAGACAAACACTGTATGATCTCACCTTTAAATGGAACCTAATCAAGAAAACAAACAAGCAAGTAAAATATAACCAGAGGCACTAAAATAAAGAACAAACTGACAGTAACCAGAGGGGAAAAAGGAGGGGGCAATGGGGGGAAAAGGGTGAAGGGTTTACAGGAATACGTATAAAGGACACATGGAGAAAAACAAGGAGGGGTGGAAACAGGGGAGGGAGGTCGGGATGGCTGGAGTGGTCGGGAGGGGTGGGGGAAAAGGTAGAAAACTGTACTTGAAAAACAATAAAATTCAAAAGTACTTAATAAAAATAAAAATAAAAGATTTGAACTAATACAGAACTTCAGCTTTTACAGATTTGTATAAGATTGCTTCTGAGCAAGATTCAATATAAGAGTTGAAAGACCAAATAAAAAAAAAGACTACAATACAGGGTCAATGCAATAGATGCTGAGAAGGAGGAAAGCCCGGGGTCTTATGAGAGTCCTTTGGAGGCTGCTACTTGGAGTGGGAGTAGATGGCCCTGGAATTGAGTTCATTGCTATGATGGATGTGATGCTGTCAATCAAAACACTCAGAAAACAACGAATACTCCTTTTGAAACCACACCTCATGAAAGGCTGGGTTCCTAAGATCTGCAGGCAGGCAGAGAGGGAAATCCATGAGGGCTGTAGCGATAGCAAAACCTTTTGAAAAGGTGAATTTTAAGAACATTTTGGGTAGATGTAGAGATGTGAGAATGGCATGCATTCCAGTGTGAGAGCATCTGAACAAAGGTATGGCATGTGCTGAGTTCCTGAAGTGGGAAAAAGGGTTGGACATCACTAAGTGGTACACCTGTTTCATTCTTTAGTCTTGAGACAACAGCAGAATAAATTCTAATAACTTCTGACTTGTACTGTGTGGCTCTTCATCAAATACAGCGTACAGAAATGAACAATGGCAGAATTCTGCTCAATGCTACTAAGCTTTCCATTCTGAGTTGGCAGTTACAGTATATAATTTTCTAAGTTAGAAAATCTCCTGGCTTGGGATTTTGCCAGAAATTACTTTCCCCCAATTAGATTCCAGTTTGATGCAATCATCACTTTAAAAATGGTCCTAAACTGAAACCACCTAACAGGTAATTTTGAAATGAAGAAAATGGTAGAAATTCAACACATCCCAGAGAGTCCATTCATTGAATGTGAGGTTCAAGAACAGGAAAAAGGAAATCTGTTTTCCCTGCTTTGGACATAGAGTGTCAGCGAGTGTCATAACTGGGTGGTCTTGACCAGCATACCCTCTGGGTGGCTTAGCATGAGTCAAATCAAGCCTTCAGAGGAAGTGCAGTTTGATCATATCTAAAGAAACCAGATTTGACGTGTACATCATACGCTTTTTTTTTTTTTAATCATACTGGCATATTCTAGAGAGGCTGGCCAGAGGATGCAATGGGACTGGCTATATTCTAGTCCTGCAAGCAGTGGCTGAGTCCCCATTCTATGAATGGAGTGTGAGGAAGGATTGACTATACTGATCAGTGCTAAAGTGCCTGGAGGTTCAGGGTACATGGTAGGTGTTCCATATACACCTGAGTGAAGTAATGAATAAATGAATGAATCAACATTAAGGGACCAGAACATCCCTTCTTCTTTGGCAGGGTGGGCTTGTCTTCTTCAAATATCTCTCCTTAGGTGCAGTATGGCACTTCTGTTATGATGTACTGCAGTCCTCTGGGAATTCTTCTGATTTCACTTATGAGCAAATACTACCAGGTGATGCAGGTAAGTTCCTTGGAAACATTTTGTTTTTTTCTAGTCTATACTTCTAGGTTTTATTAGGCAGAGCCAGAGCAGCCATTAATCTATGGCTAATTTTGCCACACAACTGAGGTGAATGCCTTTTGAGCACTCTTCTTGATAGCCCAGGTCATGAGATTTTTCTAGTGGTTCTTGGGAACATAGACTCTTACTGGCCCTGCATGCATTGCATAGTTATTTCATCTGTTCCTTTGGCCACTGAGTTTCCTTACACACATATGCTGGGATGAGTAAGAATGGAGTTCCTGTGCAGGTCTGTGGGATATTCTAGTAACCAATTTACTATCACAGCTGTCCCCTTTGATGCTTTAGATTTGTCACTCTCTTCTTCTGCCATCTTAGATTTCATGAAGCCCCAAAGAGATCCCTACAAAATGGGATAACCCACTGACCTATGCCTGGATTCTCCCTGGGATGTGGTCTGTTATTTCTTACCAGGCAATGAGTTGGTAGTGATTGTGGGATTTCTTTCATAGGTTTCCAATCTCTCAGGGATCACTGTCCTAAGCTGTCTGTTGTTCAATGTCTGAAACCATTGTTTCATACATTCTCTTATTTTTGTAGTCTTTTTTTATTTTTTAAGTATATTTTATTGATTATGCTATTACAGTTGTCCCAAGAAGAAATAAGGGGAGATTTATTTCTCCCTTTATTCCCCCTCCATCCTGCATCCTCAATCCACCAGCATCCCCTCCTATTTAGTTCATGTTCTTTGGCTTTTCCATTTCCTATACTATTCTTAACCTATCTCTGTCTATTTTGTACCTACCATTTATGCTTCTTATTACCTATACCATGTCACTCCATTCTCCCCCTCTCCTTCCCCACTGACAACTCTCTATGTGATCTCCATTTCTGTGATTCTGTTCCTGTTCTGGCTGTTTGCTTAGTGTTTGTTTTTGGTTTTCAGATTCAGTTGTTGATAGTTGTGAGTTTGCTGTCATTTTACTGTTCATAGTTTTGATCTTCTTATTCTTCTTATTCTTAGGTAAGTCCCTTTAACATTTCATATAAGGGCTTGGTGATGATGAACTCCTTGAACTTGATCTTATCTGGGAAGCACTTTATCTGCTCTTGCATTCTAAATGATAGCTTTGCTAGATAGAGTAATCTTGGATGTAGGTCCCTGCCTTTCACGACTTTGAATACTTCTTTCCAGCCCCTTCCCTTCTTGCCTGTAAGGTTTATTTTGAGAAATCAGCTGAGAGTCTTATGGGAACTCCTTTATAGGTATCTGTCTCCTTTTGTCTTGCTGCTTTTAAGATTCTCTCTTTTATCTTTTATCTTGGGTAATGTAATTATGATGTGGCTTGGTGTGTTCCTCCTTGGATCCAATTTCTTTGAGACTATCTGGGGTTCCGAGACTTCCTGAAAGTCTATTTCCTTTGCTGGACTTGGGAAATCCTCCTTTATTATTTTTTCAAATAAGTTTTCAGTTTCTTGCTCTTCCTCTCCTTCCAGCACCTCTATGATTTGCACATTGGAATGTTTAAAGTTGTCCCAGAGGTTCCTAATCCTCTCCTTAGTATTTATTTATTTATTTATTTATTTATTTTTGAATTCTTGTTTCTTCATTCTGTTCTGATTGAATGTTTATTTCTTCCTTCTGTTCCAACTCATTGATTTGAGTCCCGGTTCCCTTCCTTTCACTGTTGATTTTCTGTACATTTTCCTTTATTTCACTTTTCATAGCCTTTACTTTTTCCTCTATTTTGTGACCATACTAAACCATTTTTGTTAGCATCCTGATTACCAGTGTTTTGAACTCTGCACCTGATAGGTTGGCTATGTCTTCATTGCTTAGTCCTTTTTCTGGAGTTTCGATGTGTTCTTTCATTTGAACCATATTTCTTTGTCCAAAGCACCTGTTATGTTGTAAGGGGCAGAGCCTTAGATATTCGTCAGTGCAGGGCAACCCATGTAGGTGTGTTGTGGCGCTGTATGTGGGGGAAGGATGAGAGAGGGTACAATGCCTCTTGCTCAGGTCTCGGCTGGCTTTCAGTCACTTTCCCTGCTGCTCAAAAGCAATTTGTGCCCTTCTGGTCCTGATCCCTAGGTGGGTGGTTTTGTGTACGTTCTAGGACCCTGTGGGTCTCTCCAATGAACTCTCCTCTGAGTCTGGAATTTTCTCCTTCTACTGCAAACCCCACAGGTTTTCACAGCCAGAGATTCTGAGGCTTTATTTTCCTGCACTCGAACTCTGGGTTGCATGGTCTGTCTCGCTCCCAGTTGTTCCTCCTGGTTTATCCACATGCAAATGTGTGACCACAAGCTGTTGCTTTGCCTGTCTGGTTCTCCAGCCACTGCTTTTGCCCCGTGTCCTCTCTTTCCTAGCAACCCATCTCTGCTCCTCCTACTGGTCTGGATGAATGTTCTTTCTTTAACTCATTGGTTGTTGGACTTCCACACATTTCTATTTTCTGGCAGTTCTGGTTCTTTTTTGTTTTTAAATTTGTTGTTCTTTCTTTGGTTGTGTGAGGAGGCAAAATGTATCTATGCCTCCATCTTGGCAGGCAGGTTTTTTAGAAGTAGGGATTTCAGCAAAGAACCTGCAAAGATAAATTTTAATGTAAGTCAAGATGTTTTGGGGAAACTTTTTAAAACATAATAATCATAATTATACATAAGTATAAATTGCCCTCTTTATTTGACAGGCTGTATTCTAAGTGCTTTTTATATGTTAATCATTTAATCCTCTCGATAACCCATTAAAATAGTAATAATTATGTCTTGAGGAAACTGTGGCACTGAGTGTTCATGTCACTTTCCTGGCTATATAGTTGCAAAGCCAGGATTGGGCCCCTGGTAGGCTGCATCCATGGTCTGTTCTATATCACCAGCTATCCTGCCTTGTTCCCTAGAACCATGGGGCAGAAAGGGCTAGAGAAGTTTTCTTAATCAAACCTGAGAAAGAGCTACAGGTGACTGGAACACTGAGGCATTGGCAATAATCCTAGGAGCGATTCACTTGTAACAGAGGGCTCTATCATCCAAAATCTTTGGGACTGGACAGATGTCAGGGTTGTTTCCAGATTTGCAATACCCACACAATATAACAGAGCAATGATTGGGACCCAGAGTCACCTGCTTTCTTCACCTGTGCTTTTCCAGTTCTTACCAGGTGCCTCTCACCACATGAGTATTGGCCTGACATCTACAGATTGAAGGCCTAACCTTTTCTTGCACCCTATTAACTAGATAATAGAAGGTAGTAAGTGTGCCTCCCTAAGTTTACTGAGATGGTTCACCTTCAGAGAAGATCTCTCTCAGAGCCTCAGAGACCACAGTTCCTAGCCATTCTGAGCAGAGAGGAAGAAGGCTGACCCATACTCTTCAGAAAGTCTATGCAGGCAGGGCTTCCTGTACACTGATGCCCTGGGACAATTATTGTTTTGGGTACAGGAGATCACTCAGAGTGGAATGTCTCACACAGGTTTAAACCAAAGTCATAAATGCAACATTTCTCCTTTGATATAAGGAAGTTTCTGATTATCTTCCAGAACACCTGGTACCAAGTAAGGTAACTGCATATGGCAGGTGTGTCAAACTCATTTTCACTCATTTTGAACTCATTGTGGCTGGGGCCCACATCAGCCTTGCGGTTGCCCTCAAAGGGCTGAATGTAGTTTTAGGACTGTATAATGTAACTACTCCTTAACTAGGGGCAAGGAGCTCATCACTGCCATTAGGTAGAAACAAGGTGCCAGGCCAGATAAAACAAGGTGGAAGGCCGGATCTGGCCTGCAGGCCTTGTGCTCACCACCTGTGGCATATGGTAAGGAGGATGAATAACTTAAACCTCATTCTCATAAACCTCTTTAACCTGGAAGGAGTCTTTAAGGCAATTTATGTACATGGCATGTCTGATTTTCCTTGAATGATGTGTGAAGTGTTTAACCAGACCAACAAATGCCCAAGGTTCTAAAACTTCCCTTGGATTCTGTTTTGCTTTCTGTCTAGACAAGTGTCAAAAATTATTGAGGACTGCTTTCTTAGTTTGATGATATGCTCTTCTTTTCTTCGTCCAGAGAGATCTTGCTTACAATTCATTCTTTATTCTGTATCCCAAACTTCCAGATTGCAATAGTAGAAAAATCAATGTTAAAAGCTTAGTGCTGACAAATGAGGCTTCATTTACCAATACCTGCAGGCAATATGGCAAAGATTTTTAACCAGTTAACACTACTGTTTTCTTATTTTAATTCTGCTTGTCACCAGTGAATGTAGTTATTATTCATGATCATATCTATAAGCACTGTTATCCTGCTTTCCCTTCCAAATGCCCTACTGATTTTAAACTGAAATTATTTTGAGATGAGAATCAACAACTTTTTACATAAAATTCTTTAGGTTTGCCAGATAATGATATTTTCACTTTATATTTTGCATTCAGTCTCTGGTTCAAATAATGTAAAAAGAGATGGAGAAGCATCCCTCAATGGACACTGAGGACCAGATAATAAACAGTCCCTTAATTAGCCATTAGCCTTTTGATTTGATTATATCCACTGATGTGTTAAGCCAGTGCTTCTCAAACTTTAATGTGCACACAAGTCATCTGAGGATCCTGGTAAAACTAAGATTCTGTTTCAGTGGTGCTGGGAGGAGCCCCAGCATTTATAGTTCTAAAACATTCATGGAGAAAAGTATAGTTTTTCTCATAAGGACTTACATTAAAAGGTATAGCTCTGATTGTGATATTCAATGTCACACCTCTAACAGAATTAGCAGTATTTCTAATAATACAAGCAGGATTTCCTCAAAATTTCAGAAATGGGATAATGGTTCCAAGAAATCTCAGTCTTGCCCACCTGAATGAATCACCTCTATGGATTTATACCTGTTGGATGGGTTAGATTCCAGAGAGGCTACAGTGTCTGCAGGAAGAATATATCTATGAGAATGTTCTTTCTTCCTAAGCTAAAAGAGCCACAAGGATGGGTGGCAGTGGGAGGAAATGAAAATTAAAAGGAAAAAACTAAAAAACAAAATAGAAACCATCTCTCCAGAGGCAAAATGATCAGGATTGAAGGAATTTTAAATAAATGCTAATTGTGAAACAGACTATTAAGACTGAAAACTTGAATATGTTGTAATAAAAGGAAGTATTAACAACCTTTTTGAGTGTAAATAGTGACAATGGTATATTCAAATGTATGAATGAATAAATAAACTAAATTAAGATATCTGTTGAATACTTACTAAATGTTGGACACTGTATATAAAGTGAATTTGGACAAGGTTCCTACCTTCATGAACTTTGAATCTAGTGAGAAAGAGACCTTGTACAAATATCTGTACTTATGAAAGATGTGCCAAAAAAAATGCAGCTGAGTATGGAGTGTGTAGGAAGGGTACTTAATCAAATCTGGAACACCAGGAAAAATCTTGCCTGAGATAATAATGCAACTAGTCAGTACCACACAAAATGTTTTCATGACATGTTCAGGGGTAAGTGGTTATTTAAGAGGACTTGTGAAATTGTCAGGAGAGGTGGGATTTGGGAATATATAGGTAGAAAAGGACTTGAGGGAAAAAATTCCTGTTAGTATTTCACCATTATCAAGGCATTATACATCACAGGTCTCTCCTATGGAAGGGGAAAAAAAAACCCCAGAACAAATCATATAACTGTGGTACCTAGAAAGTATGGTTGAGACTTGTCAGTCTACTATGGAGACAGGAAATATGATAGATCCCATCTCTGATTGTTTTATGTAGGTCTGGTGTTTGCTTTGATCCTGGAAAGAGCCTGAAAAGTATTGGGTTGGCCAAAAAGTCCAATACATTTTTTCTGTACAATGGCTCTAGTAGTGTTAGATGTCTTTAACTTCATTCAAAACAATTTAGTTAGATTATATTGTGATGACGGTCATATCAGTATGCATTTAAAAACTTACTAAAATTTGTGAATTTTTGTGCAGCCATTTTAATATTGAAGATGAAAGAAAATGTACATTTTTGGTATATTATGCTTTATTATTTCAGGAAAGGTTAAAAATGCAATTGAAACACAAAAGAAGATTTGTGTTTGTATGAAGAAGCTGCTGTGACTGATGGAACATGTCAAAAGTGGTTTGTGAAGTTTCTTCGTACCATTGACCTTCAGCCCAATAATTCTTTGCTGTGGGCTGTCTTATGTATTGCAAGATGTTTAGCAGCACCCTTGGCCTCTACCCACTAGAAATCAATAGAGGAGAGAGCTGACACACTCAAAATATCCAAATCAATAAAGTTATTGGTGAAGATGAAAAATGTGTCTTCTAGCCTTGGTTGGTGTGGCTCAGTGGATTGAGTGCTGGAATGTGAACCAAAGGGTCACTGATTCAATTCTCAATCAGGGCATATGCTTGGGTTGTGGGACAGGTCCTGAGTAGGGAGTGCCCAAGAGGCAACCACACGTTTTTTTCCATTCCTTTCTCCCTCCTTCCCTTCCCCTCTCCAAAAATAAATAATAAATAAAAAACACAATGAAAAAATATAAACTTGGAAAAAAGAAAAGAAAAATAGTTTAGACTTCCGGCTGAGACAGAAGCATAGGTAGATACACTTTGCCTCCTTGCATGACCAAAAGGACAACAACAAATTTAAAAACAAAAAACAACAGGAACTTCCAGAAAATTGAACTGTATGGAAGTCCAAAAACCAGGGAGTCAAAGAAACATTCATCCAGCCAGAGTGGCCAGGAGTGGGGAGACGGGAAGCCAGGGCAGAGAGGACGCACAGCAAGGTGGTGGCTGGGGGACCTGGGCTGGCAAGGCAGCAGCTGGCAGACTGTGTGGTCCCATGTTTGCAAGTGGATAAACTAAGATGAACAACTGGGGAGCAAGATAGACCAAGCAACCCAGGGTTCCAACTTGGGGAAATAAAACCTCAAAATTTCTGACTGAAAAAACCTGTGGGGGGTTAGTGATGGAGGAGAAACTCACAGCCTCACAGGAGAGTTTGTTGGAGAGACCCACAGGATTCTAGAACATACACAAAACCACCCACCTGGGAATCAGCACCAAAAGGGCCCAATTTGCTTGTGGGTAGCAGAAAAGTGACTGAAAGCAGACTAAGAATCCAGCAAGCAGCATTGTTCCTTTTTCGACCCCTTCCCCACAAACTGTACCACCATGCAGCAATGTGGGAGAATACTTAAGGCTCTGCCCCTTACTACATAACAGGCCTCGCCAAGACAAAAAAAAAAAAATGCCTAAATAAAAGAACAGATTTAAACTCCAGAAAAAATACAACTAAGTGATGAAGAGATAGCCAACCTATCAGATGCAGAGTTCAAAACACTGGTAATCGGGATGCTAACAGAAACGGTTTAGTATGGTCACAAAACAGAGGAAAAAGTGAAGGCTATGCAAACCAAAATAAAGGAAAATGTACAGGGAACCAACGGTGAAGGGAAGGAAAACGGGACTCAGATCAACAGTTTGGACCAGAAGGAAGAAATAAACATTCAACCAGAACAGAATGAAGAAATAAGAATTCAAAAAAAAAAAAGAGGAAAGTCTTAGGCACCTCTGGGATGACTTTAAATGTTACAAAATCTGAATCATAGGGGTGCCAGAAGAAGAGGAAGACCAAGAAATTGAAAATTTATTTGAAAAAATAATGAAGGAAAATTTTCCCAATCTGGCAAAGGAAATAGATTTCCAGGAAGTCCAGGAAGCTCAGAGAGTCCCAAAGAAGTTGGACCCAAGGAAGCACACACCAAGGCATGTGAGGGGGCTCCACCTGCAAGGACCCCCTGGCCATCACGGATGAGAATAAGTCTACTAAGATATGATCTTCTTGGGGAGGAAAGGTGGCCAATCTCTCAAAGGACAAGGGCCAAGAGCCTTTTCCTCAATGGCTTTTATTGGGTTATTTTGCACAAGAATTCAGGTAAAGCTCATTACTCATTGCCAGGAAGTAGGGATCAAATAATCGATAACAAAGAACTCTGAGGGCCTATTTTGAGTCAGGGTCAGATAGCTAAAGAGATGTAAAACTTTGAGGAACAAACTTCTTCTTGTTTGGATTCTTATCATTTAATTGAGAGCATTCTAAACAAAGCAGGTCTCACAGGATTTTACATATTCTTTCTTAGGCCTAATCACCCGGGGAACCAGCCCTTTCCAGCACAGTGCTGCACCACCCTCTGTCATTGTTTCAGGCTTAGGCGGAGCAAGGGAAGTAAGACAGCCAAGAGATTAGGAGATTTCTCTCAGACAATGAGGACTCAGGCTTTGTCAAAGCCGAGTGGGGAGGGTCCATCACCCCCTTTTGCTGTAGCCCCCAAAGTCCTTCCTTGGGGGCCTCCCATATGATCGTGCCTGTCTTAGATTGTTCCCCCCTTGGGGAATCTTGCCCATCATTGGCTAACCGACCAAGCATTGGGGGCTAGGCAGGGTGAAGTAAAAGGAGCAGAAGTGGTGCTCCTGCCAGGGAGATAAGCTTTTGTCTCCTTGGTGGCTTATAGTCCAAGGTCGCTCCCTCAGCCTTAGCCTTGGCAGGGTTTACAGCTTCTGAAACCAAGCAGGGCAGTTCCCAACAACGGCACATCATAATTACATTACCCAAGATAAAAGATAAGAGAGAGAATCTTAAAAGCATCAAGACAAAAGGAGACAGTTACCTATAAAGGAGTTCCCATAAGACTCTCAGCTGACTTCTCAAAAGAAACCTTGCAGGCAAGAAGGGAAGGGGCTGGAAAGAAGTATTCAAAGTCGTGAAAGGCAAGGACCTACATCCAAGATTACTCTATCTGGAAAAGCTATCATTTAGAATGCAAGAGCAGATAAAGTGCTTCCCAGATAAGGTCAAGTTCAAGGAGTTCATCATCACCAAGCCCTTATATTAAATGTTAAAGGGACTTACTTAAGAATAAGAAGATCAAAACTATGAACAGTAAAATGACAATAAACTCTCAACTATCAACAACTGAACCTAAAAAACCAAAAACACAAACTAAGCAAACAACTAGAACAGGAACAGAATCACAAAAATGGAGATCACATGGAGGGTTATCAGCAGGGAAGGGGAGTGGGGATGGAGGAAAATGTACAGGGAATAAGTAGCATGAATAGGTAGGTACAAAATAGTCAGGGAGAGGTTAAGAATAGTATAAGAAATGGAGAAGCCAAAGAATGTATATGTACAACCCATGGACATGAACTAAGGTGGGGAGGAATGGTGGTGCAGGGAGGAGGGGAATAAAGGGGGAGAAATGGGACAACCATAATAGTATAATCAATAAATATGTTTTTAAAAAGAGGGAAAAAAGAAAAATGTGTCTTTTATTTTACAGAAAAAATATAACACAGTTTTTGTCCAACCCATCACAATATCTTTGGATAGATTTTGGAATCTGATCCTTAACACAATCCTAAAATAATTTGTCTTCCTTTTATCCTGCTAAAACCTACTTTTTTTCTGTTCTTTGTTTGTTTGTTTGTTTAATGGAAGATTTCTGGATTTAATTACAACTAAAAGGCCTAATGCGGTATACACATTTTCATTGGCTTGATAAATGAACAACAAAGTCAGGACAAACAATCAACCCATGAGCAGATTTCAACTCAGAAAGGGTAATGATTTCATTGCTTAAGGGAGAAGGAAATACAAGAAAGTGTCTTTTTCTACTTCAATGGATTATTACAGGTATGTGATTTATAATCATTGATGGCAAAAGGACAGGCAGGGGACAATTAACAATGACTGTCATCTCTCTCTGGTTGAACTCTATTCATATATTTCAAGAAATATCATCCCTGGCTGGCGTAGCTCAGTGGATTGAGTGCGGGCTGGGAACCAAAGTGTCCCAGGTTTGATTCCCAGCCAGGGTACATTCCTGGGTTGCAGGCCATAACCCCCAGCAACCGCACATTGATGTCTGTCTGTCTGTCTGTCTGTCTCTCTCTCCCCTTCCTTCCCTCCCTAAAAATAAATAAATAAAATCTTTAAAAAAAAAATATCATTGTCGACCATTGCTTCCAAAAACCTACTGGGGAAGCTACATAATCTCCATTGGGAAAACTAGGATATGTTATTTTTGTCCTTTGATTAGTAATGTCTAGTTTCCTCTGGTATCTACACTAAATTTGTCTGGTGCTACATATATCATTATTTTTTTCTCTGTTGGCAACAGAACATGCAAATGCATTACCATCTGCATAATTTTGTGCTTTAAAGCTTTTATTCCTCTTTGGCTTTTTTCATTATGTTGTACATATCCTACATCAATGTTTGCAAAGGAAAGAAGCATCCAACATCAGTGGCAGAGAAGCCAAGAGAACACGCTAGGAGCATCTCTGAAAATACCAAGTCAGAGCTGTAAGTAAAGAAACTAGGAGAGATTTTCCAAAGTAGCTTGACTGGGATTCAGATGAATCTTCACCTTCATACTGCCTTTTACTAAGACACAGTCACAAGTGAAACATAAATTTTCTATAAATCACCCGCAGACATGCTTATAACCTGACATGTTTACTTAAGGGATATAATGTGCCTTAGTGTTTCTTCCCACTTTAGGGACAAAGAAAAGGGCCAGTCAGTATCTTTGGGAGCTGACCAGAGGCCTTTAGATAGAACCCAATGCCGAGTTCCTTAGTTGCAGGGGTGTCCAAGCTTTTGGTGTCTCTGGGCTATACTAGAAGCAGAAGAGTTGTCTTGGGCCACACATTAAATACACAAACACTAACAAAAACTGATGAGCAAAAAGAAGGTTTTAGGTAAATTTATGATTTTGGGTTGGGCCACATTCACAGACATCCTGGACTGCCTGGGGCCCGTGGGTTGGACACCTCTGATTTAGAACATAAAGCCAGTTTCTTCTTCGAATATATTGTGTTTGTTCCACATCCATTTAGCATCAATAGGAGATCAAATGGAGAGACACATAGGGTGTGTATGATGCTATGGAAATGTTTCTCAGTATCTATCTTGATCCTGCTTCTTTAAACTCAGGAAACCCAGCACCTGAGAAGAAAAGGCTTTGGCCATCATAGCCTTACTTCCACAAAGTTCTAGACAACACCCCTCAACCGGGTTCACTTCATTCCTTCTTGCTGCTTGAGTTCTACTTTTCCCTGGCTTGAGCAATAATAATATAATCTTCACTTAATGAATATTTAAGAATGAATATTGCTGCACCCTGGCTGGCATAGCTCAGTGGATTGAGGGTGGGCTGTGAACCAAAGTGTCCCAGGTTCAATTCCCAGCCAGGGTACATGCCTGGGTTGCAGGCCATAACCCCCAGCAACCACACACTGATGTTTCTCTCTCTCTATCTCCCTCCCTTCCCTCTCTAAAAATAAATAAATAAAATCTTTAAAAAAAGAAAAGAAAATTGCCACCTCAGCTTAACATTTCATTATAAAAAAAATGAATATTGCTGAATGAATGACCTTGAGCATCATTAGCCATATTTCTTGGACTAAGTAGCCTTGTCTGCTTTGACCTTTGAGTCTTTTCCCCAACATTTATACTTATATCCTGGGGCTATCTGCTTTAGACTGTTCAAGATCCTAACACCCTGGACCCAATCTTGACAATCGTTTACATCAGAACTGCCTCAGCCACCTTAAGGGGAATTGGATACCCTGTTTTGACATAGACACCGGCCTGCAGTGTCCGTGGTATTATGGATGAAATGAGGCATTAACATAGACTACTGAGTCCTGTGGAGGGAAAGGGACAGCACGGCTACCCTCTCAAGGGGAGGGTGCCTCAGAGTGGACTGGCCACTCTCTATAGAGGACAGCGCCCGATCCTTGCCTTCAGTGGTTTTTTATTGGCTTTTAAATTGCACAGGAATACAGGTAAAGTTCATTAATCATTATTAGGCAGTAAGGATCAAACAACAGATGGCATTCAAAGAACTATGAGGGCTTATTCTGAGTCAAGGTCTGTTAGCTAAAGGGCTACAAAACTTCGGAAAACAAACTCATTTCCTGCTCAGACCTTTATCATTTAATTAAGAGCATTCTTAGCAAAGCAGGTTTCAGTTTATGTATTCTTTCTCAGGCCTGATCACCGGGGCAACCTGCTCTTTCCAGCACAGGGCTGCACCGCCCTCTGTCATTGTTTCAGGATTAAGTCAGGCAGGGGAGGCAAGATAGCCAAGAAATTAGGAGACTTCTCGCAGGCAGAATGAGGACTCAGGCTTTGTCAAAGCTGAAGGGCCAGGGTCCATCATCCCCTTTTGCTGTAGCCCCCCAAGTCCTTCCCTGGGACCTCCATGTGATCATGTCTGTCTTAGGTTGTTCCCCGCTTGAGGAATCTTATCCATCATTGACTAACTGATCAAGCACTGGGGGCCAGTTATGGAAAAAGGAGCAGAAGCAGCACTCTTGCCAGGGAGATAAGCTTTGTCTCCTTAGTGGCTTGTGGTCTGAAGGTCACTCACTCAGCCTTAGCCATGGGGGGGCAGGGGGGTTACAGCTCCTGAAACCAGGCAGGGTGACTCCCAACACTGTTTATCCTGTAAGAAGTTCCATCTGCATTCTCAGTAGAAGAAATCATGCATAGGACTACTCATAGGGTACAGAGTTATAATAACTTAATTGTCTCCCAACATTCAAATACAGAATTTGTATAGATACAAGAAAAAAATTAGGAAATACCATATCAATACTGAAAACTATGTTTGGTAGGCAACCCATTGCCAATACCTAGTAGTGTATCTTTGCTGACTATAAATATAAGGCAGATTCAAGTGTACTGAAAACAAGTTGCTTAGAATTCGCCTCAAGGTATGAATTATGAGGTAACATGAGTATTCTGTTAATCCTCCTTGCTCCCAAACATCAGATAATATCCATCAGAGGTAAAGGTTACCACATTAATGATCTGGACAAGAGGCAGGTGGCAGATCATGGTAAGCCAAGATTTATAATTTCTCATGTATTATATTGGTCCACAGGTACAAGAATCAGGTTGTGGAGAAAAGGATGCATATTACTGAGGAAAGTAGATTTGAACCAGGTGAACTAATGACACTGGGCCCCAGGGCATGCCATTGTCTTCCAGATGTAGTTTTGGAAAGAGGGGGAATTGCTACACCAGAGGCAGTGAGCAGGGCCAAGGTCATCTCACAACAAAACAAATAAATTTGAAAAGAATTTTCTAACTAAAGGGTAAGCAAATAAAAACATAAAAAAAAGAAGAGGAAAAAAAGAAAACCCAGCTAGAGCCAAAGAAATAACACTACATAGTAAGAAAAGACTTGGAGGAAAGGTAACTCTCCAAAATAACATTTTCCTGTAAAACCCAGGAGAAACTATTAGGAAACTATTTGGAATGAATAACAGAAAAGAATACATTGTTTTTATGAAGCAGAAATAGAAAGCCATGAGGAGATAAAATGCTAGGAAAAAAAGCAACAGAACAAGCTGCAACAAAGATGTATGAAACAGAGAAGCATTACAATAACAGAAATAAATGCACTGAATAAAGTAACAAGAGAATTAAACAGAACTGATGAGAGAGATGATGACTGACATGGAAGACAGAGAAAGATGAAGATCTTCATGTGGATTACTGGTGTTTCTAAAGGGGAGCACACAGATAGCAGTTAATAATCAGTGCTGTCTATACAAGAAAATATTCCTGAGAGAAAAAATAATGTATGGATTAAGGTGGCTCACCCAGGCAAAACCAGTAAAGTGACCAGCGTGTCACTTTTGGTCACACACTGGCACTGCTTTTGATAAAAGGTTTTATACTCTATAATGGTCTTCTTGGTCTTACAATGCCCTTTACACTCTTAAAAATGACTGAGGAAGGACGCCAAACAGCTTTGTTTATACAGATTATATCTCTCAATGTTTACCATTTTAGAAACTAAAAGAGAATTTAAAGAAAATATGTATGTATTTATTAAAATATTAAGCCCAATTTGTATTACCATAAATAGCATATTTTTTGTGGGGAAAAAATCCTATATTTTCCAAAACAGAAAATGTGGGAAAAGTCACATTGTTTTACATTTTTATAAATCTCTTCAATATGTGGCTTACTAGAAAGCAGAAGAATCATATTTACTTTTGCATTCAATTTGTTTTAATGTTATTTTGGTTGAAATATATGAAAAATATCTAGCATCACAGAGATATGTAGTTAGAGAGTATTTTAGCAGACAACAGTAGATGTTGTTTCTTTGTTTTAAGGTTTTATTTAATTTTAGAGAGAGAGGAAGGGAGGGGGAAGGAGAGGGAGAAACATTGATTGGCTGCTTTTCACACAACCCCACTGGGCACCCAGCTAGCAACCCAGGCATGTGCCATGACGTTTGGGCACCTGCAACCAGCCACCTTTTGGTTCTCAGGCCAGCACTCAATCCATTGAGTCATACCAGCCAGGGACAATTGTAGATGTTTTTAAAATACTACACCAAAACTTGAAAAGTGGTCATTAATTACATTCATCAAAGTACAGAAGCATCCCACGTGTCCATCAGCAGATGAGTGGATAAAACAACTGTGGGACATTAACACAATGGAATACTACTTGGCTGTAAAAAGGAAAAATTTACCTTTTGCGATGGCATGGATAGACATGGAGAACATTAGGCTAAGTGAAATAAGCTAGTCAGAGAAAGACAAACACCGTACGATTTCACTCATATGTGGAAACTAATAATTGGACTTAACTAACATGCAAAATAGAGATAGACTCATAGAGGACAGGATGACAGCTATGGAGGTAGGAGTTAGGGACTGGATGGATGGAGCAAAAAGGAGAAAGGACTCATGGACATGGACCACAGCATGGTGACCATGACTGTGGAGGAAGGGGCTTAAGGGGGGATAAATGCTAATGGAAAAAATACAATTAAAAATTTTAAAAATAAGTGGACTCATGAAAATAAAATAAAATGCTGCAGCAACACTTGAAAAGTGGTAGTTTTTAAAGGTTAATTGTATTATGGGAACTGAAATCATATTACATAACTCTTCATGCTCAGTTACAGTAAAATCCATTGGTCTATCTTATACTTTGAATCTTTACCTATATAATATCATAAATTAGTAATTTGGAAATATATTGTTTTCCTGAGTTATTCAAACCTTCCAAATGTGGACACAGTTCATTAAACAAGTTTTAATGATCACATGTATTAATATCGCCACTGATACTGTCAGAAAAGTCTAAGTATTGGGAAGCTAGCCAACTTAAAAGATTTCCAAAATTGTAATTTTCACTTGGAAGTTTGAATATTATCATTAACAACAAATACTGTAGGTTTTTTCCTTGAAGTGGTAGTCTCAGTTCATTTCTGAGAAAACACTTAAGTGTCTGAGCCCTGGCCAGTGAGCATCAGTCTGTTGCAGCACCGTGCCGTACACCCGAAGGCCCCTGAGGCCCTCAGGTCTCCCAGCCTCGCTCTTACCACCACTGCTCAGTCAGTGTCTAGACAGACGAATAGAGGTTTTCTACAAAAGAATTTTTAAGAATTCAGGTTGCCTCTGTAACACTAAATGTGAGTCTATAAGGAGCAATAGGCATTTTGAGAGATAAAGTTTGTAAGACATCTTATATGTTTTTAATAAACATATTACTTTCCCTATTAAAATACAAATATTTCATGGGGATCAAAAAACAAAATTTATTTATATCCTATTTTAAAGACACAGACCTAAAAAAGTGATGAGGTAGAAATAAAAGGATGCATACATGTATTTAAAAAAAACAAAGTATATAAAGAATCAAATGTTATCAAAGTACAATTCACATCAGAAATCATTAAACAGAACTGAGATAGTTATTGACAATGGACATGGTTTCATTCCACAAAGAGGGAACTGCTCACCTAGACCTTCACAAACTGAATGTATCACATAATAAAATAAACAAAATAAAAACACGCATACTAACACAAGTAGAATTTGAAAAGAAGATACCAGAAGTGATAAATTAACACATTTTTTATCTTTCTTAGATCAAATAGGAAAAAAAGAAAGTCAGGCTACAAATCATACAATTAATGCATGCTGAATTTAAATCAATTCACCTCTAGCAGAACACCACAGGCTTTAAACTGTAAGAATAGGGAAAATTATCTTGAGACTTGAGCAGTGGGGTATATGCTTGGAGGGCAATAGATTTATGTGAATGGTTTCCTGAGTGGTGAGTCTAATATCAAAGCCGAGATTTCACATGTGGCCTGATAGATGAGCCCCAAGGATCAAGTGTATCTTGTAAGCCAGATCATTCCAATGTCTTGGGTTCCTTTCATTTATGCCCATGTTATGAACACCTATTCTTATGTAAACATTCCATTCTTGTTTCAGTAGGGAAAGTTGAAGAGGATCAAGAATCTTTTTTTATGTGCTACATTTTGAACAGTATCTTGCATATAGTAGGTGCTCAATAAACATTTACTAAATGAATGTCCACATTTGGGACATAGAATTAAATACTGATTCCTGGTTTAGAAAGTAAAATAAAACAAAACAAAACCCTCAGCTAACTAGGACAAGAAGGGTACTTTCTCAGCCTGAAAAAGAAAATCTATTAAAAAGGTAACATCATACATATTGGTAGAACATTAAAATTTTCCCTCCCGAAACAGTAAAAAGCCAAGGAAATTCAGCCTTACCACTGGTATTAGACATTGTAGTGAATGTTGTAGTCAGTTCAAACTGGGGAGAAAAATAATGAAATAAAATACATCCAGTCTGGAAAGGAAGAACTCTGACTGTTTGATTCACTGGTGGCATGATCATCTAGGTAGAAAATTCTACATGGAACATATAAAAAAGCTCCTACAACTAATATATAAATTTAGCAAGATTTGCAGGTGTAAAATCACTATGCACAAACCAATTATATTTATGCACAATATGAGATGTAAATTTTAAAAATAGCATTTAAATTAACATAAAGTTTAAAATACTTAAGGAAAAATCTAGCCTAATATTGGAATGATTTAGACACTGAAAAAATGCCAAAATACTACTTAGAAAAATTTAAAAACCCAAATAAATGGAGATACATTTCTTGTTCATTGGTCAGTGCTATACTTTTATCAGCATTCCACAGTTTGAACTACATTTCCAATGCATATTGAAAAAATTAGTTTATAAAATAAAGCTGGCACTAAATTCACACAGAAATGAAAATGTACCCAAATAAAAACAACAATAACAAAACCCTGAAAAAGAACAAAAGATTATAAATCTACAGCTCTCAGAGGAGTATGGTGTCGTAGATTAATGCAACATGACAGAGGGTCCAGAAGTAGATACCCACTGCATAAGGACAACAGAATTTTGGCAAAAATGCACTCTGTGTGTGCTGAAGGGCATTATCTCCACGTTCCCCAAGTATTTATTACCTCTGTGTTTACCTTCACCTCCTGCTCCCTGGAACCCCAAGCTCAGCCCAAGATGAAAGTCGAGGGTCTTCCTATGACTTTCCTGAGAAAGAAAGCACACTGCCTGGGCCATGTGCTCTACACATGTACGTGCCCTTCTGGCTTTCAAGTAATACTGCAGAGCTTTGCCAAGCCTTATGCACCTCTATTTCCAGCTTTTCCTTTGAAGTTATTGTCTATACTATTGTTTATGCTGTTATCTACTACCTGTAGGAAACCATGAAGTTAAACAATTGCCTTTAATTTTTTATGACAAATGCCCTCCCCGACAACGCCCTCGGGGAAATGGTTGTTCACCCTGGGCGAGCTCCAAATCCTGTCAGTATAGCTTTGTAAGTGGGGTCTTCCAGGGAACCACTAGACCAGCAGTCCCTAACTTTTTTGACAACAGGCAAGGTTTCACAAGACAATTTTTCCAGAGGGGTGGGGTGCACAGAGGTTAGTGGGGAGATGGTGGTTTCCATTCAAGCTCACCTGCTGTGTCACCCTATTGCTAACAGTCTCAGATTGGTACAGGTCAGCAGCCTGGAGGTTGGTGAGCCCTGCACCAGACAAATCAAGTAATGGAATTCTTTGAGAGTGACTCTTTGAAAGAGACAGCCTTCTTCAGCTCCCTCCAGTGGCTGCCCTGGTGGTTTTCACTTGCATATGTTGGGAAAGCAGGAGATGGGAATAAAGAAAGCTAAAATGCCACAAGGCTGGCAGTTCTTACCAAGATACAGCTATTTTTCCTGAATAAATGCTCTTCTGGTGACTACAAGACTGGTTAATTTCCAGACCTTTGAAATTGTTGATTTTGGTGCTTTTTTTCTGCCTGTTTTCTCACTGCTTTTACAAAGCACAGAATTTTCAGAGGTCTTCTTTGGTCCTCATGTTTTCTTCCAACATTTCATTGCCTTCCTTCTCCTCTGCACCTCATTCCCATTACACTCCCTCAGTATCTCCTTTTCCTCCTAAAATTGTTTCATCATTTCAGCCACATTATATCCAGCCAGATTACATTGATTCTCACATTTCTTTATCTGCCTTTTCTGCCTCCCCACTCCAGAGAACAGCTTTGAAAAACCACTAAAACATAGATTTCTTGGATTTTAGTGTCACCACATGGACATAATTGCAACTTACATGGCTCCTCAGTGCAGCCAGAAACTCTGTTTACCTTTCCTTGATTGCATCCTCTTCTAATCTCCTTGAGTAGATGTTTTGCCAAATTTACGCCACTCTTCTGAATCTTTGCAGTCACTCTTCTATACAGTTGGGCATTTTTCTTTTATTTTTCCCCAGGGAAAATAAAAAGTACCTTATGGGGATTTTTACAAAATTTCTATAGTTCAGGACCCATCAAACATGAAATTTGTATTTACTGACCCATACTCCATATTGCTTTTTATCACAAACATCCATTTACCACCCCAAAACTAATTTCTGTTTTTGAGCTTTGAGATTAGAGTCTTCTGTCAAAGAGTAGACAGAATAAAGACACAAAAAGTGTGTTTGATGAACTGATTAGGGGCAAGTACCATATTTTGCCATGTATAATGTACAATTTTTTGCCCAAATTTTGATGGAAAATTGATGCACATTATATATGGGTATAAAGATTACATACCATGGGTATAATTATGGGTTCAATAATCCCATGTATAATGCTTGTGGGTACGCATTCTACACAGGAGCCTGCCATATATGGGAAAATATGGTACTTTTGTTTGGGAGAACAAGGAGGAGAATGATCTTGCCAGTCTCTACATCTGCCTCTATTTGGCTGAATCTGATGATATAGTAGAGGGAATCCATCAGCAGTTACATGAACAGTCCGTTTTTGTTGTTGCCTTTGGGGGACAGGTTAGATAGCATTTAAAATAGTGTGTTGTCACTCAAGTCATCTTTACCCTCTCAAAAATTTCCTTTCTTTACCCTCCAAAGTCTTCTAATGACTCTGAATGTCCATTAGGCCAATTTCGAACTTTTCTTTTGGGGGTTTAATTTTATGCAGCTATTAGTCCCTAATATACTTCCCCAATCACATATATTTTCCTCAACTGATTGTCTTTTTGATCCTGTGAAATGGAATTTCTTGGTTGATTTAGTGTATTTTAACCTTAGACTCATCTCTCTGTAAGACTGAGTCATTACAAGGTACCTTGTTGACAGTATTGAGTCGTTTATGTGTAGTGGGTGAGGAGCTCTATGGCTTCTGAGTCAATCCACTGTTTATCTACAAGAACACTTGCAGCCAGAGAGTGAGATAACAAATTCACTAAAGAAACCAAATCAAACCAAAATTTCATTTTATTTTGATGATTTTCTATTGTAGGTATCTACCTCAGTTCATCAAGAAGATATTTTTGTGTAAAAAACAACAACAAAGGAGCTCATTATAAGGACATGAAAACCAATGATGTTAAACGCTGCCCTAATGCTTAGCAGACTAAAACCAAATAATCCAGTATGATGAAATTATTAGACTCTATTAATAGAGTCTAAATGTTTGGAGAAATATTTATAGCTAAAACATTTTCCCACCTGTAGGATAACTGTTGAAAACAGTTTTAAAATACAGAGACATAAGCACTAAAGGTAGAATAATATTTTCTTTATTAGAGTATTAAATAAGAGCAATAAAATGAATTTTACTAAACTACTCCTCTTTTTTCTACTTTAATTTTTTAGCTATCACAAGCTCAAAGAAAAATTGTTTCAGATTCCTTTGGTGACAGAGCCAGAGAGAAATGTATTTTGTAAACATCTTTACTGCTCATTACCTAAAATGTATTGTTCTATGTGACAGCTAGAATGCTTCAAGTAAGAAAATGAAATTACTTGTTGGAACATTAGCAAGTGCTAAGTAGTCCAATAAAAAAAAAAGAAGAAGAACAAGAAGAATGTAGGTGGGCAATAAGCCAGGCAGCCAAATGGCTTTCACTGGAGGCAACAGTCTGGCATGAACTGGCCTGGGGCAAAGGAGAGTTGCAAAACAAACGATTGTTCTTTAAGGAGAGTTGGTCGTTCTCTGAAAAATATTTCTATTCAAAAACCAACAGCAACTTAATAGATAAGCACTGGCTTTCTGGTTTCTCTTTTTCTGTCATTATATTTGTAGTTGTACAGCATTTGGAAAATGCAAAAGTTACTGGGAGAAATAGCTTAAAAGCCCAGGGCATAGACCTGGGTGTCCGTAAAACTTGGATTCAGTCTCAACTTAGTCACTTCCTAACAGTGTCATCTGGGGCATGACACTTACTTTTTCTGTTCTGTTATTCATAATCAAGTTATAATAATAGTTCTTAACTCACAGGATTATTCTGGGGAGTAAAATGAAATAATGCATGCAAAGCACACAGTAGATTGCAGTTAACTTTCACATAAACATTAACTATTTATTTTTTATATAAATGCAGGAGGACAAATAAATTACTAATATTGAAGTACTAGTCAAAACAGTTTTAAGACACCAGCTTAATCATTTCATCATATTGGATTCTTTGGCTTTAGTCTACTGAGGCTTTTCAGTATTTATTTATTATTTCATGTGTCATCAAAACCAAATCAATAGCCACAAAGAAAGAGAGACAGAAAGAGGGGCAGGGTGGAAGCTAAGGCTGAGCATGATCAGGCCGGTGAAGGGGCCGGAGTTTGACTATAGAGAACCTGAGAGGTCATGCTGAAATCTCTTTTATGTAGAGAAATGGAGAACTAGTGAAGGGATTGAATTCAATACAAACCTCCAAGCCAATTTTGGCAGAGCCAGGTTTTGAAATCAATTTGTTTAATTCTTCTCTACATCTCAAACAAGATTGTTTAAAGAGGCTGAATAATATAATTTGAAAACTCTGCAAATGAACCAACTTATCTAATTTTACATAGATAGGTATGCTATATGTTAAGTTTACCTGGTGGTATCATATCTATATTCGGAGAGTATATTTTCTGAGAAGTACAATAGATCCTTTAAATTTAAATGTGTAAAACAAAGATTATATGTCTGAATTATAGATATTATTAAAGATTAAATACATTTACACAACCACTCTTCATCTAGGCAGTATATTTATACAACTATTGAATTAAAAAATGTCCAAACCTATAGAGAATTTTTATGAGTACATTTGAGCCAAACTGACAATAATTGCCAGGAAGCAAAATTTCAATGGGTTGGGAAAATAGCAGTTTTGTAGTTTATTTTATACATTACAATCCAAGGAGGAGGCGTAAGAAGGGTTACATGAAATTCAGTGGTGGTAGAGAGGTGAGGTGGGAGAAAGCAGAGCAGGGAAACCTCTGAGACTGGAGTATATAGTCACAGCACAGAGACATAATATTTGGGCAAAAGGATAACAATGAGGGGTTCCATGGTCTCCTGGTCTGGTGGGAGGTTGTGTCCTGAGGGGTATGGGAAAAAATGGGATTATTCTGACATTTCAAGGGTATGTTATCACAGATGCAAAAAGACAATAGGCTCAGTTAAGGTAAAGATTGATTTTTGTCAAGGAAGATATCAGTGGAGGATGTGACTACCCACCATGATTCACTTTTAGTTAAATTTTAATTTCAGACCATCCTATTGTTAGGTGGGATAGATAGTAAAAAGGCAGGGAGGAGGAGGGAAACATGTCTCATCCACTAACTCAGCAGTCCTGAGCCTGGTCCAATAATATTGCCAGGTGTTCCAACATCACAAGAAACACCATGCTAACACCTTGAAATTCTATGTATCCTTTCCACTATCTGGGAAAGAAAGGCTTTGAAACTGTGTATTCATCCCAAGGCCTGGAAAGGCAAAGAAGCAGGGGTCCACAGCACTCAAAGTAAGGGCCCATAAAACAACTTTGGTTAATTACCTGACTCTGATCAATACCTATTTTATGAGGGGGTCCCTAATGCTTACAGAAAGAGCCCATAAATAACTTGGGGTAACAGCCTCAACTTTAATTAACTGCCTCCTGTCACATATGTATTACAACAAGATGAACAAATGTTGTCTGGAGCAAGATGAGGATTCAGGCTAACAGACCCCCACACATACCTACATTTGGGTAGTCATGTACCCCCTCTCAGGGGGAAGGTAGCAGCACCTTTAGCCACCAATCAATATGTAACTTCTTCACCATACCCTCCAACTGTGTAAGTAAGTCCCCAAGACAAAGGACCTGGGCCTTTTGCCCCTTTACCTTGCCCTGCCTTGAACCTATGCCTTTTAACCCCTACCTTAGCTAGTTCATTCTCTTCCGTGAGACAGAGTTGCTGATCTGTAATTTTTTTTGAGATTTATTTAAAAGTTTTTGAAAATAACAGAGATCAAAGCCAAAGGAAAGTCCTTGAATGCATCTAACAACTCAGTAGTTTTTGTTTCAAAGTAAAATCACACAAATGCTCATGGAAGAATCAGTAAAAAGTGTCTGCATCTCAGGGAGAGAAGATACAGGGCATATATATTATCTCTTAGAATACAAACTGCAGACAAGCCTTTTCTATCTTGTGATTAAGGGACTAGCATTCACCCACAATAATTCAAATTCTTCCCAGCCTTAAACCCTATGTCGGTCTCCTCACTGTCTTCATACCACAAGAAGTTCCAGTTACAATTCATCACAAATGAAACAGCTTTTCCCATGCTACCCACTTTTTTAAAATTCTTTACTGCTTCAGCAAGAAAACCGAGTCTCTCCTGTAACACAATGTGTATTTTTGTTTGTTTGCAATTTTAAATTTTTTTTGTCTTTATTGAATTTATTGGGGTGCTTTTGGTTAATAAAATTACATAGGTTTCGGGTGTATAATTCTATAATACATCATCTGTATATTGTACTGTGTGTTCACCACCCAAGTCAAGTTTCCTTCCATCACCAATTATTCCCAATTTACCCTTGTATATTCCCTCAATCACTCCCTTCCCCTCTGGTAATCACTATACTGCCTTTGATAACAGTATACTGATCACAGTATACTGTGATCAATAAATCAACACACAACAAGTGCTGGCAAGGATGTAGAGAAAAGGGAACCCCAATGTACTGTTGGTAGAAATGCAGATGGATGCAGCCACTGTGAAAAGCAGCATGGAGTTACCTGAAAAAAGAAAAAATTGGACCTGCCTATGTCTATGTGGTTACTTAAGATCTCTGAGTTTGTAGAACCTACCATGGTGGCCTCACCTGAGCTTGTAAGGTTCAGTATGTGGCTCCTTTTTCATTTACACAATATATTCATTTCTGTGTTAATTCAATATATTAGGACATTTGTCTAAAGTGAGTTATGATGGAGAAATAAGGGGACTTCCGGCCAAGATGGAGGCATAGGTAGATACACTGTACCTCCTTGCACAACCAAAGGGACAAAAATGAATTTAAAACAAAAAACAACCAGAACTGCCAGAAAATCTAACTGTATGGAAGTCCAACAACTAGGAGTTAAAGAAAGAACATTCATCCAGACTGGTAGGAGGGGCAGACATGGGCAGCTGGGGAAGCAAGGCGGCAGCTTGAGGAGCAGAGGGTCCCATATTTGCACATGGAAAAAGCAAGAGGAACAACTGGGGAGTGAGACAGATGGAGCAACCCAGGGTTCCAGCGAGGGGGGAAAAAGTCTCAGAACCTCTAACTGGAAAAATCTGTGGGGGTTGCAGTGGCAGGGGAAACCCCTGGCCTCACAGGAGAGCTCATTGGAGAGACCCACAGGGTCCTAAAATGTACATAAATCCACCTACCTGGGACTCAGCACCAGAGGGGCCCAATTTGCTTTCAGGTAGCAGGGAAAGTGACAGAAACCCAGCGGAGATCAGAGCAAGCAGTATTGTTCCCTTTTGGGCCCCTCCCCCACATACAGCACCACAATGCAGCTACATGGGTTACCCCACCCCAATGAATATCTAAGGCTCTGTTCCTTACTATGTAACAGGCACACTGAGACAAAGAAATATGGAAGATTCACCTCTCCCAAATGAATGAACAGATCAAAACTCCAGAAAAAGAACTAAATGATGAAGAGATAGCTAGCCTATCAGATGCAGAGTTCAAAACACTGGTAATCAAAATGCCCACAAAAATGGTTGAGTATGGTGGCAAAAAAGAGAAAAAAGCAAAGGCTATGCAAAGTGAAATAAAACAAAATATACAGGAAACCAACAGTAACGGGAAGAAAACCAGGACTCAAATCAATTATGATTTAGAGCAGAAGGAAGAAAAACATTCCACCAGAACAGAAGAAACAAGAATTCAAAAAAATGAGGAGAAACTTAGGAACCTCTAGGACAACTTTAAATGTTCCTAAATCTGAATCATAGGGGTGCCAGAAGGAGAAGAGAAAGACCAAGAAATTGAAAACTTATTTGAAAAAATAATGAAGGAGAACTTTCATCATCTGGCAAAGGAAATAGGCTTCCAGGAGTCCAAGAAGCCCAGAAAGTTCTAAAAGAGTTGGACCCAACAAAGCACTCACCAAGGCACATCATAATTACATTACCCAAGATGAAAGATGAGGAAGTAATCTTTTAAAATTTATTTTTTATTTTATTGATTATGCTATTAGTTGTCTCATTTTCCCCCTTCACTCTTCTCCACCCTGTACACCCTCTCCCACCCACATTCCCCTCCTTTAGTTCATGTCCATGTGTCATAAATCCTTTAGCTTCTACATTTCTCATACTATTCTTACCCTCCCCCTGTCTATTTTCTACCCACAATCTATGCTACTTATTCTCTGTACCTTTACCCTCTCTCTCCTCCTCCCACTTCCCTGTTGCTAACCCTCCATGTGATCCCCATTTCTGTGGTTCTGTCCCTGTTCTAGTTGTTTGCTTAGTTTCTTTTGGGTTTGTTTTAGGTGTGGTTGTTAATAATTGTGAGTTTGCTGTCCTTTTACTATACATGTTTTTTTATCTTCTTTTCTTAGATAAGTCCCTTTAACATTTCATAAAATAAGGGCTTGGTGATGATGAACTCCTTTAACTTGACCTTATCTGAGAAGCACTTTATCTGCCCTTCCATTCTAAATGAAAGCTTTGCTGGATAGAGCAATCTTGGATGTAGGTCCTTGTCTTTCATGACTTGGAATACTTTTTTCCAGCCCCTTCTTGCCTATAAGGTCTCTTTGGAGAAATCAGCTGGCAGTCTGATGGGAACTCCTTTGTAGGTTCCTGTTGCCTTATCTCTTGATGCTTCTAGGATTCTCTCCTTCATTTTTATCTTGGCTAACGTAATTATGATGTGCCTTGGTATGTTCCTTCTTGGGTCCAACTTCTTTGGGACTCTCTGAGCTTCCTGGACTTCCTGGAAGTCTATTTCCTTTGCCAGAATGGGGAAGTTCTCCTTCATTATTTGTTCAAATAAGTTTTCAATCTGTTGCTCTTCCTCTTCTCCTTCTAGTACCCCTATAATTTGGACGTTGGAACGTTTAAAGATGTCCTGGAGGTTCCTAAGCTTCTCCTCATTTTTTTTTTAATTCTTATTTATTTCTCCATTCTTCTGTTTGGTTGTTTCTTCCTTCTGATCCACTCTATTGTTTTGAGTCCAGTTTCCTTCCCATCACTATTGGTTCCCTGTGCATTTTCCTTCATTTCTCTTATCATAACCTGTATTTGTTCATCTAATTTGTGACCAAAATCAACCAATTCTGTGAGCTTCCTGATCACCAGTGTTTTGAACTGTGTATCTGATATGTTGGCTATCTCTTGGTCACTTAAAAGAATGAGTTCTGGGGCTTTGATGTTTTTCTTTTTGAGCCATCTCTCTCTCTTTTTTGGGGGGGGGGGGGGGTTGGTCGCACCTGTTACAGTGAGGGGTGGAGCCTTAGGTGTTCACCAGGGCTGGGCACCCCAGTCGCCAGATTGTGACATTGTATGTGGGGGCGGGGTCGAGAGGGAACAATGGAGGTTGCTCCATTCTTCGTGGGACCTCAGTCCCTTCTCTGAGATCCTGGCTTGCACGCACTGCCCTGCTTTACAATTGCTGCCTCACTGGGTCTGCCAGCTGCAGCTTGTGTACTCAGGGTCCACCCATAGCAACCTTGCGCACCCCAGATGCCTTACGCACCCCTTGGATGCCTTACGTGCCAAACTCTCTCTGCTCTCCATGCCCTGACCCGCCCCTCCTACCAGTCTGAATGAACGGGTCTATTTCAACTTCTTGGCTGTCCGACTTCCATTCAGATCAATTTTCTGTCAGTTCTGGATGTTATTCTGCCTCTAAATTGTTGTTGTTCCAATCTTGGTTGTGTATGGAGGTACAGTGTGTCCACCAATGCCTCTATCTTGGCCGGAAGTGAGGAAAGAATCTTAAAAGCAGCAAGAGGAAAGGAGAGAGTTACTTACAAAGGGGTTCCCATTAGACTCTCAGCTGATTTCTCAAAAGAAACCTTGCAACCTTGCAGCCAAGAAGGAGCTGGAAAGAAGTATTCAAAGTCATGAAAGGCAGGGACCTACATCCAAGATTGCTCTATCCAGCAAAGTTATCATTTAGAATGGAAGGGCAGATAAAGTGCCTCTCAGATAAGGTCAAGTTAAAGGAGTTCCTCATCACCAAGCCCTTATTATATGAAATGTTAAAGGGACTTATCTAAGAAAAAGAAGAAGATCAAAACTATGAACAGTAAAATGACAACAAACTCACAACTATGATAGCTGTTATGGGTGATTCTAGTATTATGCTTTGGGAAAAGGTTTATTAAAATGAAGAAATTAGCAGATAAGAAAACTGCTAGCTTTCTCTTTTTTGAGGTAATGTCATTACCTCAAAATGTCTATTATTATACATTTTATTCTGCTACACATAATTTTGACACATTTTTCCCAAAATTATTACTCCATTGAAGATATTTTGAAATTCCTTTGATGTTCATATTCCTTCCATTTCTATATGATATCATCCTAAGGTTATACTTAAATGAGAAAGAACAGTTTTCTGGTGGGTAGTTTTGCTTCTAGTTCATTTAACTCATCTGAGTCAGCTAAAGCTCTATTTCATTTATTTCTGTGCTAAAGCATTTTAAATGATATCCTACAGTTCAAATGATGGACTCTCAGATCCTTTGTCATTGAAAGCTTTAATATTATACAGGGAGAGGCAAAAGTAGGTTTACAGTTGTGAGTACAGGAAACATAGCTTATTCTTATACTGTTATGTATTGATTATTGTATAATATTACTTTCCATACAAACTATAAACCTACTTTCCCCCCACCCTGCATTATAATGAGATTACCCTACATACAGATAACTACAGGAAAATGGTCCCAAATCGTGTTCTGAGGCCTGGAACTAGATCTTTCCGTTGAAGATGGATCATGAGCTATTGCAACTAACCTAGAAGCAGGGGTGTGAGAAATTCAGACCGGAATGTCAATATTCTTCCTCCTCCTAAAGGATAAACAGACACTTTTCCAGAAATAAAGTGGAAGCATGGAGTGAATGTTTTGGGAGTAGTAACCCATACAAATTGTTTGTTCTAATTGGTGGTTTTTTCTCTAAATGACAGTTTTATTGGTATTGAAAAATTATATTGGAAATTCTGCATATGCCCATGATCAACATATTTTCAATGCACACTATTTAAATATTGGTGACATGGTTTGTTCTGACAAGTCCTTTTTCAGCAGAACACCAAAATAGGGAAACCCCTGTATTTTCACTAGCCCTGATAAACAATATTACATTAGTTTCAGGTGTTAGACACCTGACTAGACATGTATATAAGTTATAAAGTGAATATCCTGATAAATTTAGTACCCATCTATCACCATACATAATTATTACAACATCATTGACTATATTCCCTGCCATACTTTTTATCCCAATGACTACTTTGCATGCTTTCCCATAACTTCTAAAACTGTGTACCCTGAAAATGTTAATTTTTTCCAGTATGATAAACACAAGTTCAGAGGAACTTTGAGAATAGTAAAAGGTTGACAATAGTAGGTAAGTGAGTGAGTAAATAAATAAATAAATAAAGTCAAGCAGTAAGAATGCTATGAAGAAAAATAACAGAAAGAAAGAAATATGACCAGGAGGCTGATATGGCCTGTAGTATTCAGGAAAGTATCTGAGGCCTCCCGTAAAAAAAAAGTCCATGACCATATGGTTTTACTGGTGAATTCTACCAAATATTCAAAGAGCATTTAATACCTTTCTTCCTTTGGAACTGATTGGTGTGGCTCATTGGGTTGGGTGTTGTCTGCAAACTGAAAGGTCACTGGTTTGATTCTGGGTCAGTATACATACCTGGGTTACAGGTCATTTTCATGTTTGCGGGCATAGAAGAGGCAACCAATCAATGTTTCTCTCACAAATCAACATTTCTCTCCCTTTCTGCATCCCTTTCACTCAATCTAAAAATAAATAAAGTCTTTAAAACAAGTTCTTCCTCAAACACTTTCAAAAAGTTGATGAGGAAGGAATGCTTCCTAATTCATTTTATAAAGCCAACATTACTCTGATACCAAAGTCAGGCAAGAACATCAAAACAAAAGAAAATTACTGTCCAGTATCTCTGATGAACACAGGTGCAGAAATCTTTAATAATACATTAGCAAATTGAATACAACAATGTATTAAAAAGATAATACATCAGGATCCAATGGGAGTCAATCCAGGGATTCAAGGATGGTTCAACACATGAAGGTCAATCAATGCAACAGACCCCATCGACAAAATGAAAGATAAAAATCATATGATTATCTCACTAGATGTAGAGAAAGCCTTTCACAAAATACAACATCCACTTATGATAAAGCCTCTCAATGAAATGGGTATAGAAAGGAAGTACCTCAACCTAACAAGGACCATATATGACAAGCCAACAGCCAACAGCCAACATTATAACCAGCAGTGAAAAGCTGAAGGTTTTTCCCTTATAATCAGGTACAAGACAGGTGTACTCACTCTTGCCATTGTTATTCAGCAGAGTACCAGAAGTTTTAGGCAGAGCAATCAGGCAAGGAAAAAGAAGGCATTTAAATGGGGAATGAAGAAGTGACACTATTTGCAGATGACATGATTCTATATATAAAAAATCCTAAAGTCTCCATCAAAAGACTCTTAAAAGTAATAAACAAATACCATAAGTTGCAGGATATGGAATCAATATACAAAAATCATTTGCATTTATATATACTAACAACAAACTATCAGAAAGCACAAATGAACAGAATAATCCCACTTACAATTGCAACAAAAGGGATAAATTCCATAGTAATAAAATTAACAAACTAAGTGAAGGACCTGCACCCTAAAAACTTCAAAACATTGTTTAAAGAAATTGAAGGAGACACAAAGATTTGGAGCAATATTTGTGTTCATGGCTTGGAAGAATTAACATTGTTAAAATGGCTGTACTACCTGAAGCAGCAATTCTCAACCTTTTTTTATCTCATAACAAATGTAAACTAATTAGTAACATTCTGTGGTAAACCAAAAAACATATTTTTTGCCAATCTGACAAAAAATAGGTATAATTTTGATTTACAAAAATAATAATTACCTACCCTTTTTGCTCTAAAGTGGCTTTTAAAAAAAATCAGGTGCCTAGCTCTTCCTGAAGGTGGGGTCCCTGCAGGCAGTCAGTCCTGAGACCCCTTTGGCCTCCTAACCCCACCCACTTCCCACAGCCAGATCTTCTGGGGGTGGGTGAGGCAACCTCTGACCCCGCCAACGCCAGCGCAGGGCTGGGAGGCTCCAGGCCACACCTCCGGTGGTGTCTGGACCAAGGACACTTTCCACAGTTCCCACATGTGCCTGTGGCCTGAAACCCCTTGTGAGGAGCATTTGCTGAAGCCCAGAAGGGACTGGTTCACAGCCCCTTACGCTGACAGATCTCAGTCCCGTTTGATCCTACCCTCTCCAGAGAGGGTGACCCCCCCCCCCCCACCCGAGGATCTGGGGCTTTGGGTCCTCCACCCTGTAGAACCATCAGGAGGTGTTCAGTCTTTTGGTACCCTTCCCTTGCCAGCTTAGGTACTCTAGGCCAGAGGCTGTCACTAAAAACAGCAGCCTGGACTGGGACTAGCAGCGAGGCAGGTGTGCGTGGCCCATGGATTTAACCACACAAGCTTCCCAATTGTGAAGTTGGAAAAGTCGACTTTTGTGCTGCCTGTCACTACCAGAACCAATAAGTAAAGACAAGGACTGAATCTTTATTTGTGCTTCATTCAGCTGGCCAGTGATCGGAGAATACAGTGGGATATGTGTCCTCAAAAACTGTCTTAACAACTCCTTTCGAGTCAAGCTTTCTATAAGGAGTTAAAACCGTAGGTAAGGGGGTTGGCAAAAGGTTAATTGGATAAGAGTTTCAGTCTGCAAGTTCTGAACAACCCAACATGGGACAAGGCAGATGGAAGTTAAACATCTGTCCACAGTTCAAGACACCGAGGGAAACAGCCCCTTTCCCTGAGCAGGGATGTCGTGTCAATGTGATGACAACTCCAGAAGAGGAGCTCCTGTTTTAGTTCTCAAATTACTGTTTGCAAAATTAAGCAGAGATATTTTGAAAGTAACACACACAATCTTGGAAAGTTGGTCTTTTCTTGGAAATAATGACCATGAGAACTTGAGTAGACATTTTTCTGAAGAAGACATATAGATGGCCAATGTGCATAAGAAAAGGTGCTTGGCATCACTAATCATTAAGGAAATGCAAATCCAAACCACATGATAATCGCCTCACATCCGTTAGGATGGCTAGTGCGGCTACTCTCAAACAAAGAAAAGCAGAAAACAAGTGTTGCTGAGGATGTGAAGAAACTGGAACCCTGGTGTACTGTTAGTGGGAATGCAATTTTGTGCAACCACTGTGGAAAACACTATGCAGTTTCCTCAAAAGATTAAAAATAGAACTACCATACAACCCAGCAATTCCAGTTGTGGGTATATCCCCCCAAAAGTATTCAAATTGATACTTATACATCAGTGTCCACAGTAATATGATTCAAAATAGCAAAACATGGAAGTAGCCTGTGTCCATCCATAGATGAGTGATAACATATTGTGGTTTATCTACACAATAGAATATTACTCAGCTTAAAAAGGAAGGGAATTCTGACACCTGCTACAACATGGGTGAGCTTTGAGGACACCATGCTCAGTAAAATAAGCCAGTCACAAAGGACACTTATACGAAGCACAAATAGTTGTCAAATCACAGAGACAGAAATTAGGACAATGGGTGCCAGAGGTGGGGGGTGTGGTAGGGAGTCAGTGTTAATGGGGACAGAGTGCATGTTTGGGAAAACGAGGTGATGGTGGTGATACCACTGAACTGTACATGAAAAAATGGTTAGGATGGTAAATTTTGTTATGTATATTTAACCACAGTAATTTTTTTTCAAGATATGAAGTTAATAAAAAATAAAAATCAGCTGTCTATACTTGTATACAAGGATTTTTGGTACCAAGAATCAATCAGACATAAACTTATTGTGCGACATGACCAATAAGATGCAATTCTATTATATCACCTATATTTTTATGGTTCAAGACAGGCTATTCACACCATGGCTATCACTGTGTTTGATGTCATTTTTTCAATTTGACAATCTAATGGAAAAGAGTTTGGGTCTCCTGACAAAATAGGCAGGTACTGCACATTAAAAAAAATCTTAAGGCATACCTGTGTGCCATGGCATACCAGTTGAAAAATGCTGACCTAAAGAAATATATAGATGTAATATAATCCCTATCAAATCCCAAATGGGTTTTTTAGAGATATAGAACAAAAAATATTCTCCAATTTGTAGGGAACTGCAAAAGACCTTGAAAAGTCAACGCAATTCTGGGGGTAAAAAACAAAATGGGAGGAATCACATACTCTGACTTCACACTATGACTACAATAATGACCATAGTATGGCCCCACACCAGGCCTCCAGTCCAGGGATCCAGTGCCAGAAAGATAAGTGCCCATAACTTCTGGCTGTAAAAATCAGTGGGGATTGAGACAGTTAAAGGAACCACTGAATTCTTAAAGGACCTTTACACAAACTTACTCAGACTCTCCCTATGAGCTCCAGCATGAGGATAGCAGCTTGGAAGGCAGGGGTGGCAATGGGGAATAACTGAAGTTTGTGGCATCAAGGTGAGAGCTAGGAAACAGCTTTCTTCTAGACACATTGGCAAGCAAAGGCCATTATTCCTTTTCTGAAACTGCCTCTCACAGAACCACAGAGCAGGCTGGCAGCTGCCATATCTGAGACTTCATCAACCAGGCTCACACCACTTGTCCTGCCCTATTTGTTCCCTGAGGTTCCACTCTATCCAACTGAAGGGCTCACCCAAGCTGTTAACAGTGGCTTTTCCATATGAATGGCTTGTCTAGGCTCATCCTTCACCTCTTCCTGAATCCTCTCAAACAAGTGACAGACAGCCTCAGTGAGTCCTCACCCCCCTGCCCTCTGTTTAGTGGCCCCAGGTCCGCCAGCCTAGGTTCTCAGCTTGGCTTTGCCTGGGAACCTCCAAGCCCAGCATAAGTAGCAGCCATCTGTAGATTGCTCTGTCTCATGCAGGATGGCCCTGGGCAGAACAAAGGTGGTGTCTGACCTTGGCCTACACCACTTAGGAAACCCTAGATCCTACATACCCAATGGACAGCTACGGACCACATCAGAGCACCAACACCCTGCCCCTGCACAGCTGATCCTCCATGGAGGATGGAAGTTGGTGGTCAGTGATCACAGCTAATCCTTTCAGCTGTCTGGCCAGGGAAAATCCCTGCCAAAAGCAATCAAGGCTCAACTACTAGAGGAGAGTGTACTTATCCCACATGGAGTGACCACCTTGGGTGACAGGGGAGGCTGTGTCACTGGACCCTAGAGGACACCTACTACATTAAGCCACGCTACCAAGACAGCTCATAGAAGCTCTACCTAATTCATAGCAACAAACACAGGGAGGCTGCCAATACGGGGAGACAAAGAAACATAGCCCAAATAAAAGAATAGGTCAAAACTCCAAAGAAGGAGCTAAACAAAATGGATATAGGCAATCTATGAGATGCAGAGTTCAAAACACTGGTTATAACAATGCTCAAGGAATTCAGTGAGTACCTCAACAACATAAAAAGATTCAGTCAGAAATGAAGGAATAAACAGAACACACTAATGGAAATAAAGAACTATTTATAGTGAATAAACAGTAGAATGGATAAAGTTGAGAATCAAATCAATGATTTGGAATATAAGGAAGCAAAAAACAATAAATGAGGATAGTGTAAGGAGCTTCTGGGACAACTTCAAGCATTCCAACATTTACAACATGGGGTGCCAGAAGGACAAGAAAATGAACTAGAAAATAGAAAGCTATTTGAAATAATAAAAATTACTTTCTTAACGTGGTGAAGGAAATAGACATGCACATCCAGAAAGCACAGAGAGTCCCAAAAGAGGAACACAATGACGCCCACACCCAGACGCATCATGATTAAAATGGAAAGGTTAAAGATGAAGAGAGAATTTTTGTTTTCCTTTTTAAAATTTTTTATTTTTTAATTTTATTTTGTTGTTGTTCAAGTACAGTTTTCTGCCTTTTACTCCCATCCCAGCCCCCGCCCCAGCCCTCTCCACCTCCCTCCTGTTTCCACTCCCCCCTTGTTATATTGTCCATGTGTCCTTTATACTTGTTCCTGTAAACCCTTCTCCTTTTCCCCTGAAATTCCCTCCCCTTTCCCTTCCGGTTACTGTCAGCCTGTTCTCTATGTCAATGTCTTTGGTTATATTTTGCTTGTTTGTTTTCTTGATTAGGTTCTTGTTAACGGTGAAATCATATGGTATAAAGAGAGAATCTTAAAAGCAGCAAGAGAAAGGCAGTTAGTTACCTGCAAGGAGGTTCCCATAACACTGTCAGATTATTTCTCAACAGAAACATTTCAGACCAGAAGGGAAGAAATGTTTCCATGACTTTGAATATTGGCAAGAAATATTCAAAGTCATGGAAAGTGGGGAACTACTGCCGAGATTGTGATTGCTCTACCCATCAAAGCTAAAGTTTAGAATCGAACGGCAGATAAAGAGCTTCCCAGACAAGAAAAAACTAAAGGAGTTCATCATCACCAAACCATTATTATATGAAATGTTAAAGGGACTTATTTAAGAAAAAGAAGATCAAAACTATGAACAACAAAATGGCAATAAATACATATCTGTCAACAACTGAATCTAAAAAAGAAACTAAGCAAACAAGAAGAGCAGAGAGAGAATCATGGATAAGGAGAGCATTTTGATGGCTGACAGATGGGAGTGGGATTTTGGGGGAATAGGTGAGGAGGTAAGAGAATTAAGAAGTACTAATAGATAGTTACAGAATAGCCATGGGGAAGTAAAGTACAGTGTAGGAAATGGAGTAGCTAAAGAACTTACATGCATAACATCTGTACATGAACAAAGGTGTGGTGATTGCCTCAGGGTATGGGGGGTGCTGGGTGGAGAAGGGCAAAGGGGGAACAATAAGGACAACTATAATAGCATAATCAAAATATAATTTAAAAAAGATTAGAACAATGGGTGCCAGAAGGTGGGGGAGGGAAAGGAAGTTGGTATGTAATGGGGATAGAGTGTCAGTTTGGAAAAATGAGGTGATGGTGGTGATGCCACTGAACTGTACGTGAAAACTGTTAACCAGTATATAAAAACTGTTATTATTACATCAGAGTTAATTTTTGCACCAGCTCACAGTCTTCCTACATGCTGATCTTAATGTCAACCCCTAAATACTATAGGCCCTGCATAATAAGTCTTCCTATGCAACTCATTTGCAAATTTAAATTGGAAAAACATAGTCATCTACCTGAATGAAATTTGACCTTGTGGAAAATGAGATAACTGTGTTATCTGAAAAAGATATCAGAATAACATGAGATGACAGACTTTCATTGAAAAATAAGCAAGGCTGTCATGAAGTCTTCTGAAGTGCCCAACAAATATCATCGAAGCATAACCGTAACATCCTGACTCCTCTTGCAGAATGACCACCACCTACTGACTCTTAAAGAATAGGGAAGCAGTTCTTGCATGTCCTAGACTTTGAATCAAACCACTGACATACGACCATTTACTGCATAAAGTATATAAAACATGAGTAGAAACAGAACTAAACCAATGGATGCTGAATTTTTAAAAAGATCTGCTGGGCAAGAACATATTTCCAAGAAGAAAGTGCTATTCTACATTCTCCCAGGAAAATAGAAAGAAATATGTTTTAGTGCCACCAAGGAGTATGTACTACCTCTTCAAGAACAAGTGGAAGTGAAAGAACTGTAAAACAAATATTTATATTCTCACTACTTAGGTTCTATAATTAATTTTTACACTTATTTTATGATATAGTTTTGCATTTATTCATCTTTCTATATAGGACTCTGTTAATCTGTATTGCAGTTTTGATGAAAATACCAAAGTAATATGCAGTCATTAATGCACTCGTGAGGTTCAAAATATACTATAGAATATGGCAACTTGGCATATGAATATTCTAAGTTAAAGGAATATAAGAAAACAGCAGAAACAGGAAGGCCACCCTACTTTCCTGAAAACAGGAGATAAATCTCCCATGTGGAAGGCACCTTCCTTGGATCAGAAAGAAAAGAGACATCCTTACACCAGAGAAGGATAGGGAGAATTTAGGGCCAAGAAGGTATATAAATAAACATTGTTACTTCTCTACTATTTAGCATCTATGGCCCAAACCTCTTTGTCTTGTCAGTTCTTCACATATTTGTTGTTTATTTTTCTAAAAAATCTTAAAGCTTGCTGCTCTGGCCACTTCTTTGGGTCTTCATTCTCTTGTGAAGGCCCTCATATACATGTCAAAATTCAATGAAGTTTATGCGTTTTTTTCCTGTTAATCTGTCTTCTGTCAGTTTAATTCAGAGGCCCAGCCAGAGATCCCAAAAGAGGGTAGAGGAGAATTTTTCCTTGTGTACAACACTAACCTTAAACATTTCTGCAGGCACATCATTACCCAGACTTCAATAGTCATTTACCATTTTATTCTTTTGAGATGAGGGGATATATATAAAAATACAAAGTGAAACAAACTGACAATATAAGCTCTAGCTGAAATTTAAATTATTTTATTTTGGAGGAAGTCCTGTTTATATCTCTACCAAAACTGCAGTGATTAAGGGATGAGGAATTTTTAAACCCTGGCTAGGGAGTGCATCAGGAGTTCTGGGTTCTAGGATCTGTTAATCACAAGCTTTCAGATGCTGAGAATTCTGCTTGGGATTTCAGGATCTAATCTGTCAAAGAAGGGCCAGTTTGGATTATCAGATCTCTAAATTTCTTTCTTGATTAAACACAATCTGTTTATTTGTTCCAATAAAACCATAACATTAATTCATTAAATATTTACTGAACATCTACTATACACCAAGTACTTTTTTAAGGCCTAGGGATACAACAGTGAATAAAAGAGATATTTGGGTTCTAGTGGAGAATAAAATTGTAGTTGAAAAAACCATTCTACCTACTTATAAAAATAATAATTATGTTCACTTTTTAAAATACATTAAGTTCCATATATACAAAACAAAATTATTTTCCATTTTTATTTGCTAAGCATTTTAAATTGTTTTATCATCATAGTTTCATGGTAACTACTACTAATAAGAATTTGAGACATATAGCAATATGTCTCAAAACCTCGATGTAGTCTATCTGTATCTTCTCCTCCTCTCTGCCCTACATATCAATTTGATACTTGCTCCTCAGTTATGTTGTCCTAACACCACAGTGTTTCTTTATCCTGAAAGTTAGTTATAGCACTTCAATCTTGTGCCAGTCACTGCTTATGGGTTCAAATTTTCCCTTCTCTCTGTTTCTGACCTCTAATACAATAACATCCCAGTTGGTCTCCTCGACAGTGCATCCTACACACTACAATTTA
This sequence comes from Phyllostomus discolor, assembly GCF_004126475.2. Classification (NCBI taxonomy): domain Eukaryota; kingdom Metazoa; phylum Chordata; class Mammalia; order Chiroptera; family Phyllostomidae; genus Phyllostomus; species Phyllostomus discolor. The sequence goes on from NC_040905.2 coordinate 136,072,625, forward strand.
AAGAACATTCTTAATGCTTAATCTTAATTGTGTTGTTCACTAACCTACAAATCATTAAGTTTTCTTAATTTCCTTTAAGACATAGTATAAAATTCTTAGGTTGGTGAAGAAAATTCATTCTCCCTGAAAGCTACTATTTCACCATTCATGAAATTCAATATATTAATCTTTGTAAATGGGTCTCAGGTCAAGTGAAACAAGTAACTGTGTCCTGTTTGAAATGTAAGAAAAGTGACAATTTATCTTGATTTTCATCCAATTCATGAGAGGTCACTGTGAAAGGATCCTGTAGCCCACTAAGGCTACACACACACACACACACACACACCCAGAGTATATATACACACAGATACATAGCTACATATGGAATATACAGAAAGAATACATACTTTGATATGTATGTTCAACATATATAAAGCTCAATATAACCCTAGAGTAAATGCAAAGAAAATAAAAACTCTATTTCCTCGAGATCAGAATGAACTTGGCTATTTCAACGCAGTTAAAACTTGGAGGTTTCAAGATTCAAGTGTATCTTGTTCAGGATCATCTGTGCAGCACGCAGTTTTAATTTGCCAGCCTCTTTTTATAGGCATTTGCACAGTGATTTACAACTTCAAGGGTAACTAATCCTACTGAGAAACAAGCCCTCATCTGGACATTCTACATTGGGTGGCATAAGAGTTATGTCTTTGTGGCTGAAGAGAAGGAAACATCATTACAACACTCTCCCTGGTTCAGCAGCAAACAATATTTAGAATCTCCCTATAGAAAACGTGCAGAAGACTGAAGAATGTAAATGAGATCAGCCTCGAGAACATTAAAATTACTAGTACAGCTAACAAAAACTGGGAGGAGGGTGGTGGGGAAGCGAGTTGCGAGGAAGCAAGTGTGGAGGAAACTGTTCCATTCCATTAGGGTTTTTTAATACTATTTAATTGTTAACTGTGTATATAATTCTGACCATTTAAAAAATTAAACTTGAATAAAAAACGGATCCGTGATACAGTAAATAACACCTGTGTAAAGTCAAAGACCCTGGTTCCTAACTAACCCACTCCTACCTCTGGTCTTAAGCAGGAAGCAATGGTATATTTCACATATTTGTATGCTCACAACGCAGGTACAGTGAGATATTTCTACAGATGTTTTATGCATAGAGCCAGACTGTGCATACTCCCGTACAGTACCTCTTAACGATGGGGGTCCCATCGGGGCTCAGGCCACTACTCACTATCCTGGGAGGGCGGCAGCGGCAGCAACAACAGTAGCAACATTGCCGAAGTCAGCGCGGAGTGCGTCTGATCCCAGTCCTGTCCCAGGCAGGTGGCTGACCAGCCGAGGGTCGGAAAGCCTGCGCGGTGAGAGCTTGGGCGCCGCTCCCAGAGGCCTGGTGGTGGCTGCAGCTGCGGGCTGGTGTCCCCGAGTCGCGCTCCAATGGCCGGTCCTCGAGGGCCCCGCCACAAGAGTCCAGCTGGGGTTCGGAGTCAGGTGGCAAATGAGCAGCCGGAGGTGGACTCACGAACCGTGTCCGCAGGAAGGCGCCTGGCCGTTGGCTACCGCTACAGCGTCCCAAAAGCGCCAGCGCCAGCCCCTCTCCGCCCCCCTCCTCCCTCCCCCCTCTTTCTGGCGCTTGGCTCGGGGTTGCAGGGGCCAGGAGGGCGGGGCGGGGTTACGGCGCAGGGAGGGAAACTAGGCCTGAGAGAGCGCCTAGCGGGGAAGCAGCAGTGGTCGGCTGAGGGGTTAGGGGGTGGGGGTAGCGGGCGGCTGGTGTGAGAGTGTGTGTGCGCAGACCACCACGGGTTCGGGGCGGGGGATCCGGGCAGAGTAGTTAGTGTGTGTCCGGGGTGTCAAGGGGGAATCTCCCGCTGGAAGGTTCCCCGCCGGGACCTCATAGGTATGCCTGCCTGCTTTGGGGCATTCCGGCCCCACCCGACACCAGCACGCCTCGCTCGTCTTTGCCTGGCGCAAGGCAGCCCCCCGCCCGGCCCTGTGTATCCTCTTAGAACCTTTGAGGCATTGGGGTAGCTAAGTGAAATAAGCGAGCATGAGAAAGACGAATACCATATGATCTCACTTATAGTGTGGAATCTGATGAACAAAATAAATAGTTGGGCAAAATAGAACCAGAGGTGTGGGTAGATGTGACAGACTGACACATTTCAGAGGGAAGCAGTGTGGGGCAACTAGATAAAAGAAGGTGAAGAGATTAGCCAAAGAATAAATATATATATATGAATGCATGTGAACACTTGGAAAGGAATAATGTTGTAAAGCAAAGGCCAGGGGAAGGGGGGCTGGGCTGAGTGAGTGAGCAAAAGGGGGAAAATGGGAGACATTTGTAATAGTGCCAACAGTAAAAAAAAAAAAAAAAAATCAAGAAATGAGTGTATGGATGAGTGGAACAACAAATTGATGACCTTTCTCTGTCTCTCCCTCAAATCAGTAAAAATAAAAAAAAAATCCGACTTGGGCTCCAAACCTAGCTGGGCTGTCTGAGACCTTGAGCAAGTTACTCTCTTTACTTTGGCTCTTTGGGTTTGCATTACAGGGATAACAACTACCTCAGAGGGTGGGCAGCTCTAGGGAGAGCGCTTAGCACAGGACCAGGAACATGGAAAATCACTGTGAATGAAGAGCCTAGCTCTGGACATCTTGGTGAGAAATTTGCAAACTTTGAATGAGGGTGGGAATTGAAATCCATCAACGGAGTTAACCTGTTAAAGAGCAAAGAAGCACCCCTCAGCCTCCCCCCCCCCCTTTTTTTTTAAATGCTGCTGGTGGGGTATGTTGCAGGGCAGTATGAAGATCGTGGAGCTGCCCTACAGAGGGACCTCAGTGGCAGCAGTTTCTGGGAGGGCAAGTGGGGAAGGGGGGAGATGGTGAGGAACCCATAAAGAAGTCTTTTAAGATTCTGATTAGCTTTGCATTAAATTTAGCCTCAATTATGTATGTACAAGACTATTCTTTGGACACCAGATGACACACCCAGTGACTTCAGGATCAGACATTACCTATTCTCCCTCTGCTCAGGACATGCCCCAAAGACACCCTGGAGAACCATATCATCCACTGCAGAATGTTATCTGGACCCTAATCATTAATGTTCCCTTTTCAGTGCCTGATAGACCTTTCTGACCATTCCTGGAAGTCTGGTTCCAAAAAGTGGTATTTTCATCTGAAAACCAGGAGGAGCGAGTCTCAGTGGAATTCATTACTTAAGGCACCTTGATCTTGGGCTTCTAGAGTCCAAAACTGTGAGAAAAGAAATTTCTGTTGTTTAAGCCATCCACTTTGTAGTACTCTATTATGGCACCCTGAGCAGACCAATCAAAAGGAAGGGAAAACCTTTGTTAATACAGAAAACCAACTGATAAAATAAAAGAATGATGGAAATGTAAAAAACTCACTATTTGGTATCCATGGTAAAAGCTGATTTGAGCTAGAAGCATGAATAAATGGCAAAAATAGTGGTTGGATATTTGAGGGTTCCCATGATATTTATAGCTTAAAAGACACTTCACACAAGATATATATTAATACGAAAGGTTAAAACAAGGTTTCTCATGGAGAAACCCATCCCTCCTGTGCCACATGGGTTTTCTGAGGACAGTTCCACTATCCTGCACAAGGGGGCATGCCTTATAGGCTGCACCCCTGCCTTTTCTGACCTGGAAACTCCATGTGTGTCTAGCATACATCTTGGATATCATGCAGTCATTGCAGATTTTTGACTCTGCCTTCTTTTCAGGCTGCACTCCTACTCCCCATATGTGCCCAGTGCCACCACCCCATTTCTCACCTGGGCTCTGCCTTGATGTCCTTTCACACCAGTTTGGTGATCCTGTTAGGGGACGTGGTCCCTTTGGTGCTGGTCCTAGCCTCCCCTCTGCATGCTCTGACTCCTCTCTGGGGATTGGCATACATGTGCTTCTGCTGTAGAACCACAGGACTCACCACCCACTTGCCTGCCTCTTCTCCTTGGCACAGCCACCCTAGCTCGTGCTATCACAGCTCTGCCTACCTAGGACATGAGCCTATGTGGACTTCATGCCATCTTGTGGAGGGTTGATGAGACTGAAGCCCGACACCTGCCTCTCTACCTGCATCCATGTACTATGGACATGTTTGTGGGTTCTCCCTTAGTTTAAAGGGCAGAATGGCTCTCTGGCCCTGTGAGATTTAGGCTAGCCAAGAGGCCTTGGACACCTAAATTCATGGTCTAGGGGTAAAGACCTTGTCATATACTGCACACAATCCCCATGGAGCCAGGGCATTTGGCCCTCAGTTGTGAGCCTCCAGAGGGGCCAAGGGTGGCTGAACCCACACTACAGGAAGCCTGAGTTATGGGACACACCTGCAATCATGGGGGTGTCCCCCTGGCTGAGATGGGCCCAACTGGACTCTGGCCTACTGGATACTGGTGCTCTGCTTTTAGGCTCGAATGTGGAAGGAAGCAGGGAAGTAGTAAGAAGGAACAGGAGTGGAAAAGGTTGGTCCACAAGTACAAGCATGAGTTTAAGGGCCCCTGTAGGAGATCCAAAGAAGTTAGATCCTAGGAGGACCACACCAAGGCACATCATAAGTATATTACTGAAGATTAAAGATAAGGAGAGAATCTTAAAAGCAGCAAGAGAAAGGGAGACAGTTACTTATCAAGGAATTCCCATAAGACTCAGCTGATTTCTCAAAAGAAAACTTGCAGGCAAGAAGGGGCTGGAGAAAAGTATTCCAAGTTATGAAAGGCAAGGACCTACATCCAAGATTACTCTATCCAGCAAAGTTATCATTTAGAATGGAAGGGCAGATGCAGTGCTTCCCAGATAAGGTCAAGTTCAAGGAGTTCATCATCACCAAGTCCTTATTATATGAAATGTTAAAGGGGCTTATCTAAGGAAAAGAAGATGATCAAAAATATGAACAGTAAAGTGACAACAAACTCACATCTATCAATAACCAAACCTAAAACAAAAACAAACTAAGCAAACAACTAGAACAGGAGCAGAATCATAGAAATGTAGGTCACATGGAGGGTTATCAGTGGGGAGGAGCAGGTGGGAGAATGGGGGGAAAAGGTACAGGGAATAAGACAAATAATTGTTAGGCATAAAATAGACAGGGGGAGGTTAAGAATGGTATGGGAAATAGAGAAGCCAAAGAACTTATATGTACAACCCATGGACATGAACTAAGGGTGTGGGGGCAGGGAATGCTGGAGAGTGCAGCAGTACAGGACAGAGGGGGAATAAAGGGGAGAAAATAACTTGGACAACTGTAATAGTATAATCAATAAAATGTATGAAACAGTAATCAACTTCTCTCTTGCTGCTTTGACAACTCTTTTTGTCTTTTGACACTGTGATTATAATCTTGTTTCAGGGTGAGTTTGAGTTTATTCAAATTAGAATTTGTTCATCATCTTGGATTGGTAGATTCATGTATTTCAGTTTGGGAAAATTTCAGCTATTGTTTCTTAAAATAACCTTTCTGTTCATTTCTCTCTTTCCTTCTGGAACTCCCATTTCTCTCTCCCCTTCTTCTAGAGTGTCTATATGTGTATGATGGTGCACTTGATGGTGTCCTGCAAGTCCCCTAGGATTTTATTCACTTTTCTTTTTTTTTTTTTAATTTTTGCTCCTCAGAATCAATTATCTCAATCACCTTATCTTGGAACCATGGACCTTTCTTTGGCCTGCTCAAATTTCCTGGGGAATTCAGCAAATTTTAGGAATAATAGTTTATAGCTCCTAAATTTGTTTGGTTTCTTTTATAATTTTTTTGACTCTCATTTTTTTAACATAATGTTTCTGATTTCATTTAGTTGTTTGTCCATGCTGTCCTTTAGCTCTTTGAACATATTTAAGACAGTTATGTTAAAGTCTTTGTCTAGTAAGTCCAATATTCAGGCTTCCTCAGACAGTGTTTGTCAATTTATTTTGTTCCTTTAATGAGGCCATATTTCCCTGTTTTCCTGTATGTACTGAAATTTTTTGTTGAATATTGTTCATTTGACTATTATAACATGGTAACTTGGAAATTCAGATTCTCCTAATTCCCCAGGGATTGCTGTCTATTTTTCAATTGTTGAAGACAGTGATACAATATTAGTTTTAAGACTTTTGCACCCATTTTTAAAAGAAAAAAACTAACCTTTGCTGTGTGTGATCTGTTTCTTCAGCTCATGTTTAGCTAATGATTAACAGAGTTTTTCTTGAATGCCAACAGTTTTCTTAGGCTTTAAAAATTGACTTTGTGTTATACCAGTACTTTAACACTTAGCTAAGCTTGCTCTGAGCCTAGAGATCATCCTAAGGTAAAAGCTTAAGATCTTCTTTGGTCTTTCTAAGCATGCATCTTGGCTGGGCATGCATGTGGCCTTCTAATCCTTTGCATATGTGGCTACTCTTGAATCTCCTAATTTCTCGCATAGTCTCACCTATGTTTCTCCAGACCTTAACAGCCTATTTTATATTTTCACTTGTAATCTCTTGCCAAGGTGTATGTGGGTCTTGCAGCTCTTAATAGAAGTGCCCACCATTTTTCTGCCTAAGTTCTGAGTTATATGTGCCTTATGTCCCCCACGTTATAAATAAAGTGCTCTGTTCTCTGGTTCAGGGGAAGGAACTGGGAACGGAACTGCTGCAGTCTCCACACGAAAATTACCATCATGCCCAGATGGGTTTGGGAAGGAATAAGTAAAAATGTCACAAAACTTTCCTTGGTTAAAATTTTGCTTCATTGCTTTAAAACTTTGACCAGTTTCCATAGCTATGATAAAGTTGGTTGAGTCCATTTCTGCTTTTTTTTAAAAAAATTTCTGTGGGGGGAAAAAAGAGCTTATAGCTTCCTACCCCACAATTTTGTTCAAACATCTGAAATAATAGATGTTTAAAGGTTTTGTTTATTATTTGCAATTTCTAGTTTTATTGAACTGTAATATTTGTACTCTGGAATTTAAGATTTTTTTTAGTTCTATTTTACTTTTTAATATTTTCTAAATGTACCATCAGCATTGGTTTAGTCTTTATTTCCAGAGTACACAGTTTAAGAGACATATCTAGATATTTATTAGATTCACTTTATAAAAATATATTATGTATATATTCTAGAGCAGAGTTTCTCAAATTTGTCACTATTAACCTTTTGGATCAGATATTTCTTGTGTGTGTGTGTGTGTGTGTGTGTGTGAGTGTTGGTGGTGATAGAGGGTGGTCAGTGCATTATAGGATGTTTACCAGCATCTCTAGGTTCTATAATCTACATGAAATGCTAGTAGTATCTCCCACTCAGCTGTGACAACCAAAAATATCTCCAGACATTGCTAAATATCCCATAGTGGGAAAAATCACCTTCTGTTGAAAAATCGCTGTTCTGAAGTATGATTGGCAAAGATTTTTGTTTTTGTAAAAGCCTGGGTAATAGAGCCTATATGTGGAAATAGGGCCTTCATGGAATTATTTAAGATTAAATGAGGTCATATGTGTAGAGCTCTAATCCAGATAGGACTTGTTTATTTTATAAGAGGAAGAGCCTCTGGAGATCTTTCTTTCTCTATGGGTCCACAGAGGAAAGGCCATGTGAGGATGCAGTGAAATGGCCATCTGAAAAGCAGGAAGAGAGTTCTCACAAGACACCAACATTGATGACAGCTTGATCTTGGACTTCCAGCCTCCAGAACAGTGGGGAAAAAATTGTTTGATAAGTCACCCAGTCTGTAGTAATCTGTTATGGCAGCCCAAGTCGGCTAATACACTTATAAAAGAAAATATGAAAATTTTATAAATTTAAAACTGCTGATCTTTGACAGATACAGTTAAGAATATGAAAGCCAGTTAATGAAATACCAATACCATATAATCTCACTTACAGAGGGAATCTAATGAGCAAAATAAACTAATGAACAAAACAGAATCAGAGGCAGAGAAACATGGAACAGACTGACAGCTCTAAGAGGTGAGGGGGAAGGGGTGACTGGTTGAAAGAAGGTGAAGGGGCTAGTCAAAGAACACATATGAATGACTCATGGACATGGACAACAGTGTGGGGATTGCCTGTGGCAATGCAAGGTGGACTGGGCAGCAAAGGGGGAAAATTGGGACAACTGTAATAGCATAAATAAAAAGTATTCAAAACAACAACAAAAAAGAATATAAAAAGCACAGGAAAAATATCTATAAATGACTTACCTAAGGAAAATTTTTTATAGAATATGTATAACTATGTAAATCAATAAGAAACTATTTTGTAAAATGGAGGAAAAAATCTAACAGGCACTTTACCATAGGGGCGCAGATGGTAAACAAACAAAAGGTCTCATTATTAGGCATTAGAAAAATGCCAATTCAAACTAAAATGATATACCATTACAGACCTAATATGATGGCTCGAATAAAAAACCTGACATTAAATAGAGATGTAGAGTAACTAGAACCCTTGCACACTGCTGATGGGAAGGCAAAATGCAACAGCCACTTTGAAAAAGTTTGACAGTTTCTTAAGATGTTTAACCTACACTTATTATGAGACCAAGGAGTCCCACTAACTCCTTGGTATTAAGCCCTGAACACAGGTGTCCACACAAAAAAACCTGTATATGAACATTTATGGCTAGAAATAATACAAATATGCATCAACTGGTGAATGAAGAAATAAACTGTGGAAAAGCCATACAATAGATCACTACCTATAAATAAAAGCGAACAATGAAACATGTAACAACATGGATCTGTGACGGAGTTAATGGCACTGTCTTGGATTCCTGGATCCAACAAAAATAGGTGGTCAGGGCATATGCCTCGGTTGCAGGTTCATCCTCGGTCAGGGCACATATGGAAGGCAACCAATTGATGTTTCTCACATCAATATTTCTCTTTAATCCTTCCCTCTTTTCTTCCCCTCATTTTCTCTAGGAAAATAAAAAGGTGACTCTGGACAATTCACTGACACTTTCAGGTCCAATGTCTTTAAAGTTTTAAATGAAAGTTTTGAGTAGATGACCTTGAAAATCCTTCTTGAATCATCACTTTGGGATTCTGTGAGGTCACAGTACATGTGGCGATGGACATATGTGACAGCAGTGCCACCTCTTTAAAGGGTGGGGACTGTTTATAGAGTGCAGAATGTCCTCCCTCTGCATGGTTACCTTTTACCCCCAGATCTCACCCCCACAAGCTCTCCCAGAAAGCAGCCTTTCCTGAGCAGTCTGCCCTTGGGCCACCACAGCTCACCGCACATGTCTCAAGCCTGGCCCAAACTCCCTACTGTCGCAGGTTACAGTGGCTTCAGCATGTGTTGGTGCCTTCACTAAGCCTAGCTCTTCTGGGCAGGGGGCGGATATCAAGAACTTTCTGGCTGAGCAGATCTGCTCCTTTCTGGGCGTTTCTGCCTTTGCTCTGAAGCTCCAAGATCAGCATGCTTTGCTCTCAAATGAATTTCCCAGGGGCTGGGACTGGGTGACTAATTTTAAAGCCACAGAGCTCTCTTGGAATTCACTATACCTTCAGCTCTTGAATAACACGGGCTTGAACAGCATGGGTCTACTTACATGTTGATTTTTTTTTTTCAATGGATATGCAGCTGTCTCTCTGTATCCCTGGGTTTTGCATAGTTGGATTCAACCAACCACAGGTCAAAACAGCATTTTCAGTCTGAGCTTTGGAATCTGTGGATGCAGAAGGCTGACTATATATGCATTGTTCTACACCATTTTATAGGAGACATGAGCATCTGAGGATTTTGGTATTTGCAGAGGTCCTGGAACCAATACCCTGTGGATACTGAGGTAGGACTATAATTAAGTTTTGAGGGACTCAACAGTTACATGTGGATTTTTGATCAGGTGAGGTTGACATCCCTAACACCTGTTGTTCAAGGATCAACGGAAATCTCAGACTGAAAACAGCCTGCCAGTGCAGGAGGGGCTAGGCACTCCTGTCTGACTCAAGGGATCTGAGGAGATAGGACAAATCCCATAATACTATTAACACAAAGTGGGATTCCATCTACAGTCACTTCCCATTAGATCTTTGGGAATTTGGGAAGGGGTCACACTCTACTAAGTGATGAAGGGTGTGATGCTGGTATTTATACAAAGCCTGACACTGGAAGTAAAGCACACTTGCCCTTGAATTTGAATTCCCTCACTGCTAGCTGGCGATTTAAGCCCATGGCTCCATCAACTTGAGCACTGGTTACTTTTTTTTTTTTTTTAATGTGGATGGTTATGCTGACCTCATAAAATGGTTGAGTTTTACATAAGACACTCAACGAAAAGAACTAGGAGTCTCCTGAATACAATAGCAGTTATCACTTATTCAGGACTTATTACTCTGCACTAGTCTAATTGACTTACAGGTTATGGCTTATCTAAGTTTCAAAACAACTTAGATAAAATTGTTATGAAGCAGTCATTATTAATATCCTCACTGCCTGATGAGAAACCTGACTCTTATTCAGGTTCCTTCTTCGTCCTTGCTTAAAGAAGAGCCAGATATTTTTGGCTCGAGCTGGGACTCCACCGTAAACCCACTGCCAGCTCTTTCTGGCACGCTTGCCATCTGCGTTTTAAACATGTTTTCCCCTGCGGCCGACCCGGGCTTATCTCCAGTCGGCTACAGGCGGAGTGAGGCACAAGGTCCCCACACATCCCGACCCCTACTGAGCATCTGCTTCCTGGGAATACGACGCTGGGGACTGAGCCTGCGACCCTTGAAATTGTCCTTCTCCCGGCTTCGGCGCCACAAGCCACGCCTCTCAGGAAGTTCCCAGGCTGCCGGCTTCTCTGTTCGCCGGGTTTCACCTCAGAGGCCACCTCGAAGGCTCAGGTATCACGTCCTTGTTACAGCGTAGAGCACGCAAGCGGAAAGGTGCAGCAGGGCCTGCCTCCACTCAGGTGTAGCCCAGACCCCTTCCAGACGGTTGCTCAGCGATTCAACAGGATTTAAGACTACATTTTCCATAAACCTTGATGTTACTTTGCTTGTTTCTTCATTATTAGTCAGATGACGACCTTGATGGCCTCTCCTGCCCAGGCTAAATTTGTATTTTACTGTCAAATACAACGGGTGGTCTTCCATCCAAATCTGGTGGATAAAACACCAGTTGCCGAAGCCATTAGAAACAATCTGGGAAATTGGAATGTGGACTGGCAATTAGGGATATTAGTGGACATTACGGTTACTCAATTGTTAAGTGGAATTGTATTGGAAAACGAGTTGATTTTATAAAGGCATGCAGAGTGATGTATTTAGCGCTGAAATTACATTTGTTAATTCACTTCACAAAATTTCAGCAAAAACAAAACGCAAATATGGTAAAAGGTTCAAGTTTCTTAAATCAAGGGCATGGCTATATATGTTCATTTTATAATTTTCTACTTTTCTGTTTTTCAACTTGTAATACAAAGCAAAAAAAAAAAAAAGAGGATTCCTTCTCTATGATGTGCCTTTTAAACTCAAAGCCGCCATAGAAGTCAAGGTACCAATAACTTGGGAATAAGGCTGTGAAATGTAAATGAGACACTTGAACGTGGAGTACAACAGCAGGACTATACAAGAATCTGTTACCGATAGAGTTTATCTTAGGAAAGGGAAAAAGCAAATTTCAAAAATACACAGTATACGAAAATACACACCATGCAAAATAAGAAAATGATTTTTAAATCATATATTTCCCTGCTCAAAGCTTATGTGAGCACCTTGATTTTACTTTCAAACCAAATTAGGGACATTGGGCATAACATTATGGGAAATTTTTAAAATTAAATTACATGTTTTGAGCATGTTTCTGGTCAATATTATTTCTCAGCAGTTATTTCTTTTACGACAATTAATTTTAAAATTTAATCTTATTGATACGGAGCGAGGAGGGGTGGGGAAGAGAATAGTCATCAAGAAGGTAGTGGAATTTGCGTGAAACAGACGCAAAGCTTTACTCTCCAGCAGCTTTCCTGGCACACGCCCACCCCCGCGCCTGCTAGACACTCCGCTCTGGAGGGCACTGCAGTCAGGTCCTGAGGGTGTCCACCCAGCGGCCCAGTGCTGGGGCGGGGGGGGGGGGGGGGGGGGGCGGGCGGCGGTGCTGGCAAAGCTCAGCGGGCGCTGTTCAGCTCTGCAAGCAACTCCGCAGCCCCAACGCCGCAGCCTGCGCTTCCTGGAGCATCCTCCAGCCTTGATGCGCTCTGTTTGCGGGCGCCCTCCGCAGTCCTGCGTCCGGGCAACACCTCCGACTTCCCTCTGCAGGGTCTTGGGCGTCTCCCAAGGTTCAAGGTATTGAGACGACTCCCAACCTCCTGGCCCTGGCCATGCTCCCAGCCAAAGTGAACAGAGTCGAGATTTAGCCCAGCTGGGAAGGGAGCTCTACGTTGGTCAGTTCCTGAGGATCCTGGCTATATCCACTTAATATGAATGAATTTTCCATCTTTGCAAAAGTGGACTCAGGGTCATGTGGACTCTTCATTGGAAGGATAAAAAACGTATTTTCCATAAGTAACATAATTGGTTTATTAGTAATCAGTAACCTTTCTTCATTAAATGCAGTTTTCTACATAGAAATACTTGAACTTGTAATACAAAAAATCAATCTAACTATAATAAGCCGTCAACCCAACTCTTTATTCGTTTTGTAGTAAGCTTTGCAATTGATATTTTCTTGCCCTTAAGTTCCATGCTGAGCAAGACCGTTAAATAAACCTTGCCATTTTTAAATTCAAGTTCCTGTTTATTTTTAATGAAAAAATATATAAATATTTTCTTTAAAATTTTAAATACATGCTCAATTTAATCAAAACACAGCAGTGCACGATGGAATAATGGAAGCTCCCTCTTGCTCTCCATCCCATCTTCTGAATAAAACCGGTATCACTGACAAATGACATTTAACTCTAGACTTTTTGCTAGAGATAACAATGCATTTTTCAAAAAGCATCATTACTACTTACTTACAACGTTTTACACTTAAAGTTGTCTCCTGATTCAGTTATCTGGTCAGGCTACATAGAACTAAATAATTATTTTCCTTAGCTGCACTGTAGGGGTATATTATGTTTAATCAATCTCTTTGTGATTGATATTCAGTTGGTTTCCAGATTTCACTATTGTAAACAATATGTAGCAAATATCATTGTCTATATATCTTTTGCATGTATGTGCCATTATTTTTTTGGGTACAAATGCCAAAACAGTAGACTTGCCCAGTAAAAATGTGTACATGTTAAATATCTGATAGATGCTAAAAAATAGTCCTCAGAAATGCTATCCCAGTTTATGTGTTTCCTCATGTCCATTCCAACACCAGATAGAATGCATTTTTATAATTTATTATATAATGTTAGTGATGCTTCAGGAATTGCTATTCATATTCTAATGGAGAGAAAGTGCACCATACGTATATGTATTCATTCAATAAACTTACTGAAAATCTGCTATGTCACAGACATTATTCTAGATGCTGTAATAATAGGAAGCAATAAAAGATAAAAATCCCTGCTCCAGTGAGGTTTATGATCAAGGTTGCTGTGGTCAAATGTTAAGAAACAATGGGATACTGGAGGAGATCTAATCAAACTTGGGCAGGGTTGGTGAAGCACCCTGTGATGAGTGAGAGCAGGGAGTTATCACCACTCTCCCTACCACGAGGTCAGGGAATATTACTACAATCCAGCAGAAAAGGCTGCCCCAACTGGAGCCATGGCCTTAAGAAAAGAAACATAACAGCCAACTCATGGTTTAGAATAGAAAACCAAAGAAACAGATACCCAAATCTCATTTGTTTTCCACTTTCTCAATGTCCTACTAACCCCCACTCCCACTCTGCACCATTCCTAGGAGTGCATCTACATAGTCTCCTCCAGAACTTCTTGTTAATTTTCCAGTCGTATTCTTATCTCACTCTTCCAGTTTCTGGGGGAGCTTTGTCCAGAAGAGCCCCCCTGGCCATCGTGGATAGGAATAAGTCTACCAAGACATGATCTGCTTGGGGAAGAAAGGTGGTTGCTCTCTCAAAGGAGAATGGCCGGGAGGCTGTTCTTCCATGGGCTCTTATTGGGTTCAGTTCATACAGAAATACAGGTAAAGCTTATCAATCATTGTCAGGCAGTAAGGATCAAACAATAGATAACATGCAAAGAACTATGAGGGCTTATTCTGAGTCAGGGTCAGTTAGCTAAAGGGCTATAAAACTTTGGGAAACAAACTCATTTCATGCTTGGACCTTTATCAGAAAATTGAGGACATTCTTAGCAAAGCAGGTTTCAAAGGATTTCATGCATTCTTTGTTAGGCCTCATTGCCCCAGGGAACCACTCGTTCCTGCCCAGGGCTACACCACCCTCCACCCTCTGGCTCTATTTCAGGTTTAAGTCAGGCAGGGGAAGTAAGGCAACCAAGAGATTAGGAGACTTCTTGCAGACATAATGAGGACTCAGGCTATTTCATTGCTGAGGGGTGAAGGTCCATCACCTCCTTTTTCTATAGCCCTACCAAGTCCTTCCCTGAGAGCCCATTTGTGACTGTGCCTGTCTTAGGTCATCCCTCCCTTGAGGAATCTTACTCATTGGCTAACCAGTCATCCACCCGGGGCCAAGCAGGGTGAAGTAAAGGGGGCAGAGGCTGTGTCTCTGCCAGGAAGAAGAAGATAATCTTTATCTCCTTAGTGGCTAATGTTCCCAAGGTCTCTTACTCAGCTTTAGTCATGGAGGGTTACAGCTTCTGAAACCAGGCAGGGTGGTTCCCAACACCAGTTAATTCATTGAGCCACTGGTCATCAATCAATAAGACTCTAAGCCTAAGTGTATCTCCTTCCTCACAAAGTGGATGATCACATATACACCCCCAATTTTGTCCTCTAGGGGGGATTTCTCTTCACTACAGCTTTTAAGCCCCCCCTCCCCAGTGTGGCTGTAATGTAACAGCCATTCACTTCCAGATGATGTCATATCTATAATCCAAGGAGTGTGCTTTTTCCCATGCTAAACGGTTATAGTGGTCTCCGCATGGGGCTGTAAGGTATAGTAAGGGTCATGTGTTGTTGAGGGCAATAAGAACAAATACCATGTGAATGTGAACCACGTGTTTATACAGTTTGCTTGTGCCACTGGTCCTGTTTTAGTCTGATTTTATATTTACCATTTTGTTTAACAAGGGAATAGATTTGTACACATAATATTTTGATTCAGTGAAATAGATTACACCAGTTCATGATAGATATTTTGGGTCACATTGTCACTTGCAATCTCATGTTCAGAAGGTCAGTCTTTATCAGTAGCAATAGCAAACCAGAAGCTGCTTTTCAAATGGAGAACAGTTATTATGAGGTAAAAGCATACATTCAATACCCCAGGAATCTGAGCTATACTTACTGCCTTTCAATCTATAAACATCATGTCTCTCCATTTATTTAGGTGTTCTTTAATTTTTGAATCAGAATTTTTTGTATTTTTTGTCTTACAGATACTACACATTTTGTTAGATTTGTTTTAAAAATTTTGGAACAATTATAAATAAGGAGTTTGGGTTTACCCCAGCTGGGAAGGGAACTTGTATCTTTCATTTCAGTTTCCAATGTTCTTTGCTAATTTACAGAAATGTGATTGATATTTGTGTGCTGAGCTTGTATTCTACGATCTTGCTAAACTTAATAGTTTTAGGAATTTTTTTTATAAACTCTCGGAATTTTTCTATGTAGACATCATGCAATTGCAAATAGGATAGATTTGCTTCTTTTTTTTACAACTTGAATGCCTTTTCTTAACTTTCACTATTGAAATGGCTGGTACTGTTTAAATTGTTTTGGGAAAAGTGGGTATCCTTACCTTGATCTTAATTTTAGGGGGAAAGCATTAAGATTAGCATGTAAGTGTGATATTAGCTTTAATAGCTTTGTAGTTCTTTATCAAATTGAGGAAGTTACCTTTTATTTCTAGTTTGCTGAGAATTATTATGCATGGGTGTAGGATTTGGCCAAATGCTTTTCATGCATCAACTGATATGATCACATGGTTTTTCTTCTTTAGCCTGTGAAAATCGAAGATAAACATAGGTTGATTTTCAAATATTGAACCAGCCTTGCATTTGTGTAACTAACCATGCCTAGTTGTAGTGTAGCTTTCTTTTTCTGTATTTATGAATATGATTTATATATATATTTTGTTGAGAACATGTGTTTCTACGTTCATAAGAAAAATTGATGTGTAGTTTTTTTTGGTATCGTCTTTGACTTTGATATTGTACTTATAAAATGAACTGAAAAGTATTTTCTCCACTTTTGTTTTCTGGAAGAGTTCCTGTCAAATAGTGTTATTTAATCTTTCCCACAGCTTTATTGGGGTATAACTGACAAATAAAAATTATATATATTTAAGAAATACAACCTGATGTTTTTACTTATACTTATATATTGTGAAATAATTAAGCTATTTAAGAAATCCATCATCTCACATAGTTACCATTTTCTTTTTCTTTCTCTCCTTTTTCCTTCCTTTCTTCCTTTCATCCTTCTTTCTTTTTTTGTAGCAAGAACATAAGATTTACTCTCATAGCAAACTTCATGTAAATACTTCATGTATAGCCATATCGTTGCATATCCAGAACTTACTCATCTTACATAACTGAAACTTTGTGACCCTTTACCAACATCTCCCCATTGCCCCTCCTCCCATTAGAATTCTACTCTCTACTTTTATGAATTTGACTAAATTCCACATTATTTTATTTTTAAATGTTTGGAAGGTTCACCAGTGAAGACAACTGTATCTGGAGATTTCCTCTTTTGGTAAGTTTTACACTATACATTCTATTTATTTAATATAAGACCACTTAAATATTCTATATCATAGTGGGTGGATTTTGTGCTTGTTGTTTTCAAAGAATTGAACCATGTCTCTAAGTTGTTGAATTTCTATGTATAGACTTTACATTATTCTTTTATTATCCTTTTAATGATCTGTAGTTAGAATTCTTCTTTCATTTCTAGTATTAATAATTTGAATCTTCCCTTTATCATTGTCAGTATTGCTAGAAGTTATCAATGTTATTTGTCTTTAAAAAACCAAAACTTTGGTTTGATTTTTCTCTTTTGTTTTCGTGTTTTCAATTTTATTCTTATCATTTTCTTTATTCTAGCTATCTATTTATTTTGCCCTCCTTTTTTCTATATTCTTGTGGTAGAAGCTGAGATGGTTGATTTAAGACTTTTTTCTTTTCTAAGATAAAAATGTAATGCTCTAAATTTCCCCAAAAAACGCAGCTTTAGCTACATCCAAGTTATTATGCTGTATTTTTTACTTTAATTTTGATATATATACTTTTTTTCATGAAAATTCCTCACTGACCACTGAAGTGGTGGGAATAAGACTGTTTATTTTCCAAAGTCAGGAGTATTTCCTGTTATTTTTTCTGTTATTGCTTTCATGTTAATTTCCTTGTAGTCAGGGAATATATTTTTGTATGACTATTTCTTTAAATATTTTTTATATTTGTTTTATATGCCAGGACATCTTAGTGTTCCAGGTGCACTTGACGAGATGTATTCTGCCTTTTTTATTTGGAAGATTCAATAAATTTCAATTAGAGCCTTTTGGTTGATGGTATTGTTAAATTCTTTCATGCTTTTCTTATTTTCTGTCTATTGCTTCTATCAACTATTGAGGAAGGGGACTCAAATCTTAAACTATAATTGTAGCTTGGTCTATTTCTTTTCTCAATTCTGTCAGATTTTGCTTCACATATTTTGAATCTCTGTTGTTTGGTGCACATATATTTAGAATTCTTATGTAGCCTTCATGAATTTACCACTTTATAAAGATATAATGTACTTTTTGTTCCTGATAATTTTCTTTGCTTTGAAGTCTACTGTCTGATATTAATATAGTCATTCCAGTTTTTTGGCTTAGTGCTTGCATGTTGTATCTTTCCAGTATTTTTAATTTTAACATACCAATATTATTTCATTTTAAGTGAGTTTTTTGTACAAAGCATATAGTTTTTTAAAATTTAATTTAATTTTGTTCTTGTTGTTCAAGTACAGTTGTCTCCATCCAACACTCCTCCCTACCCCAGCCATCCCCACTTCCCCCCCTTGACTCTACGCACTTTTGGTTTTGTCCATGTGTCCTTTATAGATGTTCCTGAACGCCCTTCCCTCTTTCCCCCCTTTATTTTTATTTAAAAAATTTTTTTAAATATATTTTATCGATTATGCTACTACAGTTGTCCTATTCCCCCCCGCTTTTCCTCTCTGCCCTTCACACCCCCTCCCACCCGCATTCCCCCTCTTTAGTTCATGTCCATGGGTTGTACATATAAGTTCTTTGGCTTCTACATTTCCTATACTATTTTTAACCTCTCCCTATTTTCTACCTACCATTTATGCTACTTATTCTCTGTAACTTTTCCCTCTTTCTACTCCTCTCACTCCCTCACTGCTAACCCTCCATGTGATCTCCATTTCTGTGATTCTGTTCGTGTTCTAGTTGTTTGCTTTGTTTGCTTTTTTATTTTTTTAGGTTCAGTTGTTAATAGCTGTGAGTTTGTTGTCATTTTAATGTTCATAGTTTTGATCTTCTTTGCCTTAAATAAGTCCCTTTAACGTTTCTTCTAATAAGGGCTTGGTGAGGATGAACTCCTTTAACTTGACCTTATCTGGGAAGCACTTTATCTGCCCTTCCATTCTAAATGATAGTTTTTCTGGATAGAGTAATCTTGGATGTAGGTCCTTGCCTTTCATGACTTGGAATACTTTTTTCCAGTCCCTTCTTGCCTGCAAAGTTTCTTTTGAGACATCAGCTGATAGTCTTATAGGCACTCCTTTGTAGGTAACTCTCTCCTTTTCTGTTGCTGCTTTTAAGATTCTCTTCTCCTTATCTTTAATCTTGGGTAATGTAATTATGATGTGCCTTGGTGTGTTCCTCCTTGGGTCCAACTTCTTTGGGACTCTGTGAGCTTCCTGGACTCTTTGAAAGTCTATTTCCTTTGTCGGATTGGGGGCGTTCTCCTTTATTATTTTTTCAAATAAATTTTCAGTTTCTTATTTTCAGTTTCTTATTTTCAGTTGTTCTTCTCCTCCTGGCATCCCTATGATTCAGATGTTGGAACATTTAAAGATGTCCTAGAGGTTCCTAACCCTGGAGGTCTCCTCATTTTTTTGAATTCTTTTTTTTAAATTCTATTTTGGTTGAATGTTTCTTCCTTCTGCTCCAAACCGTTTATTTGAGTGCTGGTTTCCTTCCCATAACTGTTGGTTCCTTGTAGATTTTTCTTTATTTAACATAAGGCAACCTTCATTGCTGCCTGGGTTTTTTAAATGCTGTTGAAATACCCAGTGAGTTTCTGGAGCATCCTGATAACCAGAGTTTTGAAGTATGCATCTGATAGGTTGTCTACCTCTTTGTTGCTTAGTTGAATTTTTTCTGGTGCTTTGATCTGTTCTTTCATTTGGGACATTTTTGTGTGTGTTGGTGTACCTGTTACATAGTAAGAGGTGGAGCCTTAGGTGTTCACCAGGAGAGGGCAACCCGTATTGCTGCATTGTGATACTGTATGTGGAGGATGGGTCTGAGAGGGAACAGTGCCACTTGCCCTGCTCTCTGTCAGTTTTCAGTCACTTACACCGCTACCCACAGTCAAATTGGGCCCTTCTGCTGTTGATTCCAAGGTAGGTGGATTTGTGTATGTTCTAGGACCCTGTGGGTCTCTCCAATGAACTCCCCTATGAGGCTGGGAGTTTCTCCTGCTGTCACCTCAACCTCCACAGGTGTTTTCAGTCAGAGGCTTGAGGCTTTATTTCTCTGTACTAGAACTTTGGGTTGCATGGTCTGTTTTGCTCCCTAGTTGTTCTTACCAGTTTATCTGAACATGTATGTGGGACCGCCCAGTCTGTAAGCCACCTCTGTGCCTGGTCCACCAACTGCCATCTTGCCTTGTGTCCTCTCCATCTGACTGCCTGTCTGCACCCCTCCTACCAGTCTCAATGAATGTTTTTTCTTTAACTCCTTAGTTGTCAGACTTCCATACAGTGTGATTTTTTTGTCAGTTCTGGTTCTTTTTTGTTTTTAAATTTGTGCTTGTCCTTCTTTTGGTTGTGCGAGGAGGCACAGTGTGTCTACCTATGCCTCCATCTTGGCTGGAAGTCTAGTTTTTTGTTTTATTTATTTATTTATTTTTAGGGAGGGAAGGGAGGGAGATAGAGATAGAGAGAGAGAGAAACATCAATGTGCGGTTGCTGGGGGTTATGGCCTGCAACCCAGGAATGTACCCTGGCTGGGAATCGAACCTGGGACACTTTGGTTCCCAGCCCGTGCTCAATCCACTGAGCTACGCCAGCCAGGGCTATTTTTTTTTTTTTGTAATCCATCTTCTCAACTTCTGTAACCTATCACTATCTACTGGTGTCAACATTTTATTAATTCAAAAACTATGAATGATAATGGAAAAATAAATAATAAAGATTATATTAAAAATTATGTGGAAGCTTTATGAACCTTCTGGTCCCTTAATCTACCCTCTATATAATATAGTTGTCTTTATTACTTCTACTTACATTGAGAATCACATTAGAAAGTGTTATTTTGTTTTGACACATTAAAAACAATTTAAAAACTCAAAGAAAAGAAGAATTATACATTGTAGTAACTATATATTTAATCTTTTTGTTGGATTTTCTTCATCCTGATGTTAAAAGTTTTCTTTTGTTATTATTTCCTTTCTGTCTGAAGAACTTCCTTTAGTCATTCTTTTAGAGAAGCTCTGCTTGTGACAAATCGTTTTAGTTTTGCTTCTTCTGAGAATGTCTTTTTCTTTTTTAATTATATGGCATTGGTAGTTACTCTTAAATATTTAGTATGCCTGGCATTAGTGAGTGTTAAGTGTCTGTTTATAACATTTCTCTTTGCATATACATTTACATATAATGAGCTGCAAATATCTTAAATGTAGAGATTTTTCAAGTTTTGACAAATGCATATACCTATGGCACCTGAATCCTTATCAAGATACGGAATATTATCATCACCCCATAAAGTTCCCTTTTCACTGTCCTTCTCAGTGAAAAGTTCTGATATGACTTTTAAGAGCAGAACTGAGAATTCATAGCCAAGGATTTTTCTGCTTCTACCTATATTGGCCCTCCCTTTGAGTGTTGTTTGATTGGCACCATAGTGCTGCCCCTGAATGTGGAAGAGGAAAGGGTACAGAAAGCTGGGGAAAGGACACTTATGTCCCCAATGCTGGGGTATGGAGTGTGTGTGTTGGGGGACTTGGAGGTAAAGAGAATAAATGCTCTGGAATTCTGATCAGAGCTCGTTTTCCATTCTCACTAAAGGGTTTTATCAGAAATTCCCTTGGTACATTCCCTCCCTCATTATCTATGTTCATCTCCTCTTTTGGCTCTTTGCAAAAGCCCTCCTTAACCCTCTTGGCTGTGGCAACTGATTTTGATCCAACAGTCCATGGCTCTCAGAGAAGTTCTGTTGCTGAGACCTGTGTGGAAGACTCTGGAAGCCAACTGGTCAGTGGCAGTTCCTGACATGTGTGCTGTATGAATGGACTCGCCGAGCAGTGTCAGTGTGAATCTCAGGAGGATAAATGCCCCAGCTGGAGACTTGTCTTTATTCATCCTAAGGACAGTCTGTTTCTTCCCTTCCTCCTCCTCCTTTACCAGTTCTTTAATTATTTTATTGAATGATATACTTCTGAATCTTTACCTCATGGGAATAATGTATGTTAGTTATTTTAAAAAATTGAATAATACAGCAGAAAGAGAAAGTCTCTTTTAGCACCTCCAAGAAGCATATCTAGTTTATTTCTGTTGAGAACTTTTTAAAATGCACATATAAGAATGTATGGCTCTGTATTTTAAAAAAATAGAAACAAATTATTCATATTGTTCTACAGCTTGCTGTTTTCACTTGAAAATTTTATTTCATAGACATGACTCTGTGTTTCTTCTGCCTCGATAACATGAATTGATTTTGAGAAAAGGACTCACATCACTCCCTCAGAGCTCTATTTTTTTTTCTTTTCAAAGTCATGTGGGTTAATTCCAGTATCTCAAGTAAAACTTTGGTTGTAAAATATGATTGCCCAAGAAAAACAACTTATGTATTCACAATTTTCTTTTCACTGACTTTTGAACATTTTTAAGAATACATCCCTGCCTCAGCCTTCTAAGCCACGTTTTGAAGAGAGGTTAAGTAAGCCATCTGTTTGAGGAATCATACTGAGCCATTTCTTTACTGAGGAATGGGCAGAGAATTAAAATATATAACAAAGGAAGAGAAAGTGTGAACTCCCTTATCATACCAGAAGTGGAAAGTTCCAAGTCATAGTTACAAAACAGGAGACCCTAAGATCCTAACCCCCAGTTTTGTTGGAGTTTGGTATCAAATGAAATTATGTAACATGACATAGTTTGTAATCCTCCATGAATGATATTGTAGTGTTTTAATTATTTTAAGAAACAGTTTCAGATTGGAGAAACAAACTTTAGATGATGGAATATTTGGTGACTACTGTCCTCAGTCCTGAAACCTGAAATCCTAAAGACACTTTGCTAGAAATTACAGCATGAAGAGAGCTACAGTCTATCATAAACAATCAAGAAAAAGCACCTTCACTCAGCAAGTATTAACTATAATTAGATAATAGCAAGAATTTACTGGGGCCATCTTGAAATGTTAGAAAAGTTAAAAGATTAAAAATTATTTTAAGTGTGTTTGTGTATTGAGGGGTATAAAGTGAAGATGATGACAAGAGAAGGGGTAGGCTGGTAGGCAAGGAAAGGGTAATGGGGGGTGATGGGTCCCTGTGACAGTTGAATGTTGCATGGAGTCAGTTAGGCTATGGTGCTCAGTGGTTTGGTCAAACTCTAGTCTAGCTCAGCAATTTTCACCCTTTTTCATCTCATGGCACACACAAACTAATTATCAAAATTCTGCGGCATACCAGAGTATTTTTTGCCAATCTGACGAAAAGAAATAAATATAATTTTGATTCATTCACACCAGGTGGCTATTGTTGTGTTGCCTATTGCCTTTTTTTTTTTTTTACCATCTAAGGGGAAAGAGATCAGGAGATCAGTGCCCCTGACTAGTTAGGTATTGCATGTTTTAAAAGTTCTTGCTACATACCAGTGTGTTGCAGCACACCAGCTGAAAACCACTGGTCTAGATGTTGCTGTGAAGGTATTTTGTAGATGTAATTAGCGTGTATAATCAGTTGACTTTGGGTAAAGCAGAGTATCTTCCACGATGTGGCTCGGACTCATCCAATCAGTTGAAGGTCTCAGGAGCAAAACCTGAAGTTTCCTGGAATTCTGCCTTAATACTATAACAGTACTGCCTGAGTTTCTAGCTGGCTAGTCTGCCCTAGAAATTTGGATTTGCCAGTCCCCACAATGGCATAAGCCAATTCCTTAAAATGTGTACTTTATTACTGACAGAGGAAAAGAATCTCAAGAATGAGTTTCCCGGTTTCAGGAATGGACTCCCTAATCTGATTAGAGCACTGATAGTCCATGCCTGGCAGGATGTGGCCACAAAGATAGGTGAAATACCACCCATGGATATTTCTAATCACATACTTGTAAAGAGGTAAGGTTCTGGGTGACCATGCATTTGATACAGTAGAACACCTTGGTCAAACTAATGAGTATGAGATTGTCTGTTTGCTCATAACTACACTGGACAAAGTAGGGAAGGAAAAGGATAAGCTCAGGGCTTTGAATTTCTGGCTCGTGCCACTTAAATGACCGAAGTTTCTCTATCGGCCCTAAAAGAAGTTCCTATCACTTGTAGCCACAACAGTTGAGATTTGAAAACTAAAGCCATAGTCTCATCCTCCAAATGGCTGAATCACAGTTCCAGCTGAATTCCCAACACACAGGGTTATGAGCTGTTAAAGCAAGGGCATTAATTGGGAAGGATCGTGCTGAAATCTGGAATCTGGAGGCATTCTGATGAAGCTGGGGATATTGAACCCCTAAATCCTGATGAGCTTCTTTGCCAGCAGGCCTTCTAGCTTTGCCTGAGCAGTGCAGCCAATGTCCTTGCAAGACACTGCTGGTCTTCTTAGGAACTGCTCTCACCATCCCTATTTCTATAACCAGACTCAAGTAAGGTACAAAGTATGACCCATTTTGGGTGCACTACATTCCAAAAACACTGCCTGATCTTTCCAATTTATACAGACATATCTAGGGAACATGAGAAGGGAATGAATATTATAGATTAGACTGAATTTATTAATATGGCCCCTTTAAGCAGAGATTTGTGATTCAATATTTTAACAAGGGGTTTCCTATATAACCATATGCTTAGGCAGTTTTGTTCTGAGTTTAGTTTTTCAAAATTTAAAAAATTTATTTATTTTAATCCTCACCCAATGATACATTTATTGATTTTTAGAGAGCGAGCACAAAAAACATCAATCCAGAGGCCTCTCCTATGCGCCCCAACCGGGGACTAGACCTGCAACCTGTGTCTTAAGAATCAAACCCACGATGGGTTTGGAACGATGCTCTAACCAACTGAGCCACACCAGCTGGGGCTCTGCTGGGTTTATTTTTAAATCAGAGACCAGGCAGCTAAATGCACATTTTCCCCAGTGATCTCTTACCTGTCTTCCAAAGCCATAACTATTTTTGTAGCTTAGCCTCCTTTCCTGTAGAACTTGAATTTACTTCTTCAGTTATTACTAAGCACCTGAGATATGCTCATCACAACCACTAAATGTACTTTTGCTCACACTAGGTAACAAAGGCTTTTCCTAGAAGAGTTGTATGGAATGTCCTCAGAGACTGGGCAGAAGAAAGACAAAACAGCCTTGGAAAGCTCTTGTGTTGGGTCCTTTCTTGACTGCAAAGTAGTCACATGGTCTTCCTCAGCAAATCAGGAAGATGCTTCAGTAACTGGTTCTGAGACTTTTATCACATAACCTTGCTAGGTTTTAACCAACTTGAGTCCAAGAAAGGAGTTCCTTTTCTAGTATCTAAAACCTAGAATTCTGTATGTCTATTTACTTCTCTAAAAAGTAAATTGATTTTCTTTATTAAAATAAATTTACCTTTGTCCTTCCAGATTGTTAATCACATTTTGCCAGATTCAAGTGTTAGGTCAACAGCACCAATGGGCAGCTGACATAAAATCTGCATATTTATAACCACAAGGTCCAGAGGGCTACCCAGTATCTTTCTCCTATACATCATTGGCACATTCAGTTATGTCTTCATAGCCCAATTATATTTCCTGACTATGCAAAAATTTAGTGACTTAAAAACAGAAAGAAGTTCCATACCTACATAATGAATTAAAATTTATTTTAAAAGGTAAAGTTTTATATATCCTTTTAAAAAATGAAATTCAAAAGTCTTAGAATTAAGCAATGAGTCTTCAACATTATAAAGCTATTTAGAACAGTAGTAATTAAAGTACTGGTAACATTTTACCCTTTTAAAAATGTCAGAGAATTCACATCACAACTTGGATCCTTGATGATTCAAGTTTCTCATCTTATACAATAAAGGTTTGATCAGTTTTAAGGTAGAATTCCTCTGGATATGTCCTTCCTCAAGGCTTCTGTTATCACTGTCCACCAGCTCACACAGTGGGATAGCTGGCTGCGGTGGCAATTCCACAGTGGTTGCTCTGGTCTCTGGCCATTTTCACGTAGCCATTCATGCCCCATCCTGTCCCCCAGCTGAAAGAAGAGCATGTTTTCCATTTTACACAAAGAATACACATTAGCTTCATTAATAATACTAGGTAATACTTAAAAAAATGTTTACCATGTATCAGATACTATTCTCAGTGCTATTATATACAGTTATAAATATATTAATTCCCTTGGGTCCTTATTTTAACTTATTTAGATAGGAAATTGAGGTAGAACAGTCCAATGTAACAGTCTGTTTCCATAGGCTCTCTTACACATCATCTCAGTTAAAGAACTTAACTGTGAGAATCACTCCTGACAACCCCCAAGGCCTCTTGAGAGATGGGAAGCAGAATGCAATGGCAGAGTATCAAATGAATGGTAACAGGAACAATACAGAGACCACTGAACTCTTGGACAATTTTTAGACTTAAAGAATCAGCAGAGGTAGAGGTTTCTGCTCACTATACCTTGGTGAAAAACTGGAGACAGAAAAAGGAATCCAGCTCTCAACCCTGCACGTAAAAAAATCCTTTGTTTGAAACTCTTGGGGCCAGATGTGTTTCTTAAAAAAATTTTCAGAATTTTGAAATGCAATACTACAAATACATGACACTAACAAGGTTGCTACAGAACCTTATAATCAACATCAGAACTTTTATATTGTGTCTAAGTGGGAAAAAGACTCCTGGGATTTCAAAATTGACCATTTTTGGACCTAAAACCAAATATTGATTTCAAACAAGTATTCCCTGTTCAATTTCAAATATAGTATCTGGAGTTTTATACCTGTTCTTGACAATCCAAAATTTATTGCTGTCTGATTGTCCTCCTTCAGAGCCATAGCCAACCACCAGAACACCATGATCCAGGTCTTTGCTGCTGCAGTTTGGTTCATAGTATATGCCTGTGAGGGTAAAATTCAGTGTTGGGGTGAGAACCTCCAAGTGACAGGTGACAGGAACCTGCCCTATCTACCATAGTTAAGAGAAGCATTGCTTAGTGCAATGTCATACATTCCAAATAAGACTTAAACATTTGCCAAAAAATAGTAATGGCTAATAAAAAGTAAAAAATCAAACTCAACTTATTGGAAATCAACAAAACAATAAAATCTGATACATTTTCTACCTAAAAAAAAATTTTCAGTAAGATCTAGTTATCAAAACCAATATGATTTAGACACTCATCTAACTAATATTAATCAGCATAATCCTTCCTGTTCTTAGAATGCCAACTAAATGTTCTATAAGGAACCCAGAGCCATGGGGCTCTTTATAGTTCTATTTACAATAGTAAGAAATTTTTGGAAAAAAGGTCCAACAATTGCAGAATAGTTAAGTAAATTAGGTTATATCTACAGAATGAATTACATAGCCATTTAAAAATGTTTATGAATAGTTTGTGATCATGAGAAAATATTTAAAGTGCAAACATCATTATATTAAATGTGCACACTCAAAATTCTAGTCTTGGAAAGGATTCCATACCAAAAAGGTAACCATGGTGGTGTTTTCGATTTTTGCCTGCCTGCATTTCTATAATAAGACAGACACCTACCTTCATTATAGAACTGGAACGATGAATGGCCTGCATCAATAGCAACTGAGATGGGCCCCACAGTCGCCACTGCCTTCATAAGGCCCCTCTCATGCTGAGGGATGTCCACAAAGCCAGTGTCGTTGGCAGCAGAATACTCAGGTCTATAGTTACAGGTATTTGATTCCTTTTAAAGGTAAATGAGAAGAGACAATGACTCCCACCCACCTCCTGGGAAACATCAGTTTTAAGACCCCAAAACTTAGCAGTGTGCACCTTAATGATTTCTAAGTCAACTCTGACAGCAGTCCAGAAAGCAAAATGCTACTGGTAGCCTTGAAATTGAAAAGTTAGCAAATGAGACCCCTTAGGTCTACCTGTCTTTGGGAAATTTTTCACTAAGGAGAAAATTTGCATTACATGCAAAATAATGCATATATTCTCCATGTTACATAGAAATAAGACCATCTATATAGTTAACCGCCTAACCAAACATCTGTGCAAAGATTGGAAATTTACAGTTATAGTTCTGAGAGTTTGTATCTAAAATGTGAATGCTAAGGTGTGTTACCTCTGAAAATGTTCAACTTTCAAAAGCAGAACTGGAATAACAAGATAAGGAGCTTCATTTACCCTTCCAAGATATGGGTAGGATTCCTCTGAGTCCAGGCCTTTGTTGTCCCTGACATACTGGAAGGCATTATCCATTAAGCCACCATTGCAGCCCTGATTGCCTTGAGAGTGAGAGCAGTCCACCAGGTTCTGCTCACTCAGAGAAACAAGTTTGCCAGTTTTCCGGAACATCTGTCCTTCAAGGGCACCATTTGCACTAAAAGCCCAACAAGAACCACACTGACCCTGAAAATAAAAAGAGTTATCAGTTTATGAGACAAATATAGAGACTGACAACAACCCATATACCTGAACACTATTTAAAAAAAAACACACTAGCAAACTGCACACTATTATTCTAGTCTCTCAAAGCAGGGATGCCATTCCTTTTTGGCTTTCCTGAGATACAAGATCTGAACGCTACCATACCTGATTCTTCACAGGAGTTACATAGCCTTTCTGTCTCCAGTCCACAGATGAGGGGATCTCAACAAGGAGAGGTTCTCTAAACAATTTCCCTTTCCTGTGTTGCTTCTGGTTTAGAAAGCCATTCATCACCTGCCTGAATTCTTCATTGGTCTATAAGGAAAAGTAAATAAATTGTTGAAAAAGCAAGAGGTTATTTTGCTAAAGTACTGAGAAGAAGCACAAAAACCAAAGCCTCCCATGCCACACTCACCATGTCACCAAAGGCATTCATTGCCATGGTGAAGCCATGTTTCCTTTCGTTGTATTCCCGATTGTGCAGTTCAATCATTTTCATATTCTTCTCCCACACTGCTCTCCTCCATCCTTCTTCATCCTAGTGGCAAACATACCATATTGTCTTTATTCCTACTGAAAACCCAGTGGATTTGCAGACAAAGAGGAAGAGAAGCCACAACCTGGGAAGGCTTTATACTTCTCTAAGTATATAGTTCTCTAAGGTGCTGTTCTTTAAGTACCAACACCGGGATGTATTCTGGTATTGTGACCCTTAGTGGTGCCATTAAGTTACTGTGTTGGTAAAGCTGACCTCTAGAAGCTCCTCTCTGGCTATAAACTCCTAACTGCAAGGGCTCTTCTCAGTGGGATCCCTCTTGACAGTTCCAATGTTACTGACCGCGCCATAAAGTCTCCTGTGCGTTGCCTTCCACTGGTACCACTGTGCATCCAGACTGTGATCGAGTTTTGGAGAAGCTGAGGCTATTCCCAAGCAAAGGGCAGCCAGGAGAAGTGAAGTTTTCATGTTTCAAAAACCTAGAAAGGGGAGGAAAAATGAGTTATCTGATTAGACCAATCCTTCCAAAAACCTATCCTTTCTGAAGAAAACCTTTCTTTTGAGACGTTATAGTCACTATAGTTGGGTAATAACATTTAAATTACCTTCCCAAATATTTATGGAAGTCTGTGGAAGAAGGCTAAGAATGTGGGTGGAGAAACAGGATAGGACTTACCAAATAGCAGAGGTATATGATTCAGCCATCAAAATGAAAAACAGACTGACAAGTGCTATGGAGACTGAGACAGACTTCACTGTAATAGTTCAATGATAATTTAGGTTTTGATAAGAGTCTTAGGATACCTTAAGGGTCAGAATTTTAAAGCAACGACCAGGTGACTGTTGGTCCAGGTTTTTTACTCAAGGTATCAAAATGACTCAGAAACTCTTATTTACCAGGATGCCTGATCCCAAGTAGAGACAGGGATCCTCAGGAGTTAGGTGTCCACCTTACACCTTTCTTCTTGACTTGAACGACAGGGGGTGAAATATGCCTACAAACCTTTATGAAAGGCCTTCCCAAGAAAAAATGGGCAGGAGTCCACCAGCGCTCTGCTCTCCGCACAACTGGCCTCTGCACCCGTAGGAATACGAGCAACCTGGTTCCCACGCCTGCACCCGGCCCTGCTCTCCAGGTATTCAGAGCACAGGCCCGGGTCAGGTGACGCTAATGTTGCAGGCGGGGCCCGGCCGCGGGAATACCGCCCCCCCGCCCCACCCCCCGCCCCGCGCCGCGCCGCGCACACGCCAGCAGCTTCCAGAGGATGTTGACGCTTGGTTGGGAACAGGGCCCCACCGCCCCGCTACAGCCCTGGGGCTGACCCACTCCTACACAGGTCTCAGCGTCCCCCTGGGCTCCCTGAATCTTCCTTCTACCATTCCCCACCTCCAGGCTACCAGGGGCAGGGGCAGGGCTCAAGAGGGCTCGAGGCAGGTAGCGCCGACCCAGCCTCACCAGCCCTCACCAGCTCCGGGTAAGCAGACGCTCCTGTTCCCGGGGGTCGCGCCTGCCCAGTTGCCCGTGTCCCCGATGGGCCCCTCCTCCGGTCCCTGTCTCCGACGCGTCTTAGCCATGGACTGACCTGTGGCAGCCACAGCTGCGCAGCGGCACCCCCCGGACGCAGGAAACCCTTCGAAGGTCGACGAGACTTGTGGTTCTGGCCCAGTTGCGCCTGACTCAGCCTTTAAGGCCCCGGGTTTCATCCCGGGCGCCCTGCCCCCAGCCCTCCTGTACGCGCCGCGATTGGCTGAGCCGGCCCGGGGCGGGGCCTCTGGGAGCTAGGATTCCCGGCCTGTGACATCCCAACTCTTCCCGGCAAAAGTCGAAACTACCTCAGTGCACCGGGAGGAGGCGAGCTGGCGTACCTGGCCAGCGGTGAGGAGGGTCTCCCGCCTCCCTGGGAACCGGATCCACTAGTTACTCTGAATTCATGCCCTTGGCGGATGGTTCATGAAAAGCTTATGGGGAGCCCTGAGTGGGTTTTCATTGTAACTCTTGTGTTCTTTGGTCCTAGAGTTTTTGGTTAAAATATCGGGAACACTGAGAACAATGTAATCTTGTGTAGTGGTTCCCGTGTATTCCGCTGAAAACTGTGGGCCTGGCCTCCAGAAGGCAAAGCCCCCAGGCGGGTGTGTGCTGCCTGTTTTGGGATGGCTGCAGCTGGGTTTGGGAAGAATGTGGGTGGAGAGGAAGGGCAATGTCCCAAACACGGGGCATGATACTGGGGTGTCCAGCCTTTTGGTGTCTCTGGGCCACACATTAAATACATCGTGACATGTAATCACACACACACAAATCTCATAATGTTTTAAGTAAGTTCACAATTTTGTGTTGGGCCGCATTCATAGCCTTCCTGAGCCAAGGGGCCACGGGTTGGACACCGCTGGTAGGCCCAAATCTCTGCAAGGAGAAGGGTCAGACTGGCTAGGTCTCCAGTGAAGGCAGGCATCTGTAGTGCTCCTTGCCTGTCCAAGCCTTTCTGAGAACCAACGGAAAGGAGTTATTTACAGGAAAATTTGACTCAATAAAAAGAGCAGCAATTGAGAAGGGCAGAAACTGCTTTTACTTCCCTACGTTCTGCGTTAAGGGTCGTTGTCTTCCTTAGCATTCAAAGTCCTCCTGGCTCTAAGAAATGTATGTACTTTATTAACATTTAATGTCAGGGTTTAGGTTATGTTGTTTGAAGAAATATTTCAGATGGAGATATATATGAAAATTAATTCAGAAATGTTTTTAAAAGTTTTAAAAATTATTTAAGAAACATTCACTGGAGAAAATACATTTTAGAGAATAAATATCCCTCATCCCCTCCCCCGTAACTCCTTGGTAGGCATATATTTATTTTTTTTTTCAAAAAATGGAGTCATAATGCATGTTGATTTATAAATTCTTAGTTAAAATTGAATTGAGAGACTCTACTGAAGCACAACCAGGTATTTAAAAAATCAATTTATTAAAAATTTCAAGCCCTGGCTGGCGTAGCTCAGTGGATTGAGCGCGGGCTGGGAACCACAGTGTCCCAGGTTCGATTCCCAGCCAGGGCACATGCCTGGGTTGCAGGCCATGGCCCCCAGCAGCCGCACATTGATGTTTCTCTCTCTCTCTCTCTCTCTCTGTCTCCCTCCCTTCCCTCTCTAAAAATAAGTAAATAAAATATTAAAAAAAATAAATAAAGATGATATTATAAAAAAAAAATTTCACTTCATGTGTTTTGTAGTAAAATTCCTTTTCTGTCAAACACTACTAGGAACCACAAGTTCCCAAGTGGTTACAAAGTACACTGTACTGCATATGGCTGGAGGTTTTTTTTTTTCTTTAAAAAAAATTCTGGTAGTCAACAGAAGTGGAAATAAATGAAGACCACCAATATGATATGAAAACAACTTGCTGTATATAACAAGGGAGACAATTCAAAGACAGTTGGGTTGAGGAAAGCTTTATAATAAAAAACAAGGAAGCTTCTCTAAGCCCTGATTAGAGGGTGTTGTCATGAGGAAGCTGTAGGAGGAGCAACTAAAAATGGAGCATCTTATTGTGATTGGTTTGGGGAGAATATTTGGATTTCTCTGATTTGTCCTGGGTGGGAAATGGAGGCAAAAATAAGTTGGTAACCATTCAGCAAGTCCTGACTGCTCTCTGGATAGTACAGGGGTTTCTTTTATAGGTCAAAGAACTGCTGTCATATAAAACCTAGCCACTTTGTTTTGTTTACTCAGTCCATCACAAGAAATCTGAGTTATTCTAACACGTGGGTTTTACAGTTGCCCTTAGGTCACAGCTGGAGAAGATTGCACGGGGTGGAAAAACCTGCTACTACAAGAACGCCTGCACCTTAGGCAATAGCCTCACAGCAGGCTGTGTGGCAGGTGCTACTCCAAAGAATGGCATCATCCCCTTTGTTTCTTGAGGTGTGATGCAAATGCAGTAAAACAAAAAATGGACTCTCTTTATTGCAAATATGCTAAAAACCTGAAATTCAGTCAAGAAATACCCAAATTCAAGAGAAACACAGTAGAAAATCATTAAGGCAAGAGGGTGGAAGATGTTACTCCAACTCATGACATTGATTTATACATAATCTGTTAAATAATTCATTACAGAGATTTATTGTTACTATTGTATTCCCTCTCTTCTATTCCCATTTCTTTGTAAAGTAACTAAGATGAGTGCTAATTATTAAAATGGTCATGTTTTATTCAAGCAACCAAAACTTAGCTCTGTTTTGGCAAAATGCAGTTGGCAGAACTTCCTGATTCCCATTTAAAATGCAGTGTCTGTAAAAATACCTTCTTGTATGTATCTGCCTAGATTTCTTTTGCTCAGTAGTAAAATAGGATATAATTCTTTACCTCATCTCTGAAAGTTTTTAACCATATGGGAATGAACAAATCTAGTGTGCTAGTATTCAAGGCCATGAGGCCACCTAAAACCTCTCCCCAATAAAACCTCCCCCTTCAATTTTTTAAAATTCACTTAGCTAAGATTTACTCTTAAAAAACATTATCCAGAAAATGGTCTACTTATAAAGTGGTTTAATACCTATTACCATTTTAATTTTATGGAAAAGAGCCTGTTTATGACTAGATGTTCATATAAAGCCACTTATAAAATAACATTTTTCTGAGCTACTGTAACCTTGCTTTCTCTGTAGGGTTAAACAGCCAAATTGTTAAGTAAATCAGTCCACAAGAATTAATTAAACTCTTACTTTGTGTTCATTGTCCTCTCCTGGTGTACTTCATGCATTTACTTAGACATCATAATGTAACTTGACTAACAGCCTTTCTGAAGCTTAGTCTTCTTTCCATTTTAAAATTTGAGATTACAGTAATCTTGATTTTATAGCATATGATCGATACATTTAAATGAGATTATGGCAAAACCTCTTGGTGTGGTAGATAACAGAGGAGCTGATCTTGTAGGAATTTTTTTTCCCCATCCCTATGACTATCATCCACAAACTCTTCTTTGGATATGAGAGAGTATCTTTTCCTCAAATCTGAAAAAGTCTTTTCATGAAATAAGGTGTATTAGTTTCCTATGGCTCCTGTAACAAATTCCAATAAACTTGATGGCTTAAAACAACAGAAATTGATTCTTTCATAGTGATGAAGTTCAGAAATTTAAAATAAGTATCACTTTGAAAACCAGGTGCTGGTAGGGCAGCATTGTCTAGTGGCTCTAGGGGAAAACCTAATTCCTCTTTGGCCTCTGGTGCTTCCAGGCCACTCTTAGACTTTGGGCCACATCATTCCAGTGTCTGCTTCAATGGTCATATTTCCCTCTCTTTTTATGTCAGTCAAATTTCCCTCCACTTCCTTATAAAAACCCTTGTGATTGCATTTAGAGCCCACTCAGATAATCCAGGGTGATATCTCCTACTAAGACCCTTAAGTTAATTACATTTGCAAAATCTTTGCCTGTAAGTTAACATTTACAGATTCTAAGAATTAAGGCCTGATATCTTTGGGACCCATTATTTAGCCTGCTATATGTGAGATAAGTGAAAATCAGTTTCTTGGCAAGGTGGATCAAAACTTTGTGCTTAATTTATCTTTAGGCTGGCTTGAGTAGGACAGCTAGGTCCCAAACTCTATGTGATCTTCCGACACTCCAACTTCTTTGTTCATGGGCCTGACTACAGTCAATATTTTATGCCTTGATTCTCCTGTTAGTGCAATGTTTGACAGTTTTTTAAGCTTTAAGATTTCCACACAGCAGTTTTTATTGCTTTCTCTCCACTTACTGTTTCCGTAGCCACCTATCCCATAGTCTCTGCATATAAAGTATCTCCCTATTGTAATTGTCCCCATTAATATTTTCTTTTAAATTTAATTTTATTTTCTAACTTTTTTTCATTGTTGTTCAAATACATTTGTCTCCATTTTCCCCGCACCGCTCTCCCCCATCTCATACACCTCCACCTCCCACCCTTGAGACTAACCCCTTTGGTTTTGTCCATGTGTCCTTTACACATGTTCCTGAAAACCCTTCCCCCTCCCCCCACCCCCATCCACCATTATCCCCTCCCAGCTCCCCCTGGTTACTATCAGTTTGTTCTTAATTTCAATGTCTCTGGTTATATTTTGCTTGCTTGTTTGTTTTGTTGATTAGGTTCCACTTACAGGTGTCTTGTATTTTTTCTCCTTTGGTACCCTCTATCATTATAGTAAGTGGTCAGGACAGAAAAGACCACTTTGAACTGTTCAGAGTCAGCTTGCACATGGATGTGCCCGGGGGCTCGTTCCACACAGCGAAGGCATCTCCATCTCTGGGTCTCTGGTGCTACTGGAAATTATAACATTGTTTGAAAGTGTTCCTGGGGTGATAATGATGGTGATGATGATGATGACACTAATAGCTAAACATCAGGTGCCAGGCACAGTTCTGAGTGTGTTACAGATGCTTCTTCATGTACTCTTCACAACCACCCTATGATGTGCTTCACAGGCCTGAGAGTATATCAGAATCACTTGGAGAG
Source organism: Phyllostomus discolor (assembly GCF_004126475.2). NCBI lineage: Eukaryota > Metazoa > Chordata > Mammalia > Chiroptera > Phyllostomidae > Phyllostomus > Phyllostomus discolor. The sequence goes on from NC_040905.2 coordinate 136,107,657, forward strand.
CTTGTGAAAACAGATTTCAGACTCCCATTCTTGAAGGTTCTGTTTTAGTGGGTCTGGAATGTGGTTCCTGATTGGCTTTTCTAACAAGTTCCCATTGATGCAGCTGCTGCTGGTCAGCAGACCCACACTGAGAATCGCTGCCCTAGGAGATGGGTGCTATTGTATGCCCATTTTACAGATGAGAATGGTCCCAGTTGTGGAGTATACAAAATCAAGGGAGGTGCCAGTGCAGGAGTAATGTCAATGTGCTTTAGTCTAGTAGGACTAAGAAAGGAAGCTGAGCTTGGGGAATTTTGCCCTCATCCCTTAACCCCAGCTTTCATTACTTACTCGACAAACTGGACTCTGGGTACCAGAAAGCACCAGGAAAAGTGAAATATGAGTACTGAGACAGTCTTGAGATGAAGCACCAAAGCTTCCTGGGATCATGCTGTTGACTTTGATGCCAGCTTACCTGGTATGAGGTTGAAAGGAGGAAAAGACAAGTGAGCCACACAGGAGGCATGCTGCCCTCATTGCCTGGGCCTCCGCATCTTCCCACCACCGGTCTCCAGGAGGGCAGTTTGCCCTGTGCCTCCTGGGCGTTTCCTTGCTTGATTATTTCTCAGAGACAAAAGCTCTGTACCTTACCTATGATCAATTCATTGTCACATGTTTAAGCTTACATCTGATAACAGTGCTTCAATGATTCATAGTTTTGGGAAGCTCAAGTATTAAAAAAGTGAGATTCATTCATTCACCAATTCCAAAGACACACATTAAACACTCTTTAAAAATAATTTGAGACCACAAAAAGGAAATAGAACTGTATAATCAAGCTTCCTCGATTCCCGTGTGATATTCTCAAAAGCCAAAAATAGAAATTTTTTTAACAGAAGCTTTGAAAATGTTGTTGGGTCATTGACTCCATTCTGGTGGTTGATTGTTTTTCCCCTCATGTCCTCTGTGTCCCAACAACCCCAGTGGTTGCTGCCTCCCTATCCTGGTTTCATTGCCCTCAAAGCAGACCTGTAGCTGTGGGTCAAGCATATCTAAACTTTACTCTCAAATCCATAGGATCCACTGAGGAACCCAGCTTCCTCTTCTGAGAATTAACCCATCCTCTGAATAAGTTATCTGATCATTCTTCAGGATGCCTGCTACCATGACCAGATGAAACAGCACGTGAGAGCTCAGCATAGAACTCAGTTCTGATCCAAAGAAACATCAATTACTTCCATTAAATAATTTTATTAGTAACATCCTGTGCCCTGCTGGTGGTCTCTCTATGAAAAGAGATCAGGCAGATGGCAGAATGCACAGCCCCCCGCCCCTCCCCGTCCAGTCTTACAGGCCAATTGCATGTTGAATTGGTAAGGCCTGGAGTCTGATTGTCCTGACTGTTTCCTTGCCCAGCATCCCAGGTTTGTAGTCCAGGGAGCAAGGATCATGCACAGTGGCTATTCCAAGGCTACAGAATCTATATGGTGTGGCATGTGTGTCTTCTAAGTCCATTCACCCATCTGCACAGCACCCTACCCCCTACATACCTTCCTAGTTGCTAAATTTCCATGAGCTCTGTGTAAAAAGTGACTGACATGCAATGCTCAGTGATAGTGTCCAGTGATGTTTGCATGACTCTGTGGAAAGTGAGTGGGATTTGACTGAGAAAATTTGGGAAATGATATAAGTACCTTTTCTCTTGAGTTCAAAGAGGGAATGGGACTAATGCTAATTTGAATTATATAAGAAATATTCAATATAACGATATTATAACATAAATATAAGACTGACATAGTGGTTTCATCCACTATAAAATGTGAGTATAAGAAAAGTGTGTTAGTTTTACCAAGAGCACAAGCAAAACTAAGTCACTTATCTCATCTCCCCAACAAAAGCTTCTTGAGGACAGAGACTTAGTTTTATGGTGTTGGGATTCACTTGTGATAGGCACACAGAAAATATCACTGCGGAAGGATGGTCATTGGTCTAAGAGAGGACTTGTTGCCAATTTAGCTCCAACTTTTTGGAGTCCCTGGTACTTGGCTACAGTTCAGTGGGTCTTAGGTGGGTTTTGGGGACTTCTGCTCCTAGGACACAGAAATCCTAGTCCATCTTCACTGTCCTTGAGAATATGCCACAGGGAAATGCCACAGGGAATGTGAAATTACCTTACTCCTTAGCGAGTCCCTAAAACCAAAACATAGGCAGCAAGCATCCCCTAAGTTCTGACTGTTTCATCCTCACAGTACTGGTGGGTTCTAAAACTCTGAGGGATTCCACCAGAGCAGTGCAAGAGGTCCCTGTGGGTGGCATCTTGGGATGGTAAGCCAAGTAGCTATGATTGTCTGCCTGATCCCTGGAAGTGAGACCTTTTTCTGCTGCCCCTGTCCTAGGAGAATTCTAGTGGTACATTGTGGAGAAAGAGAAATACTTTTGAGTTGCATGAGAAAAATGCTAAAAATGATCATGGAAGCAAGACTCATCATAATCAGGTATTTAGTGATTTCTAATACTAGATAATGAAGTTAGTTGATATAATATTGTTGCATTTCCCCTGCTGAGCACACTGAAGATCTAGGCATTGCACTGAACAGGCAAAAAAAAAAAAAAAACAACAACAACTTTTTGTAAGCACAATGGGGAGTTGCCATTTGAACATGGAAAATTAAATTACTTTACCCAACTGATGAAAAGGTAGGAAATTGGGGATTCTTCTGAACTTTTCAGTTTTATCTTTTTAGTTTTTCTTTTAAATTAGAGAAGGAATGAAGAATCATTTATACTTTTTCTTTCTCCTGTTTATTATTTTTGTGGGGGTGGAGAAAAGAATTGATAAATAAGAATGTTTTGCTGGAAATACTGAACTTTGATAGCCAAAATTACAGAATATCCCAGAGCTTCTGCTTTGAAATCTTTTAACATTACAGTCATGTTGGCATTAAAACAGTCAGTGGAAAAAAATGGCAAACCAATAAAAGCACAATTTGCAGTACCTCTTGCTCAATTTATACCCAGCTGCACTGGCTTTGGAATATACATAACTTTAATTTCGTCTTTGGCAGACATAAACTCTGAGAAAACGACTTATTCTCTCCAAGGCTTGGTTTCATCCACTATCAAATGTGGATAACATCAAAGACCTCATAAGGTTATATTAAAAATTAAATGAGATAACACAAGTGTTGACATAAGCAGTGTTTACAGAGTTTCTCTTTCAAAAATGGACATGTCTTTAAGAATTGTCATTCATTCCAAAGTCACACTAACATTGCAGTGACCACTGTTGCCACTGAGACCCTGGTATTGTTCTCGTTTATGGCACTTACCGTTCACCTAGAACCCCACTGTAAGACATTAGAGAAGGCTTAATTTGATTGAGGGAGAACATCAACCCATGGGAGCTGCACCTCCCTGATTCAGGATGGTCTCTGCCAGATTTCTTCTGTGTTGCACCTACTGTCCTAGAATCTCCCCTCCAGGGATTGTCTTAGACCTATGAATGGATTTGAATGAACTAAGAAGGGTGACGGAATTGTACACTATGCTTCCAATTCCTTTAGAGGAAAAGCAGTGGGTGTGAGACAAAGGGTCTAATTCATGCAGCCCTGGCCTAGAGTGCTAGGTCTGAGTCCAGAGTGACTCCAACAACTGGGCCTTGGCCTTCCCACCAGCCCTGCAGCCAGATCTGTGGGAATGGGTTTGTCTGTTTCTTCCTTTGCAAATGACCCCCACTCTGATCCTCTGGGGGCACTGTGCAAGCTGTTGGAGTGATAAGGGCAAGGGCAGGGGGATAATGACAGCACAAGGGCCTGATTCAGGAAATGATGTGATGCCATTCATTCATTCTACAGATCCTTCCTGAGCCCCTTTAAGGCAGGTCCTGTGCTGAGGAATCACTGATGAACTAACTCTGATCTAGTCCCTGTTCTGGGGAGCTTACATCCAATGGAACAATTGGTGTGAATCAAATATTCCTTTTGGATGGCTTACAGACTGGTGCTTCTTTTCTTCCCCATGGACCTAACAGTCTTGGCAGTTTCTCATTTTGTGATCCCGGGTGGTGAGGTGTTCATGCAGCCACCCCTTTCCCTGACAGCAGGAGCCTCAGAAATTATGTACCCTCATCTTCTCCAGATTTTATTGGGAAAAAGAGAAGCCCTGAAGGATATTAAATAAAAGACATTCCTACTAAGGCTACCTAGTACCCTTTGTCATGGACCAAACATGCCTCCTTTGTTCAGATGTTTTGTCCTAATAACGGGACCCATAGTCTGTTACCAGCCTCTGCTCTAGCTCACCCAATTTAATCTGGTGTCTTGACTCAACCTTCAGGCAGTCCACCCCTGACCCTCAGGCCACCTGTGGTGAATCTCTGTGTTGACCTCATTATTAGCCTGTATAGGGCCCTCTGTATTAACAGAGAAAACCAGGGTTGACATTTGATTAGAGAGGACACATAGCAAAGGAATGGTGCAGCCTTTGAAATTTAACCAAAACACTATCACCACTTTAGAGTTCTTTTTTTTTTTAAGATTTTATTTACTTATTTTTAGAGAGGGAAGGGAGAGAGAGAGAGAGAGAGAGAGAGAGAGAGAAACATCAATGTGTGGTTGCTGGGGGTTATGGCCTGCAACCCAGGCATATACCCTGGCTGGGAATCGAACCTAGGACACTTTGGTTCCCAGCCTGCGCTCAATCCACTGAGCTACGCCAGCCAGGGTAGAGTTCTTTCTCACAAGGTAAAATGTTTATTTTAATATAATGGGTACAGAACCCATCACCACTCCATCAATGAAGATATTAACAGAATGTCTAGAAGCATAAATGTTGTCAAATAATATAAACTTTACATTTAAATAAAATACTATGCTATGGACATCTTTCATTGTCTCATATCTATTGGTCTATCTATCTATCTATCTATCTATTATTCCTATTCCATTGTTTGATCTATGAACAAAAAAAAAGGGGCTATGTAGTAAATCTGACAAGCTCAGTGAGCAAAAGTAACCTCAGGGTGATATAATCATAAATTCTAACCTGTTCAGGTCATGGTGAACAGTCAGGCCTCAGGCCTATAACTTCCTTAGTAAAACGTTTATCTTTGCCTTAGGAAAGCCCTGTCCATCATTATTGTACATCTAGGTTAACACACCTTTGAAATACCAGAATACTCTTCTTGTTTAGGCTCCTCAGAAGCCACCCTCAAGGGATCACATGATCTTGCTACCTGTATACCAACCCTATTTACTGTAAATGTTAAACATTAACTATCTTGTACCCACCGATGGAAATGAAGTGTGTATCTCTCCATTTTACTTTTTTCCCAATCACAGGGATATCTCTAGTTTGCTTTCTCCTGCCTCCTTAATTTACCGCCAATGGATTTCATGCAATCTTCCTTATGTTCCCTCCTTTGATTTCAAATGCATACCAAAGAACTATAAACCTCTACTCTGAGTGTTTTCTCAGACTGTTGAGATCTTGCTTCTAGGCATGTCTTCAGTTTGGCTCAAATAAATTCATAAAATTTTCAGTGGGTTTGGATGTTCTTATGTGAACAGACCATATCATAATTCATTTGACACTTTCCTTTTCTCCTATTGATGGTCATTTACATGTTTTTCATTTACAAACAATATTGCAATGAATTTCTTTGCACATCTATCTTTGCAGGTGTGTACAATTATTATTATAATACTAATGTTTGGAAATGGAACTACTTGCTGAAAAAAGTTATTCCAGTGTGTACTCCTTGTAGTGAATGAGAATGTGCATTTCCTCACAACTTGTTAACCAGCTCATTTTATAAGCAAAATGTGGTCTAATTGCTGTTTTTCCACCATTTAAAACTGAAGGTATCAGGAAATTTACATACACATTTGGAATTAACTTAATTTACTCCTTGCAACAATAGTGAGGTAAGAATTTCTAGCCTTTTTACAATTAAAAAACAAAACTGTGAGTTAGCTGTGTGTTTTTGGGCAGTTTAAGTACTCTGCATTTCCAGTGTTTCTAGTAGGAAACAGGAGTGGCAATACTGTCCTTATCTACTACATGGGTGTAATGGTCAGTTTTATGTGCCAATTTAGGTAGGCTATGGTCCTCGGTTATTCAATCAGATAGTAATTTAGGTTTTGTCATGCAGGTATTTTATAGATGTGATAAAAATTTGTATCCACTGACTTCAGGTAAGGGAGATTTAGATAATTTGGGTGGGTCTGATTTAATCGGTTGAAGCATCTTACGAACAGAGCTGAGAGTTCACTGGGGCAGAAGAAATCCCATGTGTGGACGTAGTTGAGCCCCAGAGTTCCAGCAGGTTTTTCTGATGCTCTGCCTCACAGATTTCAGGTTTGCCTAGCCAGCCTCACAACTGTGTAAACTAATTTCTTTTAATAAATCTCATATATCTCTTAATAGTTCTGAAACTGGAAAAGTTGGTATTCATGCTGCCTGTCACTACCAGAACCAATAAATAGAGATAAGGATTGAATCTTTATGGACGCTTTGTTCAGATGTCAGGCAATCTGAGAAGACAGGGTTGTGTGGGGAGGGGGGGGCATGGTTATATACCTTCAAAGACCACCTTATAAATGGTAATGTAAAAAAATACAATGGAGATTAAATTTTTTAAAAAAACCATCTTAACACCTCTCTTCAAGCCATCTTTTTATAAAGAGAATAAGTAGTGAGTAAGGGGTTTGGAAAAAGGTTAATTGGATGGAAGAGTAGGTAATGGGTTTAGAAAAACAGCTAATTGGATAAGAGTTGCAGACTGGCAGCGATTTTCTTAGTGCTTTCTTATTGGTGTCACGGCTCTTCCCTCCCTGGAACACAATGGCTCAAATACTGTCTCCAAGGCTTGCAGAACCCCTGAGGTACAAAGGTTGAATTGCTTGTGACCTCTTGGAGTCATGTGGTCATGCATTCTAGTTCCTGGAATAACAGCTTTTCACATGCATTAGTCAGTTAAGCCTATCCACTAAGGCTTAAATCTTTAACTCTTGACTTCACCTATCAGTTCTGCCTCTCCGGTTGAACACAATGGGAATGTGTTAAAAATAAAAGTACTAGAAGGTGTTTTATGGTGCCTGTCAGATATGTGTGTGATACTGTTACAGTTGAAACGTGCTGGAGAGGACTGCAGCAGAGAAGGAAAGTGGGAAAGAGTGGGTGCTGGGCTGGGTTTCAGTCATAAGCAGGCCGTTTAATTTTGAATAAGTTATGTAATCTCTCTCTGGGCCTCTATTTCCTTACTTATAAAATACAAAGGAAGAGTTTCACCAGATGGACTCCAAGTACTTTTTCTGGGCTGAAATGTCTAGAATTATGAATTTGCTTTATATTCACAAATAGGCTTTAAAATCTTTTTTATTATTGGCTTTGAGGTTTCTTGTACAAACAATAAAATTTATCGATTTTGAGTGTACAGGTTGGTGAGTTTCTCCATGCTTGTCATCCACCCACTTCCCTAAGCCTGGACCCTGGCGATCACTGATCTGGTTTTGTTCACTATGGCTTTGCCTTTATCATAATTTCATATAAATGGGCTCATACCAAGAAGAAATGTTTTCTTTTGTGTCTGGCTCCTTTCACTAAGCACAATGCTTTTGAGATTCATATGTATTATTTGTAGTACATTTTGTTATAATTACATATTACTCATCTGTACTTCTTCTAAAATAGGCAGTTTATGTCTCTTGCTCCTGTTATATTGGGTCATTATTTTTTTATTATAAATTTCTAGAAGCACATTTTAAAAAAGTCATTGAATAATATGGAAGTTGATTTTGTTGTTTCCAAAGCTTTTGGAGTGTTGTTTTCCACCCACGGGCCTACTTGGAACAGACGGCCATAGGTGCCCCAGTTCTTTCTCTCTGCTGTCACCCTTGGAGAAACTTCCTTCCTTCCACCTCTGAGCTTACTGCAGAGGAGTATATGCTGGCCTGTTGCTCATACTGCCCAGGTAGGACTGGGGGACTTTGGAAAAAGAAAGTAGAGGACTGAACACCTGCTTCCACTCTCATGCCACCTTCTTGGCATCCATCTTAGGGGCGAGTGGAGTCCCAGCTGCAGAGTTATATAGTTCCCTGGCCCCACTCCTTGCTCCTGAGCCTCTGTACCCTGTCCTGGGACCAGAGGTCCTGCATGGCTAAAGCCTGGATTTGCTCTGACCTGCATCCAAGCCTCCTTTTAGCCTTGTACACTAGGATGTACCAAGGGACAGAGGAGGAACTGTTACCCTCATCAAGTTCTGTCTCAATACCTACCATAAACCCTCAAAAACCTTTGCAGGGTGGGACATTCTCCATAGTGCTTTCTGTGTAATTCTTATAGAAAGCTTGAGCGAGCTTCTCAGACACACATAAATAGATTTTGTTGTTCAGTTCTTTTTTTTCTACCTCTAATACAAGATGAAATTGAAGAGAATATACAGCAGCAAACAGTAATTTGAAATAAGAATAGTGACAATGAAAAAAATTGTCTTGGTTCAATTTCAATGCTTACCTAAAGTCTTTTATTAAAGAGTCATTTCTCTTTTATTAAAGAGATTTTAATCTATTAGCTGGAAGGTTTTCCAGTTAAAAGCATAAGCCTTTGCATAAGCCTTCCTATGATAATCTCAGATGAATTTTTGTTTCAGAATTTCTTTACAGAACTGTCCAAAATTTCCATCTCTTAACCTGCTAAATCTACCTTGGAATCTTCAAATTCCCTAAATCTTTAGAGACTTGATAGTTACTCACTGGTCAGGGCACTGTAAAAGGATTCTGGAGATTTTGCTTTGATGGTTAACAAAGGCCCTCCCAACCCTTTATCTGCTTCTGGGATCCCCGAAGAGTGGGAGTCTTTCTCAGCATCTTCCCTGTGGAAAGACCATCTGCTCCATTTGCTGTTGCAACACAGATAACCACTGTGAAGCTCAATGGTGAATTTCAATGAGTTTATTCTATCTCTTGTGACCCACTTAGGCTCATACTTATAGGTATGTTTGTTCTGTGTTTCATATTCAAATGTACAGTTCTATTAGTTTACTTTATAAGCAGTACTCTTTGTTTTCATTGTATTCTGTCAAGCACCAAATACAGTGTCATTTCTGTGTAGGTGCTCTGCAAATGCTAATTGGTGATGACCAGGATAATGATGGTGACAAATGGTCTCATGAAACTGATGAGTCATTTAGTGGAAGAGGCGGGTATAGCAGTTATGTAATGTTACGTCACCAGACAGGTAATGTTTCACACTTCAGAGCAATACAGAACATTTTGCCTCTTGGTGCCTAGTCACTATTTCCAGTCAGAGCCAAAAAGACTTCTTTGTAGAGTAGAACTTACGAAAGGCATTGACCCTGTTGGCAGACTCTTAACATAAGAGATACAGCAGTTCCTTTGATTCAGGCTACAACCAAAACTCAGCTCCCACATGAGCTGGTGATCAAATGAACAAACAAACAAAAAATGAAGCAAGAAGTTTGAGTCAGAAAATAAAAACAAATAAACTAATTCATATGAGTATTAACACTACAGTGATATTGTTATCACTCACCATCCAGTGGCGAGGTCTGGATCTTTTAAAATAAATTGGCTGTGAAATAGACAAATTTATAGAAGAGATTTTGATTTATCCAATGAGATTTCTCATATTTAGCTATTTTTACCTTCTAAATGGCAATTTCAAGTGGTTCAACCTAAAGGATTTAAAAATTCTTGGCTTGTTTAAACCTCCAAGTCTTTTCAAATATTCTTCTCCCTATATGACACATAGTAACTGAATGTCGGTTCTCCTGCTTGCTGCTTTGAAAGCCAATACTTGAGAGGCAGGTGCTGGTGTAAAGGGCAGTGCTTTATTCAGATGCTGGCCACCTGGAAGATGGGGGACTCAGGTCTTAAAGCCTGTCTTCCCCATCCCAATTTAGGCTGAGGCTTTTATAGGGATGGAGAAGGAAGACAGAACAAAGGAGGGGAATGTAGACATGCTGCTCCTGTGAAGAGGTAGCACAGGAAAGTGAGGGGCTAAGGGAGTACTAATATGCCACTTCTTGCTTCTCCAGTTTCCTCTGCTCATTTGGGCACCCTCTCTTCAAATGGGAATTTTTAGATTTACTTTGTACACCTGTAGATCCTCTTAACTGGTTTTACACAGCCTTTTCTCCCAAAACAGTTCTCTAAGCCATAAAAAAAAAGTCTAGATAAGAAATGAAAACACAGGGCTTTATTACAGAAAACAGAGGGCAGATGGACAGCAGCCTTGAAATAACAGAGAATAGACACCCTTTGTCACTGAATTGAAATGTTAAGTCCTGATTATAATATCTTTCTTTCCCTTTCCTCTAGTCAGTACACTTATATTCATTCTGTAATATCCAGCTAAAATGTCAGCTACCCCAGTACAGGATAGTTCTTTATTTTTTGCTTTCCCATTGTGCAGAAGGCAGACTTCCATGGCAAATGCTTATCACAACGTATTATAGATATTTTCTTTGTATCAATTACCCTCAATTTTATTATGAGGTAATCAAGTAAATGGACCAATTTTCTTAATTGTTTGAATATATATTAAATGTAGGCAAAAATAATTCACAAGATTTTAAAGCAATATTAAAAATTTTAAAAAATCTTTTAATCAGTATGTGTCTATATAAACAGATAAATATTAAAACAAAGAAACAAAATCTTAATACTTGTTTCCTGGGAAATTCATAATTACTCTCACTTGATCTACCTTTTTAGGTCTAAGTGAGCAATAAAAGTATTTTATATGTTTTCTGGACATTAAATTTTATGTTAACTTTTAAATAAAAGCTAAGACAAAAATTGCAACTTAAAATGTAAAATAATAAACTTTTGTAAAATTTAAAAGTTTTTAACAAGTGATTTCTTTCAACAGAAGCCATGCCTGGTACTCAGATGTATTTCTTTGGCAATTAGCTTTTTATCATTTTGAGTCAAATATACAATATCTTAGTCAAGTGAAATTTGGTCTGTACAATCATTAGCACTCTTTTGAAAGAGAATCCCTCTAGTAAGTAAGGTCAGCACTCCCCTGTTACCAAATCCTCATGACTCCCTACTGTTTACCCTTCCAAGTTCAATCCAAATTCCCTGGTTGGTCCTCCAAAGCACTGCAATTTGCAACCTGGGTCTTAGACAACATCCATGTCTCATCTCTTTTGCTCCTCTGATGTAAATGAAAGCATTGAGTCAAGGAGTTAAGAAAGAAGGCTGGCTCCTGCCATAGATTTCACCTCATGGCCTGACTTGATCTCAGAGTGTGAGCTAAAGGAGACAAAATACTGGGAGAGGCTCACTTCTCATCATCCAGGAGATGCAAATTAAAATAAGGTATCTTTGTATTTTAAATCTCTCAATTTTGAGTAAGAATAAAAGACTAATGATATTGAGCATTGGTGAAAGTGTGAAGAAATGGATCTTCTTATGTGATTTCATAAACTGATGCAGCTTTTTGGTCTAGCTACTGGGGAATTTCATCATTTTGAATATAGATATTTTACATATTCAAAGATTTTTATTGTTACTGTTTTTGATAGGAAACTTGAGCATAACCTAAATGTTTATCAGTTGGGGAATGTTTGTACACAGTGATATGTATACAAACATGGAAAGGTGTCCAACATTTGAGTCAAAAAGCAAAATCCAGAACAATGTGCACAGTATGATCTCATTAAAAGCTGAAATAAAATAAAAACACTGTATCTATATATTTTGAGAAATGGAAATCAGTTATATAGAGAGAAAATCTGGAAGAATATCTAACAAACTATAACAGTGCTCTGTGACAATGAGAAAGAATGGGCTATGTTGGAGATACTAACTTTATACTTTGTTTTTAAAAAATTTTTTTGTTAGAATTTTTAATATAAACAAAAATTTTAATTAAACTTTTTATATAAACTCACGTAGTTCAACCTTTTCTCATCCCCAAAATAAATGAAGGTATACAATAAAAAGTTTTTTCCATCTATGTCTCCACCCATGTAACACCTGGTGTAAAGTCTCCCTCTCTCCCTCCTTCCCTCCTTCCCTCCCTCCCTCCCTCCCATCCTTCCTTCCCACCTTCCCACCTTCCCTCCCTCCTTCCTTTTGGCTTCAACAACCAAAATTTATTTTGTCATAGTTCTGGAGACTGGAAGTCCAAGATTAGATGTTGGCAGGGTTGGTTTCCCCTGAGGCCTCTCTCCTTGGCTTGCAGATGTTGCTGTCTCTTCCAGAAGTTTATCCTGTGCACAAATCTTCTATAATTTCTTTATGTTTCTAAGAACAATATAGATTCTTAATCTCTCCTTTTCTTTTCCACAAAAGGTAGCACATTATATCCCGCATTATATCAACACATTATTTTTTCCCATTTAACAACATACAATGTTGTGATGTTTGAAAAAAACATTTCTAATACCTACCCCTTTGAAATTAAAATATATGACAAGTGTTGGCTCTTGAGGGGTTGGGCGGGGTGTGGGTAGGGATTATGGTTGTAGGGAGAGATTACTCATTTTTCCCAAAGATGACTAGATTACTTCAGCAGTTGGAAACTAGACAACAGTTCTAAAATTGAGACAAAAATAGCTTTTTCAAGCACAGAAGCATTTATCAGTTAATCCTGACTTGGTTCACTGAACATCGAGTTTGCTCTGCTTAGAAACATAGTTTCACATCTACAGGCAGGCATTGCCTCCTTGTCTTGAAATACCTCTGTGAAAGCAGCCACTGTCCTTTCTCCATGTGTTTGTTCTCAGCACTTCTCTTCTGTGAGACAGCAGTGTACAAAGGGCTTTTAATATGTGGGCTTCAAGTTGAAGCTGGGGCAGAGTAGGCATTCTGCAATGATAATTCCCTAAGTCTTAGTTTCATCATTGAGGAAATGGGGGTAGTGATTGTTATTTTTTTTCATAGTTATTCATAGGATTGTTGTGAAGATTAAATAAGATAATACATGGAAAGCATTAGCAAATAGTAAGGCTGTTTTATTGTGAAGTCAAAGACAAAATCCTTCTGGAGGTCTTGCTTATTTCAGGTAATATTTATTTGAGGATTTGATGTTCAGGCAATACCCATTTACATCTTCACTTTCTATGAGCCAGGTCACCAATTGGGTGACGTGAGCCATAAAGTATAGTGGTAAGTAAGCATATATGTTTAAGCCAAGATACAGTTAGTTAACATTATTAAATTATGCTCCAAAACTGATAAAAGTAGGCAGACCTGTCCTAAGACTATACCTACAGACTGTCAAATACAATCCACTGTCTCATGTGTTTGACCTCTTATGATACAGATGACACTGTTTTAAATTGCAAATAACTTTACTTGCTTGATTAAAATTTAGGAGATTATTTGAAGTATGTTAAGATAGCTCAAGTTTTCTTTTCTTTTTTTTTTTTCTTTCTAATACAAGCAAAGGTTTATTTAGAAAGTCACAGAGGTAGAGGTGAGCCATGGAAAAAGTGAGCCAGCTGGGCTGTGCAGAATCAGGAAGCAAGTTACAGAGGCAAAAGAAGGGCTTTTGGAGTTTAGAAGAAAGAAAGCAAAGGTAGATACCTTGAGAGGAGAAAGGGGGAAGAGAAGGCACAGGGGGGAGACAGAGAGAGAGAGAAACTCAAGCTTAAAAAAAAAGTTGAATGAGATTACAATGAGACAACATTTCACAACCACCAGAATGGATGCAATTTAAAAGGGGTCCAATACTAAATGTTGGCAAGGATGCAGAACAATTGGAACCCTCTCACATTACTAGTGGGGTGCAAAATGGTAAAAACACTCTGGAGAGATGCTTACTAGTTTTTTAAAATGTTAACCACGCAACTATCCACTGACTCAGCAGTTCCGGTTTAGGTGTATGCCAAGCAGAAATGTCCACAGACAGCAGTTTACTCATAATGGCTCCCAACTGGAGACTGATGAACAGATATATCCATTCACAGGAGAATGGGTAGACATACAGTAATATATTGATATTCAACAATTTAAAAAAGAACAAACTACCTCTATATGCAACAACATAGATGAATCTCAAAAAACACTATGTCAGCAAAAGAAGCCACCTATGAAAAAGAATATATTCTGTATATAATTCTATCATATGAAGTTCAAGAAGATGCAGAACTACTCTCTTGCAGGAGATAATCAGAACGTGCTTGCTTCATTGGGAAGTATTGACTGGAACAGGGCATAAAGGCTCTTGGTAGGATGAGGGGAATTTCTATATCTTGATTTGGGGGATAGGTCTATGGTTATATACATGTGTCAAAATATATACTTCAGATATATTAATTTTACTGTATGTAAATTATATCTACCTCAATAGAAACTTTGTTAGCATAAAAATGTCAGATATCAAGGCAAAATATAAAGTTAGTCGGTAAAAATAGAGATCTGTATCAGGATATTGAGATGTTTTTCTGAGGGGAAATAAAACCCAAAATCATCTGTAGGGAGTTGCCAAAAATCTTTCTATTGACCCTAGAGCAATGTCCAAAGTAAGACTACCAAATAACTGTGCTTGATGCTGGTAGAGATAAGGGAGTGAAAGTCATCCTCTGAAAAGCCACTGGGAAAGGAAAGGTTGACCTTCAACTTGACCCTACAACCTGGGTTCATCCACAACCATAGGGGCAGCTGCTCCCATGGAAGGAAGCCTTCTAAACTCAGGATGAGCTTCTGAGATTCCTGTTAACCAGCTGGAGTCTTACTTTCTTCTCTAAACTATTCTGAAATCCTCAGCAGACATAGGATATAAGCAGCATTCTTTCATCTTTAATGCTGCAGGAGAACAATTTGTTATTGATTTCACATTTTATAGATAATAAAATGTGAAATTTTAATAATAGATAATAAAGATAGTAAGATAATAAAATTTTCCCCAGGTCGTTAGTTTGTGTTTCTAAAGAGGAGCTTGAGAACATGAGCCAGGAAGAGGAGAGGGGAGAATGCAGGAACCAGAGTTTCCCTCAGGGACAGAAAACAATTTTTTCCCCTTCTGTATTTGACTTTTCTTTTTAGAAAGCTTTTACTCTGCCCTGCTGTCTGTGGAGGACCTTATCTCTTCCAAACTATAAGCCCATGTCATTCCATTCACAATAAAAACTCCAGAACAGTGGATCATTTATAATATGTTTGTGTCTCTGGGGAAATGTTTTTTTTTTTTTTTAAATTGATTACTTTGGTCAAACTTATTTAGGGTAGTTACCTGGTCCAGTAAAATTTGGGGGGACTATGAGTCTTTTAAATATATATTTCCCCCCTCAGATTAGATTTTTAAAAATATGGTAAGTGTCTAGAAATCTGATATTGGAAGCTGTTTCCTTTATTTCAACCACTAATATACAATTGAATTTAACATTATTTATTAGTATTAGTTATAAATATGTTAGGAAGTGATAACTTTAGAGGTGCCTAGTTTAGTTCTTCTCATCTTTGCCTAGTAAATTATTAATCCTCTCTTTAAATACCTAAATAAAAACCATCACTTGAAATGAATTTTTAGTGCATTGCTAATAGGAAAACTGTCCAGTCACCCTGTGCGTTGACTAAGAGATATCCAAACAAAGGGAAGAACTGGCTCCATCCTGCTCTGGCCTGCCTCTCCTGTACCCCACAGGGTGGACCCACAGCAGGCAGGTGCAGGGCAAGAGAAGCCTGAGATGAAGGCTCAGTGAGGTCTAGGAAGTAGTGTTTGTCCAAGTGCCTGTCAGTGCCAGTGGTAGCATGGCATGTATAGGGCTATTTCATAGGGTGCACCCCCTACATCAGCCCGTGTGAACTTACAACCACCCAGGGAGAGGTCAGTTGTTAGGGCAGATAGGACTGTTTATGTTCTCTAAGTGAGGAATCCAAAGAGGTCACATGACTGATCATGCATTTTCTGTGTTTAGTGGGTGACAGATCTGGGACTAGACACTATGGTTTCCAACTCAATCCAGAGCTCCTTCCAATGTGTGATGCTGAGAATGAGAATCACAAAGAATGAAATAGCATCTTAGTCCATAAGAACATCAGCTACACTAGCAAAATGATAGCCTCAGATGCTTCCCTTCCAATCCCCATTTCCTGTTGAACACTTTGGAGCCCAAACCAAATATAGTCACTTCCTTACAGGGTTCAGCTCTTTACCTCTGGGGTGAAATAAATCTGCCTATTCTAGTGGGTTCCGAAGGCAGCAGCATGATTATATCTTTAGGAAATCCTAATAGTAATCCTCCTACTTTCTCATTACTGCATTGCCTGCACCTCTATCATAGATTTGCTGGACAAATATGACTTAATAAATACTGTCATCTGGTCACTCTACTGAGATCATGTGGGCTTTAATCACTTTTTCTGTCATTATCATCTACTTTAAAACAACATAGAAAGGATGGAAGTGCAAGCTCCACAGCTTTTCCCTTGCTACTGTGTGGGTCATTCATTGAAAGAGCATAAGAAAATTGCTGGGTTTTACAGAAAGTCTTAGATTGTTTATCATGAATGGTGCACAAGTGGAGCAATAAATTCCTTTTGAATGAGGAGCAGCAGAGGAGAAATAACGTGTCTAGAACTGAACACCTTAGCAATTTAAATTAAATCTCTCTTTGACCAACTAAGAAAAATTAAAGGAGGGTGGTAACTCAAACACTTCATCTCAAATTAATAAATTCTTATCTTTGTCTGAAATATTTACGCCAAGCAAACATAGTTTTGTCTGGCACATTGTTTGCCAGTGTTCTATTGTCTGTTTTAAAATAACAGAAAACTTGTGTAAATTTCTTATAACACATTCTGTAGGCCTGAGGATTGATTTACCCACTTATTACGTATCCTCAATTGCTAGTTTTGAGTTGCAGGCAATTATGTAAGTACCTTTAAATATGTGGCCCAAGGAAATCAAACACTAAACCTAGGGAGGTTAACTAAATTTGGGTGGACTCTGATTTCAATTCTAAAAGAAATATAATTTCCCTTGTAGATATTTTGTCCCGGTCACTTAGCTCGAGTGTGTCTCTTCAGATAATGGGACTTCAGGTTTTGTTTGCCTCTCACCGGCTGCCTAAGTTGTGAGAGAAGAATGTCTGATGCAGCTCTAAGAACATCTGACCATGGACTGAAAACATTGGATGAGGTTTTGGTTTCTCTAGAGTGAGTATTTAAAAATTCACGTCATTATTTTATACAATATCCATTAGAGCTGCAAATAGTTCACATTTCTGAGTATCACCAGAAAGATCCATTAATAAAATAATAAATCATTTCCAGGCAATTTAATGAGAAGTGGAAGAAATGTCAACACTGACCACTTGTGATACTACTATAGTACTTAACTTCCCTCCAATTTCTGTGAGATACAAGCAAAATTATTCTATTTTGCATGATGTAAAGTCAGAGCAACTGGTTTATCATGGCTGTTCAGTTGTAAAGAACTGAGGTATTCAGTTCTTCACAAGGTTATCATTGGGTTCATTTTTCTTTTCTTTTTTTTTTTTTTTAAGGAAAATACAGGAAATAAATGTTTTAATCAGAGGTCGTAGTTACAGCATCCAGACCATTTGGTGTGGGTTTCAATGCTTACATTTGAAGAGTAGAACTGTGACACATGTTTGCTTTAAACATCAAGTCCTCAGAGAATACCCTTATTGAATTAAGAACGAAGTGAAGCATCCCACCCAGGACAGAGGGATCTACATCCTCAGACAATTACAACAAGTATATGTAGTAATGAAATGTGAGATGTGGGTGGGATGAAGTGCCTGAGAGAAAGATTTAAACTGTGGTCTTGGGCGGGGGGGGGGGGGGGGGGGGGGGGCTCTGCCCACAGGGTCCTCCCAGCTGCCTCGGATGAGAATAAGTCCACCAAGACACGATCTGCTTGTGGAAGAAAGGTGGCCAATCTCTCAAATGAGAAGGGCCAGAAGTCTTTTCCTTAATGGGCTTTTATTGGGTTCAGTTTGCACAGGAACACAGGTAAAGCTCACCAGTCATTGTCATGCGGTAATGATCAAATAATAGATAACATTCAAAGAACCAAGAGGGCGTATTCTGAGTCAGGATCAGTTAGCTGCAGGGCTATAAAACTTTGGAAAACAAATTCACTTCCTGCTTGGACCCTTATCATTTAAATTGAGGGTATTAGCAAAGCAGATTTCACAGTATTTTATGCATTCTTTCTTAGGCCTGATCACCCCAGGGAACCTGTCCTTTCCTGCACAGGACTACACAACCCTCTGTCATTGTTTCAGGCTTAAGTCAGGCAGGGGAAGTAAGGCAGCCAAGAGATTAGGAGACTTCTTGTAGCCAGAATGTGGACTCAGGCTATGTCAAAGCAGAGGGGCAAGGGTCCATTACCCCCGTTTTCTATAGCTCCCCAAGTCCTTCCCCGAGGGTCCCCTGTGACCATGCCTGTCTTAGGTCATCCCTCCCTTGAGGAATCTTACCTGTCATTGGCTAACTGGTCATGCACCGGGGGCCAGGCAGGGTGAAGTAAAGGGGGCAGAGGGTATGCTCCTGCCAGGGAGATAAGCTTTGTCTCCTTAGTGGCTTATGGTCCCAAGGTCTTATTATTCAGCCTTAGCCATGGGGGGTTACAGCTTATGAAACCAGGCAGGGTGGTTCCCAACATGGTCTGTTAGTTTTTCTCTGAAAAGGGGTCTCTGGTGGGAAGCACAAATATCATTTTTTTCTTTTATTTCATTCTCAGTGTGTACCATCACCACCACCTTTGTTTCCCTGCACCCTCACAATTGGTCCTGAGGGCCTTTCCAAGCTCATCTCTTACTCTCTGCCATAAATACTTTGCCCTAGGCACCCTGCACTACCTCATGTTGCTCTGTAGAGATCACTTGTACTTTAGCATCTTTGTCCAAGTTGTTCCTACCACCTGGAATTCTCTTCCTTTTTATTCTACCTCTTGAAATGTCTGGTTTGATAAATTCTGCTCAGTCCCCTATCAAATGCCAATAAATGGATTTCCTCCCTGTGCTTTCATAACCCTGCACATTAAAGCTATCAGAATACCTGTTACAGTATTTTATAATATTTTTTTTTGCAATACTTGCTTGGTTGAGCTTCTCAAAATCATGTTCTGTGTCATACACCACTGACTCCACTATCCCAATGACTGGGTCAGTAGGTGATGGATTGGTAAGTAATGCATGCTGCATTAAAAAATGTGAAAAGTAGATCCAAATGATGGCCTTCAGTAAACTTAGGTTTTAACATTTTCCTGATTTGGACTTCTTGCCAAGATGCAGGTGTAGGGAGATATGCTTTGCTTCCTTGCACAGCCAAAAGAAGGACAACAATCAATTTAAAAACAAAAGCCAACCAGAACTGCCAGAAAATCAAATTGTATGGAAGTTGAAAATCAGGGAGTTAAAGAAGAAACATTCATCCAGTAGGAGAGGCGGAGATAGGCAGCTGGTGCAGAGAAGACATGTGGCAAGGTGGCTGCTGGTGAATAAGGCAGTTCCACATTTGCCTGTGGATAAGTCAGGAGGAACAACTGGGAACCGAGACAGACCACCCAATCTAGGGTTTCAGCACAGCAAAATAAAGACTCAAAACCTCTGGCAGTAAAAATCTGTGGGGGTTGTGGTGGCAGGAGAAACTCGCAGTCTCACAGGAGAGTCCATTGGAGAGATCCACGGGGCCCTGAAGGTTCACAAACCCACCTACCTGGGAGTCAGCACCAGAAGGGCCCAATTTGCTTGTGGGTAGAAGTGACTGAAAGTGGGGTGAGAGCCAAGCAAGTGACATTGTTCCTTCTCTGACCCCTTTCCGACATACAGTGCCACAGCTCAGCGAAGTGGGTTGCCCTGACTGGTGAATATCTAAGGCTCTGCCCTTTACAATGTAACAGGTGTGCTGAGACAAAGAGATTTGGCCCAAATGAAAGAACAGATAAAAACTCCTTAAAAAGAACTAAGCGGTGACAAGATAGCCAACTTATCAGGTGCAGAGTTCAAAACGCTGGTAATCAGGATGCTCACAGAAATGATTAAATATGGCCACAAAATAGAGGAAGAAGTGAAGTCTATACAAAGTGAAATAAAGAAAAACATACAGGGAACCAATTGTGACAGGAAAGAAACCAGGACTCAAATCAACGATTTGGAACAGAAGGAAGAAATAAGCATTCAACCAGAACGGAATGAAGAAACAAGAATTAAAAAAAAATGAGGAGAGGCTTAGGAATCTCTGGGTTAACTTTAAATGTTCTGACATCTGAATCATAGGGGTGCCAGAAGGAAAAGAGGAAGAGCAAGAAATTTAAAGCTTATTTGAAAAGTTAATGAAGGAGAGCTTCCCCAGTCTGGCAAAGGAACTGGACATGCAGGTCCAGGAAGCCCAGAGAACTCCAAGTTGGATATAAGGAGGAACACACCAAGGCACATCATAATTATATTACCAAAGATTAAAGATAAGGAGAGAATCTTAAAAGCAGCAAGAGAAAAGGAGACAGTTACCTATCAAGGAGTTCCCATAAGACTCTCAGCTGATTTCCCAAAAAAAACCTTGCAGGCAAGAAGGGGCTGTAAAAAGTATTCAAAGTTATTAAAGGCATGGGCCTACATCCAAGGTTACTCTAACTAGCAAAGCTATCATTTATTTTTTTTAAGATTTATTTTTAGAGAAAGGGGAAGGGAGGGAGAAAGAGAGGGAGAGAAATGTCAGTGTGTGGTTGCCTCTCACGTGGTCCCCACAGGGGAGTTGGCCTGCAACCCAGGCCTGTGCCCTGACTGGGAATCAAACTAGTGACCCTTTGGTTTGCAGCCCACGCTCAATCCACTGAGCTACACCAGCCAGAGCTAAAGTTATCATTTAGAATGGAAGGGCAGATGCAGTGCTTCCCAGATAAGGTCAAGTTAAAGGAGTTCATCATCACCAAGCCCTTGTTATAGGAAATGTTAAAGGCACTTACCTAAGGAAAAGAAGATCAAAACTATGAACAGTAAAATGACAACAAACTCACAACTATCAACAACTGAATCTGAAAACCAAAAACAAAAACTAAGCGAACAACTAGAACAGGAACAGAATCACAGAAATGGAGATCACATGGAGGGTTATCAATGGGGAGTTGGAGAGGGGGAGAATGGGGGAAAGTTATAGGGAATAAGAAATATAATTGGTAGGTATAAAATAGACAGGAGGAGGTTAAGAATAGTATAGGAAATATAGAAGCCAAAGAACTTATATGTATGACCCATGGACATGAACAACATGGGGGATGCTGGAGGGAGGAGGGTGCAGGGGAGAGGGAAATAAAGGGGAGAAAAAGAAATAAGACAACTGTAATAGCATAATCAATAAAATATACTTTCAAAAACATTTTCCTTTAAAATCTGGAAAAATATATAGATTGTTACATTTAGTTGCTTCTGCAAAATGATTTGTAACTAGAAAATAAATGGTAAGCAAAGATATTTACTTCAGGAAATTTGAAACTTAAAAATATAAGAGGGTATCATTGTAAACATATTGGTAGATTTGCAGTTTATTTTTCTAAAAGAGGTAGATAGATCACTCTGTCAAGTTCCTACACAACTGAATATATCCTCATTCAATAAACAAGAATTATAACACTTCTATTATTATATTTGGGAGAATTTTGTATACTTAAAATATTCAGTCTTTGCACCTAGGGGAAAAAGAAAAACATTTCCTTGATTTGCAAAGTACATGAATGCATACAGTTGCTCCTGTTCTGATCATTTCAAAAATAAGGAAATTAAGCTAAAATATTTACATTTATGTTTACATTTTTTTCTAACTACCTGTGATAATTCAACCAGGGCATGTTAGCAACATTGGGAGCTTCCCAGATAAAATGTGAAACTAGTCCGCATAGACAGAGGGAAAGGAGAGGCTGAAGAAAGAGACCACTACAGATTGGTAGGTGGTAGGTTTAATACGCAAGGGAATTTACATATGACATTTGTCCTGGGAAACCACAAAACAGAGTAGATCTCTTCATGTGTCTGTCAAATCTTAAAAGTTTATATAAAAGGCCTTAATTGGGTTTAGTCACATACAGCACCGAGAGGGTCTCAACAACACCCTACTCTTTCAAGGGTGTGCCCTTTGAACATCTCCCAGCCTAGGAATGATGGCAGAGCAGACAGTCAAGGACAGGGGAGGGGGTGGTGTCAGGATAGGGAAACACCCTACCTGTCCATCAATGTGAATTGATAAAGAGACTGATGCATATTATAATAACAGGATAGTGTTCAGCCATGAGAAAGTGAATTCTGCCATTTGTGACAACATAAATGGACGTTGGGGGCGTTATGCTAAATGAAATGAGACAAAAAAAAAAAAAAGCAAAAACCATGTGATCTCTCGTATGCGGATTCTACAAACAAAACAGTAAACTCCCAGATACAGAGAATGGGATTAGTGGTTGCCTCAGGCAGGGGTTGTGGAGTAGGATGAATGGGTGATGGGGGTCAAAAGGTGAAAAATAAATTTTAAAAAGAGGCTTGAAGGAAAAAACTGCAGATTTCTCTTTATCTTATCTCCTGTTCCACTTTTAGCCTAAATTCTAACTGCAGCCTGGGGCAGAGAATTTAGTGTATCTAACCCTGCTAGTAAAAAGATAAATAGAATCTAAAATACTTTCAATTACTTATACACAGAAAGGGCCTTTTTAAACAAAGTCTTATTGCTATTTTTTGTTTTCAGAAAGACTAAAATATATAAAATTTTCTTTGTAAAGGAATCCAGGAACACTCAGAGGATGGGAAGAAAATGACTAATGGGTAACTAGCTATCTCAAGATTCTGCACATGACCTGCTAAAAGTTTGAACTTTGAAACTTTATAAAAACTTAATGTTAGATTCCTTAAAATCTGTCATTATGATAGGGGACTTAAGAGTTGGAAAACTGTAGTTTAAGTAATAAGCTTAGTAATGAATGCATGTAAAAGCTTTTGTTCCAGAAACTGAAGGTATGACCCACCCTGCCTCCAGGAGACCATAAGCAGTTCCACGTCTGTTTTTCAGGAAGACTGCAAACAACTCAAGATGATATCTGAACCATTGTACTCCAGGGTGAGATGACCACTGCCTAGAGCACAGCTTAAGACTACCACCCAGGGCGAGAATGCCGAAGTTGGTTTTTTAATCCAATTAACTTTTCCTTGAGTTCTAAACACTTTATCTACACTTTGCTCTCCTTATAAAAAGGGCCATTTTAAAATGGAATTTAAGATGATCTGTTAGGTATGAACCCACAAGCTTCTCAGTTCACCAGCCATCTGAATAAAGCTTGCCCATAAAGATTCAATCACTGTCATTGCTTATTAGGTTTGGAAGTGACAGGCAGCCCGAGCACCGGTGTCTTTTCCAGTTTCAATTGTACTTGGTAGTAATATCTTCAGTTGTTGTAGTAGTAGACAGCTAGCCATGTAGGTCTTTCTCCTTTCCCCTCTCTCTAAAAATAAGTAAATAAAAGCATTTCAAAAAAGGAATATAGGACGTAACTGATTTACATTTTTATTCCTTTCTCCCTGCTATATCTCTATGGAAACTGTATATGCTTTCCTAGACCTTGTCAACATAAGAACATTCAAACCTATAGAAAATTTTTGAGTTTGTTAGAGTTTATTTGAGCTGAACAGAGAACATGCCTGGAAGTAAGATCAAGGGACTTGAGAAAGTGTCTCTTGAGAGTGGTTACACCTCCAAGGGGTCTGGAAAATAGAATAGAATTATTCTGACATTTCAGTGGTGTAACCGAGATACATAAGAACAGTGAACAGGACTTGCTTCAGGCAAAGAGAAGCCTCTTACTGAGGAAGTTATAGGCTTGAGATGTAACTGCCCATCAGTATCTGCCCAGTTAGGACTTTACGATCAGATCTCTCTGTGAGGTACTTTAGGTCACCAATCTTATCAAATTTAATACATAGCCCCTTTTTATGTCCTAAATGAATCAAACAATGCATTGATGACCAACCTTTACATCAGATAGTATGGTCTCACAGCACTAGGAAGTCCCAGTATAGATGTTGTTTTGTTGACACGGTGGATCATTGGGGACAGGAAAATACTGTAACCATGGAATATGATTTGCGGCCAGTTTTTCCCCCCAGATGGAAAGGCAATAAACGGGAGGCAGTCAGGTCCTATGGGCCTTTATTATCAGAAACACTCTGGATCATTTCTATCCTGTGAACTCTGCTGAGCCAAGTGTTGGCCATTTGACTCACTTATCTATATTTTGCATCTAGTATAACATTTACTTAAGTGATAAAAAGAGTATTAAAATTCTCTTACACATCATCAGTGATTATTAATAATTGTGTTATATAGAAAAAGCTCAAAGAACAAATATAACTATTATTATGACTAATATCATTAGCAAACAGGTAAATACAATTGAACAATTGGTTTCTGAGTTCAACAGCAATCTGCTTTCCCAAGCCCTGTGTACACAGGGCTTGGTGGTGTCTTGGGATAGCTGTCTACCTGTGATGTCAGCAGCTTCTCATCCTCAGGGAGTCTCTGGTGTTTGCTGTAGGTGGAGGTGAGTTTTAGAAACAGGAGTAGCTGTCCATTCATGGTTAGGTGACCAATAACATCCCTGCCAAGGAGGTTGGAGAGTTTCTTTTATTTGATGTCTTTTCCAATTAAGAAAATAATCTCCTGGGTGTAAGCTATGGTCTTTAAAGGCTTTGTATCCCAGAAGTCTACTGTTAAATGAATCAGTTACTAGTTTATGAATTTCTTTAAGCTGATCAAGAATTTTTTGATAATAATGCAGAATGTCTTCTATTAGTAAGGTTGGTTCATATGCCCCTTCATCTCTATGCGTAAGGTGACTAATGACTATTTCATAAGGAGAAAGACTGTGTTTACCAAAAGGGGTAGATCTCAGGTTGAGGAGCATTGTAAAGGAAACCTTTTGGCCAAGGGGGATTAAAAGTTTCTGAAAAGTTATCTAGTTGAGTTCTGACTGTACCATTGGGACATTCCACCAGTCCAGAGGTCTGGGGTGATAAGCACAATAGTAATGCTGTAGAATAGGCCAAATGTTACAGAAGGATTATATTATTTGCCAGGTAAAAGGAGTCCCTAGATCACTATGTAACTCAGAGGGAATTCTCCAGTTGGAAATTATTTTTTAAAATAATAATTTACCTGTCATTAAGGCTGTTGTTTCTCTGCAATAGAATACCTCAACCCCATCAAAAAACACACAAATCCTATGTAATATGTATTTGTATCCTTGAGACAGTGGCATTTGGATAAAATCCAATTGCCATACCTCAGATGGACCTAAAGTGAGTGGGAATGTCCCTGGAATCTGTGTAGTAGTTTTCCAGGGTTACATGAGTATTTCAGACAGATAGGACACATGTTGTGCAATTTATTAGTTATAGTAAGGGAAGGTTTCCAGTAATATTGTTTACTCCATAAAATCCTCTTTTTAGGTACCCAACTTATTAGCATATATACATGTTGAAGTACAGGTAATTGAGCCTATAGGTAAGATAGGTTTCTAATTGGGACCAAGCCATATCTGGTTGTTTGGGTCAAAGGTTTCCTCTTTTTGTTGCTGTATCTTCTTTTCTTCTTCTGCAGCTGTCTGCTGAAACTGTAAAAGAGAATCTTTTATTGGTTTAATAGGGAGAAAGGAATATTCTCAGGTCTGGATAATTTTACTACTTAGTGCTGCTTGCTTAGCTCCTGCATCAGCTATTTTCTTTTGCTTTCATGGTGGCAGTTTTAGAATGTCTTGGAATTTTGACAATTGTCCGTTGTTTCCATTGTTGTATGGCATCTAATAATTCTGCAATCTCTCTTCTATTTTTTTATAGGCTGTCCTGAGGAAGTTAAGAAGCCTCTCTATTTCCATAACATTTTGAAGAAAAGAGCTACGCCAAAGGCATAGAAACTATCAGTGTAAATATTGGCTACTTGATCTTTGGCCAAATGACAAACTTGAGTTCCAGTAATTAATTTTGCTTGTTGGGCAAATCTTGTGTCAGGCAAGTAAGAACTTTCAGTTATGCCCACCAAGGAAGTTATTGAATATCCAGCTCAATATTGTCACTTTTCATCTTTGAGGTAAGTTCTACCTGAAATTCAAATTAAGTCAGCATTATCAATAGGTAGAGGCAAAGTATTGTCAATAGTTATTTCGATAGGAGTGGCTGACATAGTGTTGCCAATATCCATACTGGAAAGAACCCAGAGCTCTGCAGGAATTGTTAGGGTGGTTGGTACTGCAGTCCATGAAAAGATTCATGAAGAGAAGAAAATGCAGAGGGTAAAGGTTTTTATTCACTCTTGAAGAGGGGAGAGGGGCTTCGTGTGGAGAGATACACCTGCCCTGAGGGGTGGGGGCTTTGCACTTTTCTCAGGTGATCAGGATGGCTGCAGAGCAGGAAGTGTCAGCTGGTCTTGTGTAGGCTGTAGCTTGTTTTGAATTTATCTTGGGTGCAGGGTCTGGTTGTTGCGGACCAGCGTGTCCTGTTTCATAAGTTCCTAGAGCCTCTGCACCTTCAGGGCACTTCCAGTAATTTTCTAGTCCTGAGGCTAGAGGCTCATGAAATAAGAGTCGGTTATGCTTTATGGGGTCCAGCTAGCTCTGGCAAAGAGGGCTTCAAAAAGGAGGGTTTTGTCCTATTAGGAATGTCCCATAAACATTTAGTCTCAATATTAGTTTTCTCTTGTGGAAGTTTCTTAATAACCATTATTTTCTCAATTGGTTCAGTATTTGATTTATTTTCTTCTAAATACATTTCCATCTTCTGAGAAAAAGAAATGTGGATCTCATGGGTTTCAGGAAAGTCTCACTCTGTTAGATGAATTAGTATAGATTTGGCCCATAACATTCCTTATCAGGGGTCCCCAACTTTTGGGTGCATACAGACGGGTACTGGTTTGGCCTGTTAGACACCTGGCTGCACAGCAGGAGACAAGCTTGAATGTAATGCCCTTGAATCATCCTAAAACCATCCCCTCAACCCCGATCCGTGGAAAAATTGTCTTCCATAAAGCTGGTCCCTGGTGCCAAAAAGGTTGGGGACCACTGCTTTAGTTGGAAGAAAATAGGTTCTAATTTAAAAACAGACATTGGCTGATTAGATATCCCTACCATTTTTATAGAAGCTTTGCTCTGAGGGAGAGGGCAACTTAAATTGGTTAGGGTTAAGAACAGATCAGAGTAGCCCCAATATCTACAAGGACCTTAGTAGTTTAATCCTTTATTGTAATTTCAATTTTTCCTAAAATGTTGGTAAAGATGAGGCAGGAGACAGCATAGGAAGAAATCTGAGACTGTAATACTGTTACTGGCCAGCGTCTAGCATACTGGTTGCCAGGAAACACATTTTTCCAATTAGGTAGATTAAATAGTAAACCTAGGCAGGGAGGAGGAAGGAGACATGTCTTATAAGCTAACTCAGCAGTCCTGAGCCTGGTCTGATAATATTGCCAGGTGTTGCGACATCACAAGAAGCACTATGTTAGCAAGAAAGAAGGGAAGTGCTTGAAATTCTTTGTAGCTTTCCACTATCTGGGAAAGGAGGCCTTGAAGCTGTGCTTTCATCCCAAGGCCTGAATGTGGGAGAGGGTCCACGGTGCCCAAAGAAGGAGCCCATAAACAACTTTGGTTAACTGTCTGCCTCTGGTCACTATCTGTTTTACGCATCAGATGGTTACAGAGAGCCCATAAATAACTTTAGAAAGTGTCCCAATTTTAATTTACTGCCTCCTGGCACATATTTGTTTTACAACAAGATGGACAAAAGGAGTCTGGAGCAAGATAAGGATTCTGGCTAACAGACCCCACCCCCCTATACTTAAGTTTGGGTAGTTACATTCCTCCAGGAAGGCTGGCACCACATTTACCCGTTAATCAAAATGTAACTTCTTTCTCCTATCCCACCAACTATATAAGTCCTCAGAACAAAGGACCCTCTCTCTTTTGGGGGCTCAGGGTGCTCTTGAAACTCTTGGCTCTCGGGCCACTGGGCCTCTCATCACCTGGACTCAGGCCACCCTGGGGCTTGCCACCCTGGCCTTAAGCCACTCTCACTTTTGCTACCCTGCTTTGCCCTGAAACTTTGCCTTTCACCCCCTACTCTACCCAGTTCCATTCTCTTCTATGGAAATGGGCCACTAATAAACTGATTACTTGCTAATAGATTTGCTGATCTGTAATTCTTTACATGTATCAGTATGAAGAACCAGGTCTCTCCCATCAAGAAAGAGGAAATGTCCTCTCCCGATCCTCAGAGTAGCTTCATGCTTACTCCTGTCTTCTTTCTTTTTCTAAATCACTTTTCAATTTTCTGCAATACTTCTTAGCATGATCTGGCTTTTTACAGTAAAAGCAGATTCCTTTTCCCCTTATTGAAAAGGCCCTCAGGGAGGTCTGGCCTGATTGCTTAATTGCTGGAATTGTAAATTCACCATTTTAGTATTTTCATCTTTGTCTTTTCTAAACCAGTAGTTGTATTAGTTGGAGTAGGTCAGAATAGCCAGAATCATATGTTTTAACTCCTTTTTAAAAAAAATATTTTAATTATTTATTTTTAGAGAGAGAGGGGAAAGGAGGGAGAAAGACAGAGAGAAACATCATTGTGTGAGAGAAACACTGATGCAACTCACACACCCCCAGGACCACAACCCAGGAATGCACCCTGACCGGGAATCAGACTGGCAACCTTTTCATTTGTGGGATGATGCCCAATGCACTGAGCCACACCAGTCAGTGGCTCTATTTCTTAAATCACAGGTGGTAAACACAAGGCTGGCAGGCTGAATCCAGCCCTCCACCTTGTTTCATATGGCCTGGCACCCAGAGGCAGTGTGGGCTCTTACTTAACAGTTAAGGAGTAATTACAGTTATACAGTCCTAAAATTACATTCGGCTCTTTGAAGGCAACGGGGAGGCAGATGTGGCCCCACAACCCTCCCCCCCGTTGTGAAAATGAGTTTGACACCCCTGTCTTAAATCAAACTCTTTGGTGAACCCATCGGTGTCTTGGAGGGGGTCAGGAAAACCTTTAGCTAATTTCCTTAATTCTATTCTAGTCCAAGGAACTTAAATAATTGTTGGTTTTTCCTGTATGAAACTGGCTTTTCTCCAAAGGGAGAAATTTCTGTTTGTTTGTTTTTCCTGGTCTACCTTGATCTGGCTCTCTATACTGAGTCTTCCCTATCTCGGTAGGGAGTGGTGGGGGGGGAGGGGAGGTGTGCAGGAGAGAGACACATAGGAGGAAGAGAGGGTAAGTTTGGACAAGAAAGCTCTTAAAAGTAAAGGCTTAGAGGGGCGGTTAGAGAAGGGGAGTGTGGTGTTGGCATTGAGCAGCTTTGGAAGTTTTTTAAAGTTCTAAGACAGTCTCTAGAATTTTCTTGTTAACTTCCTATAGGGAAGAGAATTTATCTGTGCACTCTTTTAGAGACTTCTATACACCAATCGAGATGTTTCCCATTCATATAGCTTGATTTTATTGCTGGCTTTTTCCAAATGAGCACAGAAAAATGAGTTTAGAGGTGTCAAAAGAGCTCTATTTCAGCCATCTTAAGTGGATGCCACTTTTAGCTAAATCTTCCCATTCTGTAGACACTTGCAATTTAAGACTTCATACAAATTTTGCATTTAGTTTTCAGGAATATAAATGGGGGATGGGTATCTCGGGGCTTGTTGGTCATGGAGACATGATTTCCCATGTTAATTTTAGTTTTCTTTTGAGATCTGCAAAGTCTGAACAAACTTCTAGTGATACTGTGTGGTGGGTTGAAGTATGGGGCTTGTGGATTGAGCTACAAGGAGCTGTCACCTCTGATGTTGTTGGTATGCTTTCTTTCTGTGACTCTTTTACAACTATAAGGGCTGGAAGAGCTAGGTAACCAGCCTTTATGTGTACCTCCCCCCGATGAGTCAATTATTTAATTACAATGTCTTAGTAATTAAAAATAAACATTGGCTGATTAGATATTCCGACCATTTTTACAGAAGCTTTACTCTGAGAGAGAGGGCACCTTAACTGGTCAGGGTTACCAACAGGTAGGAGTAGCCCAAAAGGCTGCTTTGTGCCTTGAGCACTCCTCAGACACTACACGTAGATTCTTAGTCATGTGGAATCCCGATACTGGGACTGCGGGGTGGGTAGGTGCCCCTTGTCTTTGGAGCTGAACGAGTTCAGACTCATTTACCCAACAAAAAATTTGTTCAGATCCACAGTATTTCCCATTGAAAAGCTGAAATTAGAAACAACCACTCATTATTTTCTCCAGTTTCTAGGTTATCCCAGCCCTATTCTTTAGTGCCACCTTCAGGGTTTCCTAAGAATAGCTCCAAAAAAGTCAGGGCCTCAGACCTTAAGTGAGGGAGGTCCAGATTCCAAGAGAAAACTCACCCAAAGGGTCTGCAGGCTGTACTTTGGAATCTTGCTGACTACACCAAGTACATATCGATGAAAGAACATCCAACCTATAGAAAGGGTTTATAAGAGCTTATTTGAGTCAAAGTTTTGGAAACATGCCCAGAAATAAAGTCTCAATGGATTGAGAAAATATTCTGGAGAATGGCAGTTTTAAAGTTGATTTTATACACTTAGAATAAAAAGAGAAAATGGAAGAAAGGTTACATGAAATCTATTGGAGGTACACTAGGGAGGCAGAAGAAAGCAAAGTGGGAAAATGCCTAGGACTGGGTGTAAAGCAAAATGGAGAAACACATACTTCTTTTCTTTTAATTAATTAATTTGAAAAATATTTTATTATTTATTCTTAGAGAAAAGGGAAAGGAGGAGAAAGAGAGGTAGAGAGACATTAGTTGGTTACCTCTTGCATGTGTCCCTACCAGGACCCTTCCCACAACCCAGGCACGTGCCCTGACAGGGAATACAATTTGTGACCTCTTGCATTGCAGGGTGACACCCAACCAACTGAGCCACAAGGGTCAGGGTGAGAAACACGCCTCTTTTACATTGGGGGGTATGGGATAGTTAACACTGAACATTTACAGTACATGGGAATGGACAACAAAGTAACAATGAGAAGTTTTGTAGTCTTGTACTCTGGTGACAGCAGCTGTGAATTTGAAGGATCTGGAAAATAAAATTAACCTGTCATCTCAAAGGTATATTATCCCAGATGCATGAGAACAATAGTCAGGGCTCACTTAAGGTAAAGACTGACCTTTGCTAAGGAAGCTATAGGCCTGGGTCGTGACTACCTGCCTTGGCCTGCCCAGTTGGGAATTTACAATCAGACCATCCCGTGTGCTTACTTTCAGTCACTGAGTTTGTAAAGCCTGCCATGTGCCACTCCCCACACCCCTCCCTGAGCTTGTCAGGTTTAGTATATAACCCCCTTTTCATTCACATATTATTTCTGACTGGAGAGAAGGACAGGAAGCTAATGTAGAACTTTTTGGTCTCTAATCTTTGCTTTGTCATTTCTATCTCCCTCTACCCCTCACTATTTGATTCCCTCCCTTGGGAAGACTCTCCCTGTCATCACAGTCCTCACTTCTTCCTATTTGTTCTAACATTTGCCTCCATTCTAGCTTGAAATAATGCAGGGCTTGAGGTATTTCTTGTAACAGCTCAAGATTTTTCCCTAGGGGCTTGGACCTTGCCCTGTCCTAGAATTATCCTAATGCAAAGTGTGAAAAAAAGTACTGAGATGAGTCATTCTTCCTCAATGGAGATATGGAGATGAAAGATGTAGGGGGGTGGGAGAGAGAGAGACCACTCAGCTGTCCTAAGCACAGTCCTCAGCCAGCAGGGTTGATACATTGATCCTATTAGTCATGGAGAAATTAGAAAACAAATCTTGGGCCCTGGCCAGGTAGCTCAGTTGGTTAGAGAGTTGTCCCAATACACCACGGTTGTGGGTTTGATTCCTGGTCAGGGCACATGCAAGAATCAACCAATGAATGCGTAAATAAGTGGAACAACAAATTGATGTTTTTCTTTTTCTCTCTCTCTTTCTCTCCCTGCCCCCCAACCCTCCTCTTCCCTCCCTCTAAAAAAAATCAATAAATAAAATATATAAAAAAGAAATAAAATAAACCTTGGGAATGTTAGCTTCCGAGCTGGAACTGGTTCCTCCACCCTGCTGGAGGCCTGAATCAGCCACTAGGCTGTGCTTGGTGGCAGGTAGGGCTGACAAAGCCTCTGGCACTGGAGCAATGGGAGATGTTATTGAGTCTGGAAATAAACACATGTTGTTAGCTGTTCTGCCATCTGCCAAAACATGCCCGTCAGGCCTGTCAGTTTCTTGAGGGAGATACTCCAAGACCAGAAAAACTCAATGACTCAATGAGCATTATGACACCCAGGCTGAACCTGGGCGGGAAGAATCAAGGGCATTATCTAAATAAACACAGAGCCTAAAGAAATGGAGCCTGTTGTTGACCTGCCCAGAGTGACTCACAACATTGTGATGGGGTTCTAGCCCAGGGAGGATGGTCTCTATCGCTATTTCCAACCCCCTCCCACAGCCCTGGTGTTGGTGTTCTTCATGTCTTTTAACTGTTTTTTGCCTTCTTGGGATAAGATCTCCCACACTTGAAGGAGCTGTGGTAATAAAAGCTACTGGCAGTAACACAGCACTGTAGCAGCAAGCCCTTTGCTCAGAGAGCTTGTGTTTACTGGAATGTTGACAGCATCTTCCACTGGATGCCTCAGCAGGGCTTTCCTGTTTAGACAGAAAAACTGAAACTCACAAGGCCAGGCCAAATTCACCCAAAGCCATCACTGAGGCTCTCACCACATGATTATGTGTCATCCTTTAGTTACCTTCCTGTATAGTCACATTTATACAGGAACCACATTCCTTTACGTGAAAAGCAGTACTAACGCCCTTGAGTGAATTGTAGTAACTCCTTATTAGCTGGGAAATGTGCTAGCATTTCAGCAAACATTGAAATGGGGAAAAAACATTTCACTGAACTGAATCCTAGTTTCAGGACAACCTCATACCACTCAGGGGTTCTACTTGAGGGTGATCAGGTGGAGTAAGACACAGGAATGTATTTTGTACTTCCAACTTGATTAATAACTACTGAGACCTGAGGGAAGACTGTCATGTCAAGTCCTTCGTTCTGTGACATGTTGTCTGAAGGGCTGGCCTTGCTGTTTGCTGCTGCCCTGTGCGTTCAGGTGCAGCCTTCTCATCATGCTGACACAACATGTGTGGCGTCACTGCCAGGCCTTCCCACGGCCACCAGCAACCTCTGTCTGACCTTTCTCCTTTATGCTCTCTGGTGATTTTGCAGTTCTGTACTGAGTGGCTAAAGTAAATGTTCAAAAACCTTTCTACAAATTCATCAATAATCTATTGAATCTTCCCCTATTAAAACATCTTCAGTAAATCAAACTTAGAAACTCTCTTTATGATTGTCTTTAAAAGACTCCAGGTGGTCTTGATGTTCCACAAACAATGTTTTTAATAGCAAAGTGCGTCTAGAGATGCAGTTTAGGATTTAGCATTCAAAAGTTCATAGTTTCCAGAAATGCAGGGAAGGCATTCAAGAGAGATGGGCAGACGTGCACACACCTGCCCAGTGTGGCCAGACTGTCCCTGGGAAAATGAGCTAGAACAAATAGGAGACGAGATGATGTAACTGGTTGTTAAGGTATGTTGGAAAGAAGTAATTTTGTGTCACTGGAAATGAGAAGCCTGTAGAAGTAACTTTAGTTTTCTGTAGGAGAAACAATGCCAGCCATATATTTTATGAGATTAGATATTTGGGTGAAGAAATTCCTTCCCCTTTTTTAAAAAAAGGTTTTATCTATTCATTTTTAGAGAAAGGAAGAAAGAGACAGAGAGAAACATCGATGGAGAGAGAAACATCAATTGGTTGCCTCTTGCACATGCCCAGAATGGGGACCAAACCTGCAGCCTAGGCATGTGCCCTGACTGGGAATCAAACCCGTGACCCTTCACTTTGTGGAATGATGCCCAACTGAGTCATACTGATCAGAGCTTCCTTTTTTTTTTTTTTTTTTTTAAATCTCACCAATGATATGTCTATTTATTTAGAGAGAGAGGAAGCGGGGAGAGACAGATAAGCAAAAGCAGAGACAGAGACAGAAAGAAACATCAATGTGAGAGAGAAAATCTATTGGTTGCCTCCTGTCTGCAACCTGATCAGAAATTGAACCTACAACCTTTTGATACACGGGATGATGCTTCAATCGAGCCACCTGACAAGGGCTTAAATTTCCCTTTAAAGGCTAGATTTAGTTTTCCTCTCATGTAAAATGTTTTGTTTATGTTTTCTTAATTCAGATTTTCCAGTTTTATAACAACTTGAGCTGATTGAGCTAGCATATATAATATTTACCAAAAAAAAATCCTACAAGTCTCAACATAGAGTGTTTCTGCAATGTAACTAAGAATTCCTGCTTCTGTGCCAAAGAGACACAGAGTTTGAGCTTATCAAGAGAACAAGGACACTGGCCCTGATATTTCAATGAACTGTGAAACAAACAATGACCTGCCATTTCATCATCATACATCTGTTCTCTAGGTTTTGAGGGGGGATAGCATTCATTCATTCCACACATATTTATTTAGGACCTATTTAATTAGGTAAACACAGTGGTCATCAGGCAAAAACAGATAATAATCAAATAAATAAATATGTAGTTATTAAGGGCACTGATTTGTAATTAAATAACTCTGGGTTCAAATCTTGGTTCTGTCTCTTAACAGCTATGTAACCTTTGACAAGATAGTTCCTTTTATAGAATGTCCATTTTTTTAACTGTCAAAAGGGAAATTAAAAATGCCTGTCTCTGAGGATAGTGTAAAAATTATAGCGGATAAGTAATATAGTGCCAGCATACAGTCCCTAGCATACAGTTACCATTATTATTCTTAATGATTTCTTGAATTTTTAGAGTGCCCCATATCATCACAACACCCTTGCTTGGGTCATATTTTATGAAATATCACCAAAGATTTAGAATTGTCACACAATACAGAATAATAATAATACATGAGAAGTCCTTGAGGTCTAGGGAGGGCCAAGCACCTGAGGTTGTAGGACACAACAGAGAAGGACAGAAGATTGGGGATATGAGGCCAAAAGCACTCTCCTAGAGCCAAGTACTCACCTAGATGCTTCAGGTGTGCTCTGTTCTCATGGTTGGATATGGAGGTAAAGAACTGCTGTGCCCTTGGAGTTACTCAACCAACCCAGCCTCCATCATCATTGCTTTCTTCCCTGCTCTTCCTTGGTTGTTGAGCCCCCAAATATGTGTGACGCACTGAAATAGGTCAGTTGTGGCAGGATCTCTGGCACACTGCAGTGCTGACTCCAGGCCTTGCTTTAGTGAAATTTGCTGAGCAGTGACCCATCTGGGAAGTTTGTGTTCTTCCTCCTCCTTTCTTACATAACCTCAGAAAAATAATAACAAAGTAAAAAATGACTTTCTTGACTTCTAGTGGACTGACACTCCAATTTTTCCTGGCAAACTGGATTTGTCAGCAGATATGAGTGAACTGTGCCTTAATTTTAGTCTATAAAAGAGCTATAAGAAAGATACAGGTTTATTGTAAAATATAGTCTATGTGGATGTTCAATTACCAAATAAAACAATTAACCAAACCAGGTACCTGGCTCAGGGGGAAAAAACGTCCCCCATTCCTTGTGTCTTCTTCCTGAGAATGGGACAGTAAGTGCCTTGTTAATCTGGCTTGTTTTCCTCCCCTTAGTGCTTTCATTAAATACATTGGTGGTGGCTGTTTTCAAGGATTCTCAGTGAGACGTTGGCCATTGTCCTTATAGTAGTTTCTTCTGTTACTGACTACCTTTTGTTAAGAAAAGGAATCATTATGAAAAACTTAGAAAGTATAGGTAAGCCAAATTGAAACAAAATGTACCCCAAATCCCATTCTACTTCACTTGGTATTTGCCAGTAAACAACACAGAAGATATGGCTCACTCACACTCTGCATTGGGTTATGGCATTTGATCACCATAATAACCCTGATCCCCTGTTCCCAAATGAATACACTGAAGCTTGGAGAGTTTGGGGAACATCCTCAGCTGGTACGCCAGGAAAGCAGGTCTTGACCTGAGTCAGTATAACCCAGACAAGCCAGCATGCAGCACTGCAGGGCTGGACTAGACTCTGGATTGAAGGTTGATGGTCAGGAAAAATCACTGAAAAGAATTGCAAGAGGACAACAGTTAATAATTTATGCTAAATATGACCTTTGCCACAGGGAAGAGCAACCAAGAGGTCACACCCTTCCCAGTGTCCCTACACAAGGTCATGGGCTTAGGCACAGTCCCTAACACTTTGCTACTGTCTCCATTTGAACATTTCTCAAAAGTGCTTCTTTTTCTCTATGACTACTGACTTACAGGGAAATCTTACCTTTCCCCTGCAGAATCCACATCTACCTCTTCCCCTAGAAGAATATTTTCCATTACTGTTTTTAGTCCCAAAGTAGATCCTAGGGTGGGGATGGTGAGGGGAGGCTTTATTTAGACACTGAGGGGTGCCCTGTAGCCACCTGCAGACCTGTGGTGTCTATGGTCCAAGGGGATGACACTTTTTGGAAAGTGTTAGTCTTACACAACAGACCTGGGAGGGTGAACGATATACTATTACTGAATGGACCCACCCTTGTGCTCTGGGGGTCCTCCACCCTGTTCTAGGTTCGCCTTGCCTACTGCCAGGGAAAAATGTCTCTCAATGCCAGAGATGGGTGAAAAGGAAAGGGATTATTTATTTAAAGAGGTATACAAACTTAAGAGTAATGACTTAGTGTCTTCATTGAGATCCCAAAGTATTTTAAAATACCCACAAATGCACTGTCCTTCCTTTCCCCTCTGCCCAGTCCGGGGTACCGTATCTCAGAAAAAGACATAGAAGTTCGTGGTTCTTCTCTGCTAAGCTGTTTGTTCTCAAAAAGACCTCGCATGGCTGCTGCTCCTGGGTTTAAATCCCAGCTCGAATCTTCCTCTGCTGCACCATTTCCGACTCCGCCCACAATTGGCCACAGCTGCCGGCATTCCCATATTTTTCCAGCTTTACTGGGCTGCCATAGTAAATCCGGGCAGGTGTGGCCCTGTGGTGTGGAGCCAATCATCTCCAACCCCTTACGCAGGCTCTGTAACCAGGGGGAGTTGCCTCCTAGTTATGTCATGGGTTGAAGTCACTCCCATCTCCCTGGCTTGAAGCCTGACCACAGCTGTTTCACATATCTATTAAACCAGTTAAAGGTTATAGATATATTAAACGACCATTCTAGAGGTTACCTGCAAAACTGTTGCTATTCAAAACAACTCTCAATGGCTCTGCTCCATGTGTCCCATCCCTCAGCTCAGACTTGTGGGTATGAGGACATTCTATATATATATTTTTTTTTCTAACATTTTCTGGACACCGAGTTCTGGACCTCATTACAAATCCTATTTGACCCCCTCCCTTGGCTGCACCCTGTTACATTAGTGCTCTTTTCTTTTTTTTGTGTGTTCCTTTTATAGGGGCATTTCCCCCTCTGTAGTCAGGGACACCCTTGTCTCACAGACGATCAGGATTTTAACAACAGAAATGCAAAGAAGTAGAGTCAACCTTCAGTATTGGGAGATACTTGGGAGCTTTAAAGAGAGAGAAAAAGATTTTCTAAATTATTTGGCTCAACTGAATCCTTCTTATAAGGTCAATGTCACCAAGGAATAAAGTGTCCACTGCCTAATGGAGTTGGAGGAGGAGGAGAGAAGAGTTTTCCTCAAGACTGAGAGAAGGGCATGGAGTTTGGGCACGTGGCTGAGGGTGGTAGCCTGCTTACACTCACGTCGTATGTGGCTGGTTTTAGAGACAGTGTGCTCTGGAAAATTTCCATGGGCAGTCTTGGAGTAAAGGGCAGTAGTAGGTCACACATCTTGAAATGACCAAAGTTATGGCAAACACAGGTGGCCTATAAGACCCTAGGATCCTGCACAACCATGGGGTAGGAGGAGTGGTTTCTTGAAAAAAAAAAAGAGTAGATTTTGCATAGGTGGTATTCATGTCAGATTTATTTTAAGAAGAATAAAGGGATATGAGTGTTCTTAACAGCACGAGAGTAATTAATTCCAAAGACAGGGTTAAAGCCATGAATGAATCTAAAGGGGGCTAATTTGTTCCCAGAATATGGAAGGAAATGACAGAGGGTTGATGAAATCTGGAGAATTTAAGTTTACAGTTTCTCCGTAAGTTAGTCATATGATTCCACTGAACTCACTTTAACTTCTGGTCCTAGGCATACACTAACAAGGATCAAGGTTGACAAACAAAAAAGAAAATGCCAGATTCTCTCCTAATAGGTTAGGATGTTTTTGCTGCATCAGCCATTTGTGCTCAGCTTTGGGTTCCTTTGTGCTGGATGATAAACTCTTTTCCCAAGCCGGACTCTCCTCCACCTTGAGTTATCTGTACTTTCCTGTGGCAAAGGGAACTGTCTTTGGCTGGTGCCCCACAATTAGTATAGTGAAGTGTTCAGTGAACTCAGAGGGATCTGGAGAGTCTGGGCACAAATCCCATCCAGCGTGTTCCAAGAGTATTTTATGAATGGTCAGAGCTTAGTGCCAAAGATCACCTGTACAAGTGGAGAACCACATCCCTGTGAGCAGATGGCTTGGGTTGAATGCAGGTTGAAGTGTGGGCCCCCATTGTCTCTCCTTGAGGAACCTTTGGGAAGTCTATAAGGTGCACTATTGTTTGCAGGGACCGGACAGGTAATATGCTGCTGCATTCAAGAGATACAGAACACTCTACCTCTGCTTGCTCATGATTCATGGTTGAAGACAATGTAGGGTAGCTGGTGTGTCACACTTAAACTGTAGTACCAGGTGGCTGGACATGCTTTGTATTGCCACAGTCTCCCAGCTTGTCACCATTGCTATCCTAAAAGCATCCATTGCCATTGTTCCCAACTTTTTTCTTGTTCTTTTCCAAAAGGTGACAAGAGAGCTTCCCATACTCATAGGCTCACTAGGAAGCAAGCTTAATTTTTTAAAAAACTATAATAAAATATACAGAACCTTTTATTTTAACCATTTTTATGCACTACACTCACAGTGTGCAGCCACCAGCACCATCCCTCTCCAGAACTTCTCATTGTCTCCAACTGAAACCCTGCACCCATTGGACTGACTGCTCATTCCCCTCTCCTCCCAGTCCCTTCATTTCAAGTGTGACGAGGGCAGTATTTTTGGAATGAAAATGTTCATTTTTTGTTGACTTTCTTGTATCCAATTTTCTCTTCATTCAGCTAGAGGTACTCATTGCTTTAGGAAGTATCAGTATTATTAGAGGGAAAATGAAAAGAACAACAGGTAAATGTTCAGGCCTTATTCCAGAAGAGGGTTTCTGAACCTCTGGCTTTCAATAAAAAATAGGCTTTACAGAGAGAGACAAAATATCCTTCCAAATTCCAAAACCTTCTGAGAAGCTGAGGTGGGCACATATGAATAGAATGTCCTGACTCAAGATCATCTCTTCTTCACTGCACACGTCTTTAGGAGATGAAAAATTAGCAAGCAGCATAACAGCTGTTTTAAAAATATTTAAGTAGCTATTATGGATGAGTATGAAGATTTCTATGTAACCTGGAAGGCAGAACCAGGATGGGACATTCAGGTGGCAGGTGGCAGAGCACTTATGCATTAGACCTTCCAGTAGTTTCCCAAAACCAAGGTGTGCAGGAACCTGGCTGGAAGACTGACTCTCAGATGTAGAATGTTTAGAGGTCAGAGAACTGGGGACGTGGAGACAGGTGGCATGGGAGCCACACACAGAGAAGAGACCAGAACACCAGTAAGGCTGCCTTTCAGATGAGAGATGCCTGCACAGACCTTCCAGACATCTGACCAGAGGGAGAAGGTCATTGACCGAGATACACTGGACTGTCAGTGTTTACAACTCACTGAGCATTTATAATAAGTCACTAGGTGAGAAAACTACACAAGCCAGAAAACCCAATAGTGTACACATATGAAAAAATACAACTTGATACATGATATGAAATCAATTATAAATTTGTATATGGCAAAATGGCAAGTATGAGTTTTGAAACTGAAATTTTTCTAAGTTATCAATAACTATAACTGATGATTTGTGTTTTTCATGATGATGGAAAATTGAATTCTCTTTTAGTTCTTGCTCAATGAATGACATTCTAAAAGCAAAAAATGTATTATGATGTATGCCAACAGTTAATTAATAAAAATGTTTTCTGGGAAAAAAACCCATAGAGAGTAACACAGATACAATTGTTTTGCTCAACAAGAAATGTTTTTCTCCTTGGATTTTAATCTTCTCTCCATGACAAAACCCAAATATAAATGTTTCATGTTGAATCCAGAATACAGGAAAAAAGTGTATAAAGATGTTTATCCCAGTTTTATTTATAATAGGACAAATGCCTGTTTCATGGTTGGGAAGAGGGAAATCATTGGCCTGGGCTATCACAGTGTTGTGCAGCCGTCCAAAGCAATGTTTCTAAAGTGCTTCTAACAACACAGAAAAACAGCTGTCATAATGTTATGTTAAAATATTTCAGTTACTTTGAAAATGTCTAGAAAACTAAAAGGCCTACACTCTCATTGCATCAAGTTTCCCGAAAAGCTGAGGGCACTGCCTGAGCCTTGGGGAGGGCCCACACCCTGGCCTATGCCGGGTTGACCCTCCTGCCCTGCAGCAGATGCTCAGCAATAAACTTCCAGCTCCTCCACCCCCGCTTGCACCCTCCAACCACCACTAGTCACAGAGTCACATGACCTAGAGAAGGTGGAGCAGAGCTCCTGCAGGGGTGTCCAATCTTTTGGCATCTCTGCGCCACACTGGAAGAAGAAGAGTTGTCTTGGCCCACACAGCAAATACATTGCAATCACCAAAAACATCTCATAATGTTTTCAGTAAATTTATGATTTTGTGTTGGGTTGCATTCACAGCCATCCTGGGCTATATGCGGCCTGTGGGCTGCAGGTTGGACACCCGTGCTAGGGGTACTGCCTTCCCTCCTTGGGAGATGGGAAGATTGTGTCACTGGCTGTGACACAATCCGAAGGCTCTGCAGAACTTGTGGTGTCACACAGGGGTGGGGGGATGGCATGGCAGTGTTTGGAGAGAACCTTCTCGTGATGCTGTTAGTCACCCTGCTTGTGGCCCCGGGTGCTGATGGCTGAGTCGGTGAGGATCAAGGCTCTTGGCCAGATGAACAGATTTTCTTTGTGGCCTGAGACTCTCCCTCACCTCATAAAGCACACACACAGACATACAATACAAATATCACACACACTCATGCACAATACATCACACACAAACAGACCTATACATAAAACGCACACGAATCATATAACATTTATTCACAATACACATCGCACACACAAACACACATAAACACATATATTCTCACATACACTCACACAAATTTATACATATATACAAATAAACTCACGCACACAGTTACACATGTGTTCGTGTACACACAGGACATACACATATACTTACACACACTTATGCACATGTGCACAAAGGCCCACATACACACGTGCAAATGCACACTTGTGACACATGTGTACATGTGAAGAGTGCCTAAGGAGACTCCCCAAGTTGTACCACTATGGCACACAGTTTATTTTGACCTAAAGATAATCAAGACTCAACAGATTCCAAAAATCTTTTACCTCTCCTTTAACTACCTAAAAGTATTTAGTTGGGGTGTGGAGGCTGGACCAGAAAAAGAGCTATTACTGGAGATAACTTTTTAATCATGTTTTTTTTGTTGTTGTTCTGTAATTACTGTCTCCCCTTGGAAGTCCCAGGCCTCTGTCTCATTCCTTAGCTTAGGCTGGCATTTAAGCTTCAAGGACACAACTGGCCCTTAGGTCTCATATTTTTACAGGGTTTGTAAAAATTAATAAACAGAGTCATTTTAAAATGCAGTCAGAACTGCCTTGCTTATTCCTCAAACCTTTGGGATGTTAAAATTGGTCAAAACAACCTCTGGACTGGGCCTGAAGCAGTCCTGAGACCTAAAGAACTGTTTGCAAGGACAAGAAGGCAGACATTATGAATACTGGACTAATGGCTGTCGGACAGAACACTAAGAACCTGCTTCAGAATCAGTGTCACTATGTTAGCTCATTGCTCCAACATAGATATCTTCCTTCTGTTCATGCAATTGGCCCTCTCCCCTCTGTCGTGAATATCCCTTGCTTTTGTCTCTTAATCAGAATATCATTTGGGTTTCTGCATGAAATCAGTGCTCCCATGAGTCATTACATTTGTTTTGCTCCTGTTAATATGTCTTATGTCAATTTGATTATTAGACCAACCAAAGAACTAAGAAGGGTAAAGAAAAAATTCTTCCTCCCCAACATCACATGCTACATTACAGAATGAATATTGAGCAGAGGATATAAAAGACTGCTCAGTTGTAGTCAGATGGTCTGACAGTCTGAATCATTAATAATTGAATAGTAAATTTTGTCTAAATCTCTTAAACTTGTTTTTTTCCCCAGCCCCCAAAGAGTGTGGTTAAACTAAATCAGCTGTAAGTTTCTTTTCATTGTAAAATTCTGTGATTTCAGTGGGACAATGTGTGAACACACAGACCCAGGGAAAAACCCCAAGACTGAAAATCTGCC
This sequence comes from Phyllostomus discolor, assembly GCF_004126475.2. Classification (NCBI taxonomy): domain Eukaryota; kingdom Metazoa; phylum Chordata; class Mammalia; order Chiroptera; family Phyllostomidae; genus Phyllostomus; species Phyllostomus discolor. Next base: position 136,150,254 of record NC_040905.2, read on the forward strand.
TCTGTAAGTGGAGGACAGGGCGAGATTGAAGAAAGAAATAGGCCACTCCAATCTGGTAATTAACAGAGTTTATTAAGGAGAACTGCATACAAAGCATGTCTTAGGTGATGGCAAGAGGAAGTGGATATCTACCATGCTTCTTGGCAGATGCTAAAGAATTATGTAGAGCAGGGCCGGATGGATGGGGTACTGGTACGTGACTCATCCCAGATAAGGGAAATGCCTTACGTGCTTGCCTAGGTCAGGGCAGCAGCCTGTTCCAGGAACCAGCAGGCCTGGGGCACAGGGCACACACATGCACAGGCAGTCTCAGGGGGGATTTATAGGAATCAGTCTGTTCTGGTGAAGATCCAGCCCATGGATCCAGCAGTGGGCACATCATGGAACAGTCTCTCCTCCACAAACAACATACTTCATATACCAAGACCTTGTCTCCATCCCTTCTCTGTTCCCTTGGCAGGAACCCTGCAGGCTGGAGTTTCACCCTTTGTCACCTGGCTAGGCTGCCCCCATGGAGCCTCAGCCTTGAAAGGGACAGTGCCACACAGTTCACTCCCAGGGAACGCTGCTGTAGATAGCTGTGAGACTCCCTTCCTTTCCCTCCTCCCTAGGCCCACACACCTCTTCACTCCTTTTTGATCAAAGAAAAGTCCTTTTTAAACAACAGTCACTAACAAGTAAGCACCTGAGTCTGGGTGATTCTGGGGAGATGAGCAGCTGTGTCCTGGGGTCATTTCCTGCTGCACCCCTGCATTTCCAGGGGTGCACGTGCAAGGGGGCTGACTACTCCTTGCAATCCCTTTTCAGGGTCATCCTCCTGTCAAACCTCAGGCCAGGATGTTTGGTTGGGACAAACACTGCTGTCCCTTTCCTGGAGTCTGACTTTACCCTCAGGTTGTGACCCACAGCACAGCTACAGTCTCTGAAGGTAGGTTCTGTTCCCAGAGCAAATTTCTCAGCCAGGTAATGAGTTGAGGCCCATGACTTGCCTCAGCAGGCACAAGTCTGCTGGGCTCCAGGACCGTGTTGTGAGCCCTGGGCTGGAGCCCATACTGGGTACTTAGTAAACTTCTGGGAAATGATATATCGGAGCAGGTACCTGCTCCTGAACAGTTTCTCCTGATTAAACCCTCAGGAAACAAACAAACAAAAATTCAACAGCAAACAAAAAAGAAAAAGAAGCCCAACAAAATTCTTACATTCTCTCCCTTATAATAACCACTTAACTTTTTCTTGAAATAACAAACACTAAATTCTTCTGAAAATATCATTCTTTCTGCTCCTCCTTTGGGGGTCCCTGCTTTGCTAGGCTGATGTAAACACAGTGGTAGTTGTGTATAGTACTCTACAAAATCTACTGTTAACCTGAATATCTTTAGGTTCCAGTTTTATCTTTGTTCTCTTCTTTAGAAAAATTGTGGTAAAAGAGACATAAAATTTGTGACTTTAACCACCTGAACTGCACAGTGAGGGGCATTAAGGACATCACATTATTGTACAGCTGTCACCACCATCCATCTCCAGAACATTTTTCATCTTGCAAAACTGAAACCATCTTTGTGCTCTCAATGAAGGCCTTGCACCTTTAAGCTCAGACCTCCCACCCTTATCTGTCACAAACTGTCTGGCATCTAACCACTGTTTCTGCAGAAACATCCACGTCCTATTTGCTTTTCTGAGGTTACACAACCAGAGTTTAGTAAGACCATGTGGACTCTGGACACTGATGGGGCCAGATGGAGCTTCATGTTTTCAAGAATCCTGTAGTTATCATTGTAAGTGTCTTTCTGCAAAAAGCCCTGCCAATTCCCACCCTGAGTTCTGATTCCTTTTTGAAAGCATGGGACCCAGATTTTAGAACCAGTGAGAACTCCCAGAAATGCCCCTAGCCCATGCCATAGAAGCTCTGGGTCCCTGGGGTGTTTTTGTCCACATGGGATCTCAGGCACCGAGGGCAGCCTAAATTGGGACTTTGTACCAAGGGGCACCCACAGCCCACAGGGGATGAGGGACATGTTGCTCAAGTGCATTTCAAAGACATTCTAAGAAAAAGGGTCCAACAAAAGCCTATTCTTCCAGCTCCTAAGAACTTGCAAATAAAGACACTTACTGTATTTTGTTTTATATGCTCAGCATCCTCCCTCAGCCCCATATCTCCTATTAGCAGAACTCTGTTCTTGGGGAGAAGTGCTTCTTTCTCAACATCAACCCAGGGTCACCTGGGAGAGGCCAATCACGCAGCTCTGCATCCCTCAACCTTCCTGTTTGCACAGGGACAGCTCTGTGACCCAGGCTGGAGCAGTCAGAACCCCACTGTGGGATCCATCTATTCACAATCAGCTACTGCTGGAGGCAAACCCCTTACCTCTGAGTTCCTGCTGCCTGGTGTGCATCCCTGGGATGGGAAGTGCTCTGTTGAAGTGGGAGAGAGTGGAGCCCATGTTCGGGAGGGAATTGATACAAGATGAAGAGGTTCCACTCTTCTCAGCATACCACAATTTCAATGTCAGTGTCAACCTTTCCTGGCACGTGTATCTGTTGTTTTTAGTTTTATTTCATTAATGTTTCTTTTCATTACAAAGTAAATCATCTTTATTGTGAAATCTATTCCCACTACCAGAAAGTCACTGTTATCTTTTTAGTTCTTTCCTTCCATTTTTTTTTTGCCCATTATTTTAAGGGAGTCTTGAGATGTTGTTAATTGTAGGTTGGTCACTTAGAGATTTGTCACTTACAGCTCTATGCAGGTCACATCTAGAGTCTCCACCTGTTACCTGTGTAGAGTAGTCTGTATAGAGGGAAGGGCAGGACATTATGAGTATTTCGCAGGTGGTTTTCTCTTGCACCTGAAGAACACCATTCCTGCCACCTGTATACAGAAACATGCAGCACCTTGGGTCCCCCCATTACTGAGACTAATGACCCTCTTTGGGTTTTTGGTTCACTCAAGGGAAATGGACAGAACCTCTTTTCTTTAAAATGAGAACATATGTGAAAATCATCTGGACTCTTTTTACTTCCTCACACCATTCTCAATTTTAGTAATGACTACACAGCTACATAAACTGGGTTGTTTCCTGATGTGAACCCTGGCTTGTGGGGTCCATGGCAAATGGATGAGATGAGACAAAATCACACGGACTACCGAGTCTTGTGGAGGAAGAGGGATGGCACAGCTTCTTTCTCAAGAGGAGAAAAAGCCTCTGAGCTCCTTGGCCATCCTTTCAAGAGGAGACTGCCTCAACCCTTGCCTTGACAAGCTTTATTGCTTTTCTGGGCACATTACACGATGACCCTCATTTACTACGCACAGGCTCACTTTAGGTGGTTACCTTTTACAGAAAACAAAGGAGAGGATGCTGCTAATCACATCACAGAAGAAGGTTATTTGCAAATGCAAAGGGAAAAGTGGTTGAACTGGTCACACTCATCCTTGGAAGGTATAGCATGGATTTTAGGAAGTTAGTTTAAAGATATGCAGTAAATGTTTGCTGCCTCAATTCAGGGTGAGGGAGTTTTAACAAAAGCAAGTCTTATAGCAGTCTAGGTGCAATGCAGGCCTGATTCCCCATGGGGGAACCTATTGGTGGGCATGGGTCCTGTGCACTGGACCTCACTTTCCACTGGGAGCTGGGCCCATACCATGCAGAACGGTCTCCTATATTTCCCCCCTTGTTTTTAGTTAGGACTGCCATTGATCCCACAAAGCTTGCTACTTGCTGGTCTTTCACATGACCCTGGGAAAATAATTGGCAAATATGTCAAAGTACATAGAGCATTATTATAATCAGTAAGCAACCAGTGGTTCCAAAGACTCACATTCTCAGTTTAAGCCCATCAATCATTGTCAGGCAGTAATAATCAAATAGACAATATTCAAAGAACTGTGAGGGCCTATTCTGAGTCAGGGTCAAATAGCTAAAGGGCTATAAAACTTTGGGGAAACAAACTCATTTCAGGCTTGGGCCCTTATCATTTAAATTGAGGGTATTAGCAAAGTAGATTTCATGGGAGTTTATGCATTCTCTCTTAGGCCTGATCACCCTGGGGAACCTGCTCCTTCCAGCATAGGGCCCCACCCACCTCCAGCATTGTTTAAGGCTTAGGTCAAGCAGGGGAAGTAAGGCAGTGATGAGATTAGGAGACTTCTTGCAGACAGAATGAGGACTTAGGTTATGTTAAAGCCAAAGAGCTAGGGCCCATCACTCACTTTTTCTATAGGCCCCCAAGTCCTTCCCTAAGGGCCTCCTTGTGATCATGCCTGTCTTAGGTTGTCCCTCCCTTGAGGAATCTTACCTGTCATTGGCTAACCAATCTTGCACTGGGGGCTAGGCAGGGTGAAGTAAAGTAGGCAGAGGTGGTGCTCCTGCCAGGGAGATAAGCTTCATCTCCTCAGTGGTTTAGGGTCCCAAGGTCTGTCACTCAGCCTTATCCATGGGGGATTACAGCTTCTGAAACCAGGCAGGGTGGTTCCCAACATCATCTTTCCCTCTTTTTTGTTTGCGAATGCTATTATAGTTTTTACGCTTGTGAAACCTACTATTTGCTATTTCGGAATGCGATCTCAAGAAAACAACCTCCATATACATTATTAAGCACAAATAAAGATTAAGACAAGGGGGCATCCAAGGGCTGCCATGACCTAAATTCATAAATTCAGTCCATTAAACCAGTTTTTAGGGGGTCAGTCATTGTAGATCATCGTGGATAGCCTGGAACACTTTGTTCAATAAGGCCTTTGATCAAGCATTAAGAGCCTTGATGTCCCTCCATGTGGTGGGGACATGCCTAAAGGGAATATTATGGGGCACTGAGGGGTTGTTGCCCTCTGCAGGAGGTGCTTGATCCTCAGCTCTTGTCATTGGGGCAGGCCCCATCCTCCTTTGTTGGTCGATCCAGGCTTGTGAGTGCTGGTGTGGGTGTCCATTTTCCTTTTGGTTGTTCAGGTCAGCTGGGCCATCTGGTCTGTCAGTCGATTGGTTCTCAACTCCATGTAGCAGAGCTTGGTGTCTGTCCCACTCATGATAAGGCTTTTACTCTTTTGGCTGATAACCAGACAGGACCTGTAGGGATGGAAATATAAGCATACCCTCTTCCCCAAGTTAAGATATCTACAGGGCCCTGCCAGCAGTCATCTCCCAGCAAATCTCTGAGGATAAGAGATATAAAACCTGAGGATAAGATGACTTTGGCTCTTTCTTCTGAAAATGTTTCTTAGTTGGAGGACAAAGTGATTCATCACAATTTAGAAAATTATATGTAAATATGGCTAACATACTCAAATTTGGGGGGTAGGACTTGTGACTCCCCCTTTTTTGTTTTTTTAAGAAGATTTTTTAAAGTATGATGAGCCTGTTCTACAATTGCCTGACCGGTTGGATTGTAAGGTATTCCTGTTTTATGTTGGATATTCCAGTGCTGAAGGAAGACCTGAGTAAAATGGGCAAGGTATCCAGGGCCATTATTAGTTTTAATTTGCTGAGGCCATCCTAAATGACTAAAGGCCTCAAACCAATGGGCTCGTATATTTTCAGCAGATTCTCCTGTTAAAGAGTATGTATGTAGGACACCAGAGTAAGTATCAATAGAAATATGAATGTATTGAATTTTCCAAAAGGAGTGTAATGAGTGACATCTGTTTGCCAAATTATTTAAGAACCTAGTCCTTGAGGATTAATTCCTGTAAATGGGGGTGCCTTGGAAATCAGAACATTCTTTAATAATTTTCTTAGCTTGGAAAGACAGGCCCCCTGCTGTTTCTGCAAGCTGCAATAAGTTTAAGAAGAAAGTTAATTGCCCTGTTGTTCTCAGGACCTGGTAGATCCTAGGTTCAGAGTTTTCAAGTAAAGTGGGAAAAATGTGGGTGGTGTTGTGCTCTGCTTAAATATGTTTTAGACAAAAATGGTTACCCACCAAGGGATTTTTGTGCCTCAGTCGACTAACTGTTTCCTCCAGGAGAATAGCCAGTTCTTTCCCAAGGAAACGATCAGTGTTTACAGGTACTGAGATAAAAAATGGTGCTTATGTAACAGGACATACTGTGCAGTAGCTATTCCCAGATAGGAGCAGGACAGTAGCCAATCCCAGATAAGCAGTTATCTCAAGGTCCTAAGCTAACCTTGCTTTCTGCTCCTGCATGCCCACTTTCTCCCCCTGCATTTCTCCCCCCTCCTCCTTTGCCTTTGTACAAGAATATAAATCAGCCCCAGTCTAAAACTCGGTGCGAGAATTTGGAATTTATCTCCTCTGGGTCCGCATGCGTGAATAAACTCCACTTTGTAAGCTCCCAGGCTGTCTGAATTGTCTTTTCAGTAACATTTGGGTTCCCTGACCAGGAAATGACTCATGCGAGCAGGCTCTTGCCTCTGGTGAAGCCGGCCGTGGGGTGGCTGGTGGGGCCTGGTGGTAATAAGGAGGCACATGTGCCCCCATGATTTCGGGTCCTGAACATCCCAGGCTCTGAAGGCTTGGCCCCCGGACCGCTCTTTGACTCGGGCTGGTGGGGTGCAAACTGGTGAAATCTGGGAAGGCGCCTATCTGGTAAGAACCCCGGGGACCAGGAGCCCAAGACCAGGCCCACTCTTTGTGGTGGAAGGAGGGACTGATCACCCCTCAGGCCAGAAGGACCAGGCAGGGTTCCCACAGTTCGGGTGGGTGGGAACGTAATAAACTCATTGTGTTTGTGTGAATGACTGTGTTGCTCCATGGGTGAAAGCCTATGGAGCGTGAGTGAGCCCTAACCTGCGGTTCCTTGGTCTGTCATATGGCATAACGGCTGGGAGTTTAACCCGAATTCTACACGGGCAGCCTTAGCTAAGACAGACCTAAGTTCCCCAAGAGGGGAGAACCAGGTGGGCGACCTGAGAATCCCTTCCCTTCTCTGTCAGTGCCAATGGGGAGAATTCATCATGGGGGGCCTTTCTTTGCCATGAGACCAGATCTGAAAGAGCAAGTCTCTGCCATTGGTGTTGTTTCTGATCAGAAACCCTCTGTACTTGAAGACCTGTTTAAGGTCACTTGTAAGACCTAGGAAAAGTCACTGTAACTGGTTGGGGAGAATGCCTTTGCAGCTTGGGACCCAGGGAGGGTCATTTGAGGCTGATGAGTGCTTCAGCCAGAGGCAAAGCAGCATGTCTCTGCCAAGAGACTGGGGCTGAAGGAGCATGTCTCTGTGAGTCACCAATGGATGCATTGGTGCAAGAGAATGCTTCTACCTGTGTATTGTTCTGGAACTCTGTGTTTTGAATTTTGCTCTGTATCTGCTCTGAAAGGGAGATTAAGGATTCCAGGGAAGGTTGAAACTTCACATTCTGTAGGAAAGTAAATGAGAAAGGATAAGATATAAAAATGAAGAAGGTCTGTGGGAAACTGTAAAAATAAATGGAAAAGTAAGTTTTAAGAAGGAATTACATGGTGTTAGTTAGTAATAGAAGGTATAAGGCATGAAGATGCAATCTTGGTGGATATCAGAAGGTGTATGAAAGAAAGAATGGAGGGTTTGTGAGTGTTGCAGAATGTCTGGAAGTGAAGGTTTTGAGAAGCCTGGTGGACATCAGGAGGGAAAGGATTTGCCTTCACGCTTTGTATTTTTCTCCCTACCTGATCCCTCCAGAATTTGGCATTCTGAAGGAGTGAGTGAAGACATAAGGTTTCTTTGCATAAAACCAATAAGACCAGTTGCTAATAGTGGTTTTGTTAACCAAGACTTTGACTGGAATGTCATGCCTGAAGGAGGCATGTATGGATTCTGGTCATCACCAGAAAGCCCTGGGGAACTGAGATTGACTTGTGAAGCTAGCATAAGCCCACGAGAAAAGTCTGGGACTTTGGTTGGTTGTGTGGTTCATGGCAATCTTTCCAGGGAAGGAACAAAGGTTGCTTTCATGAAAGATGGCCTAAAAGGAACCTGTGGGCACAATGGAAGCCTCAAGGATTTGAGTGAAACAACTAGTACAGGTGAAGCCAGATGGTGGATGTGTGGCTCTGTTTCTGTGCCCCGAGGGGCAGACTGAGAAGTCAATCTAAAGGTCCCCTGTGTGAGTTCCAGCAAAGCAGACTTAAAGATCATAAGTGATCCAGGCTGCTTTTGGTGTGTTTATGCAAACGAACAGTCAAAATGAAAAATGGGACTCAAAGTAGTCCCTTTAATAACAGTGAGGGTGATCTTAAGGAGAAAAATTGTGGTTCAAGGAAAATCACAATGTTCAGTATAGGACATCAGAATGACATAGCTAACTGTCTTGAAAGTTTCTTTTCGTTTGAAAGTTGAAACTGGTTTTGTAATATCATCAAAGATGTACAATTTACAGGTACAGAGGGCCTGTCAGATTGCCATTGTCGAATGTCATTGCAGGAAAGACCTTGCAACTGAATGTCTTCCCAAAAGAGAGTCTCACAGGCACAGAGACTGGTTTGGGGACTATTGTGTGAATTAACCTGTGTGTTCTTCTGTTTTCATAGGATATATGCTATGACTTCATTACCTGAGTGATTGGTTGCAATATAGGCCTCACTTAAGGAATGCATTTTTTCATCAGCACCCCCTGAAACTCAACGGTTTGGCTAAACTAAGTGGTTGGGTTGGTGAGCGGTTCGGGTGATCTGTGGGCTCCACTTTAGAACTGATTTTCCTTCTTCTGTCTTGATGGCTTGGACAGAAGGGTTCAGATATCTGAAAGGAGGGAAATCCTAATATATTCCCCTCAACCCAAGTGAAGTATCATGGGCCACAAGAGTTTTGGATAGGTGTAGCATGCCTTGTACACCTTCCTCCAGATAAGCCATACTTTACTTAAGTTCCTGCCTTTGTCATTTAGTGGTTATGATTTAATTGTGCCTTCCAACTCTTTCCAAATCTGTCATCTCCAGAATGTGACCAGGATGCCAACGGTCCAGTAATGCCAGTCTTTGGGCACCAAGCCTGCGACTTTCTGGTGACAGGCAACTGACCAGGATTCTGTAAGGTCCTTCCCCTTACAGGAAGGACTCCCTCCGTGCTGCCCACCCCCTTCAGGGTACCCCTGACCCATGGGTAGGTAGGACGATGTCCATGTCCAGCCGGAAGTAGTTACAAGAAGATGAGACCTTCATCCATTGTCCTTTAAAAGAATTTAAACTGGGTGTATATCTGAAATGAGAGATTGTTACAGGGTGCAGCCAAGAGGGGGGACCCCAAATGGGCATTTAAAATGGGGTCCAGAACTCAAGGCATTCAGGAGATTTTAAGATGTCTTCACCCCTTCCCCCACAGGTGTGAGCTGGGGGAGGGACACACAGAGCAAGAACATGCAGGGCTGTTTTGTACAGCAACAGCTTTACAGCTAATCCATGGCATAGTCATTTGACATACCTATAGCCTTTGGCTGGTCATGTAGATATGCTGAATAGCTGTGGCCATGCTCTGGGCCAGGGAGATGGAAAGAGACTCCCCCCACACAAGATGGGACTGGGGAGTGGGTCCCACGAGTTACAGTGCCTGCGTGGGAGTTCGGAGAAGATTGGCTCCATGACATGGGGCCACACCTGCCCAGACCCATGATGGCAGCTGGACGGGAGTGGATACTGGCCTGTCCAGGATCTGCAGGCCATCAACAAAGCAGCCATCACCCTCCACCCAGTCATCCTGAACCCATAAACCCCCCTGAGCCAGCTTCCCCAACAGCAACATGGTTTACCTGCCTTGGTCTGAAGGATGCCTTTTTCTGCATTCCTGTGGCACCTTCTAGTCAACCCATTTTTGTCTTCAAATGGAAAGATCCGCACACTGTGGTCAAGACTCAGTTCACCTGGAATAGACTGCCCCAGGGGTTTAAGAACTCCCCAACCTTATTTGGGGAAGCCCTAGTAGGGGACCTGAAGCCTCTCACCAAGGGGGAGCCGGACCTGACGATTCTGTAGTACATGGACGACCTCCTCCTGGCGGCCCCACCCCAGGAATGGTGCTGGTAGGGAATGCACACACTGCTGATGCACCTGGCTGAATTAGGGAAAGAACACCAGAAGCCCATCCTGAACACACTCCTACTCTTCACTTTGAGTTGCAGGGGGCACATGCTGTGTATCTGAGGTGCCCCCACAGCCATCTGCACAGTCCTCTGTCATGGCCCTTCATGGTGCTCCATCGGGTTCGCCTGCCCCAGCAGCTTACGAGCTCCCTTGGGTTCTGGCCACGTCACCCGATGCAGCGCTTGGCAACCAGGCTTGTTGGAAGTACTCACGGTGTGATCAGGGGCACAGACAGAAAATGGCAGAGTTGCCAACACCCTCCAGAACCTCATGTGATTTCTGAGAAAAATGCTTGTTCTCCTGAGGAAAAAGCCAGCCTGCACCCTGCTGCTGTGGAACTCGGCCCCTTTACCAGGCTTTGAAGGGTCCGGACATTAACACCTCAGTGATGTTCCTGCCCTTGGACTGCCAGATCCGGGGTGGCCTTTTGCTCTGTATACCCACGAGACAAGGTAGCCCTTGGGTCCTGACCCAGCCTGTCGGACCATGGCAACACCCAGTGGCTTACCTGTCTAAGCAGTTGGACCATGTCACCACTGGCTGGCCACCTTGTCTGAGGGCAATCACTGCTGCTGTGACCCTCTTGCAAGAGGCAGACAAGTTAACTCTAGGCCAAGAAATCAATCTTCATGTACCACATGCAGTGAACAGCCTCCTTGCCAGGCAGGGGCATAAGTGGCTGTCGAATCCTAGACTGACTCAGTACCAGAGCATCCTCCAAGGAAACCTGAGGGTGCATGTTAAGACTGTGAAACGAGTCAATCCAGCCACCTACTTACCGGTGGAACTCGAAGGGCTGGACCATGAGTGTCTCGAAGTAACTGAAGAGGTTCACACCAGCTGGCCAGACCTCCAGGACCAGCCCCTGGCCCGGCCTGATGTCACCTACTACACGGATGGGAGGAGCTATATGGTTGAGGGCAGGAGAGTCTCCAGGTATGCAGTAGTGGATGACTGCAGAATAGTGGAGACTGCCAGATGGGAGACTATATATACCACAAGGGCAAGCTAGCAATCTAGTAAGGAAGTGCCATGCCCTCACTCACATGGGCAAGACCTTCCTAGAAAATTTTCTGAAGAGGTATTTCTATTTCCCCAACCTGGCAGCACTTCATGCTTCCACCTCAGCACAATGCCTAACATGTGCTCGGAACAATGCCACCGGGCACCTGGAGATGAGGCCGGGATACAGCACACAGGTAGACAGTCCTTTGAAGACCTGCAAATGGACTTTACTGAAGTCAGGCCTAGCGGAGGGTTTAAATATCTCCTGGTGATCATGTGTACCTTCTCTAGATGGGTTGAGGCTTTCCCCGCCAAGACAGAGAAAAGCCAGGAAAGTCACCCAAGCCCTCCTGAGAGAGGCCATCCCAAGGAATGGATTGCCTCTGACCATTGGAAGTGACAACGGGCCGGCCTTTGTCTCACAAATCGTCCAAGAAACAGCCAAGCTTCTGAACATCATGTGGAAACTACACACTGCCTATCGACCCCAGAGTTCTGGGAAGGTAGAGCGAATGAACTAGACTTTTAAAGAAACCTTAGCTAAATTTTACCAGGAAACTGGACTGCCCTGGACGGACTTGCTGCTGCTAGCATTGCTTAGGTTGCAGGAATCACCCCTTGGGTCCACTACAGCTGGGCCAAAACAGCAGCAGATCCTGAGGACCTGAGGACTAGGCCTGTACCTAGAATACCCACACCAAGGCTCCAGAGGATGCCAACTAGTAGAGAAGACACCAAGGAATGGGCCATTGTTCTGCAGGGTACCTGACTTTAATTGGCACCTTCGCAGGAGTATCGGGAATTGGACTAGTGACTGTGGCCTCTGCAGAATAGAATCCCGAGGAGCAGATCACCCTAGGAATAGTTTATCTCTGTTTGGTCTCTACATTTGGGTTTATTGTATGCTTCGCTTGACACATGGGGCCCCTGTCTCAGCCCCAGCCTGCAAATGTAACACCCCAGGGCATAGGATTATGCTCAGTGGCAGAGTGGTCTCTTACTATCTCCCAGGGTCAGCTTTCAGCTCCTTCACTGACATGCCATCAGGTTGCATTCAGCCACAGCAATCCCTCTGCACTTGGGGAGGGAAGGTATACCAGACTTGAGCGATATCCAGGACCATAGGATACCAGACCCGGAGGTGTCAGGCATATGGGACCCTGCATCCTCCCAACCTTGGTCCAGCACCTGGAGACCATGGTGAGTTGTAGGGTGGCTGTCAAAGTGTACCCCTTCAGCGGTACCAACAGCAGTATCAGCAGTTGCAACCCTCCCCAGCACCTCAGCTGTATAGCCAGGTATATGGTGATGCTAAAGGGATAGAAACACCTTATAGCATCAAAAGGGGGAACTGTGAGAGGACATACTGTACAGTAGCTATTCCCAGATAGGAGCTGGACAGCAGCCAGTCCCAGATAAGCAGTTATCTCAAGGTCGTAAGCTAACCCTGTTTTCTGCTCCTGCATGCCCACTTTCAGCAGCTGCATTCCTCCCCCCTCCTCCTTTGCCTTGTAACAAGAATATAAATCAACCCCAGTCTAACACTTGGTGCCCAGAATTTGGAATTTATCTCCTCTGGGTCCGCATGCATGAATAAACTCCACTTCATAAGCTCCCAGGCCGTCTGAGTCGTCTTTTCTGTAACACTTAGACTTCCATGGAGAAGGGCTAGTTCTCCCCGGGAGACAGTACACCTATATTTCATTTTTACAATAAAGGGTCACAGCCCTGACATAAACAAGGAGGATTGTTAATATTTTTTTTACACATCACACCCTACATCCACTTACAGCATGCTTTCGATTGACAAATTTATGAACACATTCATAACTTTCAGAAACGGTTTTTTCTCCACTGGCAAATACATTTACTTGTTGTTGTTAATTCTTAGCGATTACTGCATTCCTTGAGTGTGCTCAAAAGTGAGCTATCCCATTATCTAGTGCCCTTCACACCTTTAGGGAGACTGGAGAAGAGGGAGGGAGGATGTTAAGCTCTACACGCCTTGTTCCTAGGACTAAAGCAGTCCCTGGGCCTTCAGGAGAATTCAGAGTGGTTAAAAAACAATTTTCTCATTGTTTTTCTTCCTATGCTTTAAAAAAAGATTTATTTATTAATTTTTAGACAGAAGGGGAGGCAGAGAGAATGGGAGAGAAATGTCAAAGTGTGGTTGCCACTCACACCCCCCCATTGGGGACCTGGCCTGTAACCTAGGCCACGGGTGCCCTGACTGGGAAGCAAACCTGTGATCCCTTGGTTTGCAGGTCAATACTCAGTCCACTGAGTCATACCAGCCAGGGCCCTTCCTGTGCTTTTTACTGTCTGAGGGAAGTGAGATCTTTTTCCTTCTTTAAACAGTCAATTTAAATTCTTTCTGAGTAGAATCCTTATGATGTAACAACAGTAGTGATCTTATCTATTTACCAGAGATTCAGCAAAATATTTTGAGATTGAACAGTTTCTTTCAAACCAAAACCAAAACCAAAATTCAAACAAACCAATATTTTCAAATTAAATCCTCTAAATGAGGGAGTGAGACACTAACCTTGGAATCTTATCTCACACCACCTGGTGTTATTTCAACTTCTGCCCAACTTTTTCCTAAATAACTAAGTCTAAAGATCCCTTATCAGGGAGACACTCTATAGCCCTAAAAAGCTGCCAAACTAGCTTAAAACATTGCTCTTGATCCTTAGAGAGCCCATTCCCCATGGTTGAGGAATCACAGAAACCCTTGAAGAAATTTTTTAACAAATAAAAGAAAATGTTTCTGAAATTCCTCCTGTTGCCAGCACATTGATTACAAAACCAGCCTCAATTTTGATTTTTCTCCACCTGCACCTTTAAATCCTTATGCAGGTAGACAGAAGGAAAAGAAAACTGAAGGGACCACAAGAGGTGGCTTAAAAGAAAGAATTTGTTGAGATGCTTGTAAATTGTTCTGTAACTAGTTGATGTTTTTAAAGTTGATTAAAGGGAAAATCCTTGCTCTTTCTCCCAAGCCTAGACCTAGTTGGGGGTTGTGCTGTGGGAATGGGTTTGTAGGTGTTTTTACAGTGTGCCCTGTGGCTCTTAACTGCTCGACATGTGCCTGTGACATTGCAGCAAATACTGGGGAGAGAGCAAGGCTCCTGCTTACCAAAGAAGGTACAGTTGTAAAGCAGTCACAAGAGAGGGTGACCTAGGAAGTAAACCGTTTCCCTCTGAAATCCAACACACCCTATGACCTTACCGAAAAGCACTTGGGGTCGTTGGCCCTTACCTGGGCTGATGCATGTACTCCAACCTCATGGGTGTGTTGTCCACAACAACGGCTTGTAGCCCTTGGTCCCTGTTCCTGGGTGCCAGCTGATGCAGTCATTGGGAAGCAGTGTCTGCTGCACTGTGGATGAGATGAGATAAATTCACATGGACTACTGAGTCCTGTGGAGGAAAAGGGACGGCATGGGCACTCTCGCAAGTGGAAAGTGCCTGGACCTTTGCCTTGACAAACTTTTATTCCTTTTCTGGACACATCACATGATGGTCCCCATTTACTATGCACAGGTTCACTTTAGGTGGTTACCTTTTACAGAAAACAAAGGAGAGGATGCTGCTAATGACATCACAGAAGAAGGATATCTGCAAATGCAAAAGGAAGAGTGATTGAACTGGTTACACTCGTCTTTGGAAGGTTTACCATGGATTTTAGGAATTTACTTTAAAGATATGCAGTAAATGTTTGCTGCCTCAATTCAGGGTGAGGGAGTTTTAGCAAAATCAAGTCTCATAGCAGCCTAGGTAAAATGCAGGCCTGATTTCCCATGGGAAAACCTATCCATGGGTGTGGGTCCCATCTGGGCCCATGCCACATAGAACAGTGTCTTATACAATGTGAGTAGAATAAGAGAAATAATAAAAGTCAGATCAGAAATAAATGAAAAATAGTGTAAAAAGTTGATATGAAAGCCCAATGAATCCCAAAGTTGGTTCTTTGAAAAGATAAACAAGATTGACAAACCTTTAACCAGACTCATCTAGAAAAAAAGGGAAAAGACCCAACTAAATAAAATCAGAAAGAGAGAAATAACAACTGTCACCAAAGAAATACAAATAATTGTAAGAAAATATTATGAATAACTATATGCCAACAAGCTGGACAACCAGGATGAAATGGATAAATTTCTAGAAACATGCAATCTTTAATCTAAATCAGGAAAAATCAGATAATCTGAATAGACTGAGGACACATAGTAAAATTGAAGCAGTGATCAAAAAACTCCCAACAATCAAAAACCCTGGACTAGACAGATTCTGATGTCAATTTTACCAAACGTTCTGGGGAGAACTAACACCTCTTCTTTTCAAACTATTTCAAAAAATTAAAGAGAAGGGAAGGCTCCCAAATTTATTTTATAAGGCCAGCATCATCCTAACCCCAAAACCAGATAAAGACACAACAAAGAAATAAAACTACAGGCCAATATCACTGATGAACATAGATGTTAAAATCCTCAATGAAATATTGGCAAAACTCATGCAGCAATGCATTAAAGATATTGTACACTATGATCAAGTGGGAGTCATCCCACAGATGTAAGGATGGTACAATATTTGCAAATCAATAAATGTAATACATCACATGAATAAAAGGAAAGACAAAAATTACATGATCATATCATTGGATGCAGAAAAAGCATTTGATAAGGTATAGCACCCATTTATGACAAAGACTCATCAAATTGGGAATAGAGGGACCATACCTCAGCATAATAAAGGCCATACACGAGAAACCTGCAGCAACATCATACTCAGTGGGGAAAAACTTAGAGCTTTCCCACTAAGATCAGGAACAAAACAAGGATGTCACTTTCACCACTTCTATTCAACAGAGTGTTGGGAATTCTACCACAATGATCAGACAAGGAAAAGAAATAAAAGACACCCAAACTGGAAAGAAGGAAGTAAAACTGTCATTGTTTGCAGATGACATGATAGTATATGTGAAAAAACCTATAGAAAAAAAAGAAAAAAAAACAATATAGACTCCACCAAAGCACTACTTGACCTAATGTGAATTTTGCAAAACAGTGAGATACAAAGTCAATATTCAGAAACTGAAAACATTTTTGTACACCAACAATGAAATATCAGAAACAGAAACTAGGGAAAAAATCCCATTTGCTCTAGCAACAAAAAAATAAAGTACGTAGGAATAAACCTAACCAAAGAGGTACAAGGCCTGTACTCAGAAAACTACACTACACTGAAGAAAAAAGTAAGGAAGACAAAACTAAATGGAAGCATATACCATGTTAATGGATTGGAAGAACTAAGATCATCAAAATGGCCATACTACCCAACGCAATTTATAGATTTTATGCAATCCTTATTAAAATACTAATGACATATTTCGCAGATATAGAACAAACATTTCAAAAATTTATATGGAATCATAAATGACCCCAAAAAGCCACAGTAATTTTAAGAAAGAAAAACAAAGTAGGAGGGATCAGAATCTCTGATATCAAATTACATTACAAGGCCATTTTACTCAAAACAGTCTGGTACAGGCATTATAACAGACACATAGATCAATGGAACAGAATAGAGAGCCCAGAAAGAAACACATGTCTGTATGGTCCATTAATATTTGACAAAGTGGGCAGAAGCATAAAGTGGAGTAAAAGTACCTCTTCAACAAATGGCGTTGGAAGATCTGAACAGCTACATGTGAAAAAAAATGAAACATAACCACCAACTACACCATACACAAAATAATCTCAAAGTGGATCAAAGACTTAAATATAAGCCAGAACACCATAAAAGGCCAGAGGAGAACATAGGCAGGAAAATCTCAAATATTCCACACAGCAGTATTTTCACTGATATGTCCCCTCAAGCAAGGGATATAAAGGATAAAATAAACAAATGGGCCTACATCAAATTAAAGAGCTTATACATGGCTAAAGAAAACATGAACATAACAAAAAGGGAACCAATTGTATAGGAGAATATAACTGCCAATAATACTTCAGACAACAGTTGGATATCCAAAGTATACAAAGAACTCACACAACTCCACTCCAGGAAGACAAATAACCCAATTAAAAAATGAGCAAAGGACCTGAACAGACACTTCTCTAACAAGGACATATACAGGGCCTAGAGACATATGAAAGGATGATCAGTATCACTAGCTGTCAGTGAGATGCAAATTAAAACCACAATGAGATACCACTCCACAAGGGTCAGAATGACCATCATAAACAAAACAACAAATGATAACTGCTGGTGAGATTGTGGAGAAAAGGGAACTCTAGTACACTGTTGGTGGGAATTCAGACTAGTGCAGCCACTGTGGAAAACAGCATAGAATTTCCTCAGAAAGCTAAAAATGGAACTGGCTTCTTGACTCAGCAATTACACTGCTGGGATTATACCCTAAGAACCCTGAAACAGCAATTCAAAAGACCCTATACACCTCAGTGTTCATAGCAGCATAATTTACAATAGCCAAGCACTAGAAACAGCCTAAGTGCTCATCAGTAAATGAGTGGATCCCAACACTGTGGTACATTTATGCGATGGAATACTACTGAGCAGAAAGAAAGAGGGAACTCTCAGCTTCTATCCTTTGTGACAGGAAGGATGGAACTGGAGAGCATTATGCTAAGTGAAATAAGCCAGGCAGTGAAAGACAAATGCTATGTGATCTCACTTGTAAGTGGAACCTAATCAACAAAACAAACAAGCAAACAAAATAGAGCCAGAGTCATGGAAATAAAGTACAAACTGACAGTGACCAGAGGGGAGAAGGGAAGGCAATAATGGGGGAAATAAGGGGAAGGGTCAAGTCAAGGAACATGTGAAAAGGCCCATGGAAAAAGAGAATGGGGCCAGTGGGTGTGGGGGTGGGGGTGGTGAGGATTGAATGTGGGAGGTGGTGGATGTGTAGGGCACGGGAGAGTAATGGGGGAAAAACTGCAACTGAACAGCAATAAAACAATTTTAAAAAGAGAATTATAAAGTTGACTCAGGGTAAGCTCTTATTGGCTTGTTAGCGTGAAATGGATGTGCTAAAAGTTTTAACTATGTTTTTTAAATTTCCCTTTCTGTTAGCTCATTATTTATATATAAAAATGCAACTGATTTCTAGATATTAATTTTGTATCCTCATATTTTGCTGAATTAATTTATAAGTTCTAGTAGTTTCTTGGTGGAACCTTTGGGGTTTTCTATGTACAATATCATGTCATCTGCCAATAAAACAGTTTTACTTTTGAAAAAATGGTCAGAGTTCCTGAAGGGATACTTCTCCAAGGAGGACATACAGAGGGCCCATACACATATGAAAATATGATCAGTGTCACTAATCATCATAGAAATGCAAATTAAAACCACAAAGAGATACCATCTCACACCTGTCAGAATGGCCATCATCAATAAATCGACAAACAACTGCTGGTGAGGATGTGGAGAAAGAGGAACCCTCATGTACTGCTGGTGGGAATGCAGATTGGTGCAGCCACTGTAGAAAGAGGTATGGAGATGCCTCAAAAAATTAAAAATGGAACTGCCTTTTAACTCAGCAATTCTACTTATGAGACTTTATCTGAAGAAACATGAAATACTAATTTGAAAGAACATAAGCAACTCTATGTTCAATGCAGCATTATTTACAATCCCCTAGATATGGAAGCAGCCCAAGTAAACTGAAGTAGATGAGTGGAGAAAACAGCTATGGGACATTTCTATATTGGAATACTACTTGGCCATAAAAGAAGAAAATTGTACCATTTGCAACAGCATAAACAAACTCAGAGAACATTACGCTAAGTGGAAAAAGCCAATCAGAGAAAGAGAATTATTATATGATTTTGCTCATATGTAATCTAATGAACAAACTGACTAACAAGCAAAACAAAAAAGACTCAGACAAAGGGCAGGCTGACATCTCTGTGGTGGAGTATAAGGGGTTGGAGGGATGGAGCAGAAAGGAAAAAGGACTTGTGGACATGGACAACAGTGCAGTGATCATGGTAGGGGGCATGGTATAAGGGGGGTAAATGGTAATAGAAAACTATAATGAACTAAATTAAAAAAAGACTGCCACTCTGTATTCTATGCTCTTTACTCTCTTTGATTTCTTATCATGTGTGTTCATTGCTGTGATGAAAATAAAAAAATACAACAATGCAGCAATCAAGGGAAAGGGACTTTCATTTCTTTTGGGACAAAATTACATAACATGTTCCTATTGTCATGCAGTGGGAAACATACATCACCCACAGAGTAGTCTCATCAAAAACACTTAACCTGAACCTAATCATAAGCAACAATCAGACCAACTGAATTACCAGACAAATTTCCACCGAATGGGGTAAGCCTGGGGATTCTGCTGACAAAGCAAATAGGGTCAACCACAAGAAAAAGTCATCCTGGTAACAAATCTCATTGTTGAATTCATAAATCTAAATGTCAGTGTTGATTTTTTAAAAACTCCTCAACTGAGTATATATCAGTTGATTTGAGAGAAAGAGAGAGAGATGTGAGAGAGAAACATCAATGGGTTGTTTCCCATAAATACTGCCACCAGGGATCAAACCCACAAACCAGGTATGTGCCCACACCTGGAGTCACACCCACAATCCTTTTGTGCATGGATTGATGCTACAGCCAACTGAGCCATCCAGCCAGGATTTAGTCTTGATGTTTCAATACAGAAATTCCCAGTTTACCTTACATGATTAAACTGTTCTGACTTGGGTAGATAACTCTACACCCCTGAAGGTAAAGATACAAATATCGAGAGACTTCCAGCCAAGATGGAAGCATAGGTACATACACTTTGCCTCCTCACAAAACCAAAAGAAGGACAACAACAAATTAAAACACCAAAAATAACCAGAACTGCCAGAAAATTGAACTGTATGGAAGTCTGACAACCAAGGGCTTAAAGAAGAAATATTCATCCTGACCGGTAGGAGGGGCAGAGATGGGAAGCCAGGCAGAGAGGACTTGTGGCAAGGTGGCAGCTGGAGGACTGGAGAGGTCAAGGCAGCAGCTGGTGGAGCAGGTGGTCCCACATTTGCCTGCAGATAAATTAGAAGGAACAACTGTGGAGCAAGGCAGACTGAGCAACCCAGGGTTCCAGCAAGGGGAAATAAAGCTTCAAAACCTTGGTGTTAAAAATCTGTGGTGACTGAGACAGCAAGAGAAAATTCCAGCCTCACAGGAGTGTTCATGGGAGAGGACCACAGGGACCATGAGCATAGACAAACCCACCCAACCAGGCATCAGCACCAGAAGGGCTCAATTTGCTTGTGGGTAGCAGGCAAAGTGACTGAGAGCCAGCAGAGAGCTGAGTGGGTGGTATTATTCCCTCCCTCTTGGACCCCTCCCCCACAGACAGTGCCACAATGCAGCAGTGTGGGTTTCCCCACCCTGGTGAATACCTAAGGTTCCATCCCTTACTACGTAATGGGCATGTGGGGACAAAAAAAAATATGGCTCAAATGAAAGAATAGATCAAAACTCCAGAAAAAAATACAACTAAGCAATGAAGAGATAGCCAACCTATCATGCTCAGTTCAAAACACTGGTAATCGGGATGCTCACAGAAATGGTTGAGTATGGTTTCAAAATCGAGGAAAAGGTGAAGGCTATGCAAAGTGAAATAAAGGAAAACGTACAGGGAACCAACAGTGAAGGGAAGGAAACTGAACTCAAATCAACAATTTGGACTGGAAGGAATACATAAACATTCAACCAGAACAGAATGAAGAAACAAGAATTTTAAAAAAATGAGGAGAGGCTTAGGAACCTTTGGGACAACTTTAAATTTTCCAGCATCTGAATCATAGGGGTGCCAGAAGGAGAAGAGGAAGAGCAAGAAATCGAAAAAGTATTTGAAAACATAATGAAGGAGAACTTCCCCAATTTGGCAAAGGAAATAGATTTCCAGGAAGTCCAGGAAGCTCAGAGAGTTCCAAAGAAATTGGACCTAAAGAGGACTGCACCAAGACACATCATAATTAAAGTGGCAAAGGTTAAAGATAAGGAGAGAATCTTAAAAGCCACAAGAGAAAAGGAGACAGTCACCTACCAAGGAGTTCCCATAAGACTATCAGCTAACTTCTCAAAAGAAGGGGCTGGAAAGAAGTATTCCAAGTCATGAAAGGCAAAGACCCACATTCAAGATTCTCTATCTAGCAAAACTATCATTTAAAATGAAAGGGCAGATAAAGTGCTTCCCAGATAAGGTGAAGGTAGAGGAGTTCATCATCACCAAGCCCTTATTATATGAAATGTTAAAGGTACTTATTTAAGGCAAAGAAGATCAAAACTATGAACAGTAAAATGACAAGAAACACAATTATCAACAACTGAACATAAAAAAACAAAAGCTGAAATGAAAATGAAATAAGCAAACAACTAATACAGGAACAGGATCACAGAAATGGAGATGACATGGAGGGTTATCAGTGTGGAAGAGAAGAGAGGAGAATGAGGGAAAAGGTACAGGGAATAAGAAGCATAAATGGTAGGTACAAAATAGACAGGGGGAGGTTAAGAATAGTATGGGGAATTGAGAAACGAAAGAACTTATATGTATAGCCCATTGACATGAACTAAGGTGGCGGGGGGACGATGGTGGGAGTGGGGTACAGAGAGGAGAGGAATAGAGAGGAGAAAAAATGGGACAACTGTAATAGCATAATCAATAAAATATTAAAAAAAGAAATATAGAAATGATGAGGTAATCCAACTCACCATTTTACTGTTTTGTGTTAAACTTACAAATACATTTCATAATCACTCAGCTTAATGTATATTATGTATTTTGAATATCTGTAATGTTGAAGAGAATTTTATTTTAGGGAATTTGACAGGTTAATTTTAAAATTTATTTTTAGAGGTAATTTTAATTTAAAAGGTTTTAAAAATTCAATTAATTTTAAAAATACTATTGGAAAATTGGAAAAAACTTAAATTACCACACTATATTTTTTAAATGTTATATTTCTAATAATTTATAAAGTTTATTGACTTACTTTTTGTCTATCTACCATTATTTTAATTTTCATTCTCCCACACTCAGATTTAATTAAGAAATTATTTATTGATTTTAGAGAGGGAGTAAGGGGGCGGGGAGAGAGAGAGAGATTCATTGTTCCACTTATTAATGCATTCATTGGTTGATTCTTGTATGTGCCTGCCTGGGGATGGATCCTGCAATCTTGGTGTATCAGGATGACACTCTAGGCAACTGAGCAGCCCACCCAGGGCCCCATGTTTGATTTCTTTAAGTTCTTTCTCTATTTCACACGACTTTGGTAGTACCACTGAAGACACAGTAGCAGCCCCTTACATGTTCCAGATCTCTCAGCAGCGACAAGTCTTTGTCATATACAAACTCCCTTGCAGCCAGACCAGGAATGTTCATGACGTCAGCATGGGTGGCCACCAGGGCAGCTAGGAGTGGATTTTTCAGCTACAGCCAAAGGCTGGGATAAGAGAAAGAGAAGAGTTTCAGAGGTGTGTCCTCCTTCCTGGTTGTTTCTCCTCCCCAGGGGAGGTGGGGTGTGGTGGCCACTGTCTAGGTGGCTGTGCAACCTGCCCCCAGACTTGAGGCCCCATGCCTGTTGTGCAGTGTGACCTCTAGAAGGCCACAGACCCAGCCAACAACTGAGCAAGCCTATTTCTTGGGCCTCCAGAAAGGTTGTTCACAAGTAGATTGGAACCAATTACAGAACGCAAGTCAGCTTCTCATGTCTTCCTCCAAAAAGCCCCTGCTTGCCTGGTGAGGGAACATCTAACTCTGACTCTCGGGACACCCTTTATAAGACCAAAAAGAAAGTCTTCTGAATGCAGAAAACGCACAGAAATGGCTCAGGGTGGAAACTCCTGCAATTCACACAGATAGAGAACCCCCCACTTCTAGGAAGCGTGAGAAAGAAATGAGAAAGAGGCAAAGTGCTGGTACCCTGAGAGGAAATTAAGCCAAATTTATTTGATTATTATCTGCTTTTTAAAGAAAAGTGACTGCCATGCTTTGTATGTCACGTGGGAAGGCTGCTTTTGTTGTATGAAAAGAACAAAAGAAGTTTATTCCATGGTATCTTTATCTCTAGGAATAAAGGTGAGATAACGTGTTCAGATACTATTGCTCCTTCTTTTGCATTCTTGATGGAAATACAGAATGAGGGAGAACTCAGTCTGCTAATGAATTTAGTACTCATTAGGTAAAGACATAGTGGCTATAAAACAAAGGTATTCCATTTTGCTAACGGAAGCTACCACAGCTCTAAACTGTAGAAAGTGAGAAATGGCTGTTAAGGAATCATTGCTCAGAACTGAGTCTTTGCAGCAGGAATATGTATGTGATCATGAAACAACTCCCTGCAGAACCAAATGAACGGCTAAGCCTCAGGAACCTTCCAGAGTGGAAATCTTCTGGCAGGAAGGAGAACACAGGGAGCCACAGCTGTTGGTCACAAGCTGTAGAGTCGAACATGGCTGGGTGCAAAGTCAAGGAAAAGGGCACCACTCTCCCTGGGGCGTCTCAGCTCACCTAGGGGCCCTTCACCTGGCACAAGAGACTTCAGGAACCTGAACCAGAAAAGCACTTGGGTCAGCTTGATCTCATAGGCTTCTTCCAGACAAAACAATGACATGGATCAACATGGCTTATTTGTGGCAAGAGTCACAAGAGCAGAGGATTTCCAGTGAATTCTCACACACTGACACCACCAACTCCTGCAGAGAAAAATAAAGATGATTATCGTAAAACACCCTCATCAAATTTCCATCAGTTTTCCTCAGCATTTCCTCAGGGATTCCTAGTAGGAATAGTGACATCTGTAGCTTCACCTGTTTATCCCTGGATCTACATATGTGTGAATATGCATATGTAATATTGACATATCTCCATCCTGAATGCCTGTGTCTGTATTTATATGTCTTTTATCTATATATCTATGCATCCACTTATATCTGTATCTGCTTATTCATTTTCCTAAAAATCTTCATGATGATATCTGTGTCTCTTTGTCTACCCTATCTACTTACAGCACCCGGGGGTAGCACACACACATGCACACACACAACACAATCACACACACGGCTTATTTGCATGCCTATGAGCATACACAGAAATGTGTGTTTTTTCACCCAAATATTTCTGTATAAAGAAATTAGAGAGAACAAGCTAGGGAAAGAACAAACACGCATCATCTTGCTTACACAGAAAAAGAGCTATGCCCCTTCCTGAAGGCAGGAGCTGTGGAAGGAGCCTGTTGCCTGAGGCAAATAGTAAACACGACTGTGAGAACTTGTGCCAGCAGAGTCACTTGTGGCACAGGAAGGGGGGAAGCACCTGTGTGAGCTGTGGGGGCCAGATGCCGAACCCAGGATGAAAATATGCATGTGTGCCTGCACGAGGCTGGGAAACTTTTGCTCTTACTAAAATGGCAGCCAAAAGAGGGTGAAAGACTCTAAGGAGCTGACAAAAATTGCAGATGCTAACACACCATGGGAAGAGCCAGATATTTGGTCATGCGGGAATTTCTGAAGCAAATCTTTAAATGGCAGTGCAGAGAAACATGAGGTCTGCAGATCTGTTGGAAACATACTCAGCACCCCTCCCTCACAGAGGATGGCAGCAGAGCGGTGGTGCTGTGGGGGACCTGCCTGGCCAAGCACACAGACACACTGAAGAGCTGATGGCTGGAGTAAAGGCAGCTCCCAAGGAGAGAAACTGATGCTGCGAGGACTCAGGCCGGTGCACACAGACTTGTGAGAGATGCTTGGAGCTGAACTGTGACTGGGAATGCTGAGCTGCAGGCTGCTGTATTTCTGAAGAATGGTACTTTCGAGTGGCATATTCTGAAACAGCTCTGGTTTGGCAGAGGGAGGCAGGACCATTTGTTCTGGGGTGTTTCAAAGGGAGTGGGACTTAACGGCAGAAATCTGCCATTATTCTAAATCTGTATAACCTTTAAATAAACAACCCCTTTCCTTTTTCACCAAACTCTTGTCTTGGGAGTCATGCCTCTTGGTGGTGGGCAATCAAACCCCACAGCTGGTCTAGAATATCATTGGCTGGTGCTTCTGTAACAGTTTTGCACATGAACGATGTGGGAAGAACCATGAGACAGTGGGGTCCTCGAGGCCACCTATGCTGGGGGAGGCAGCAGAAATGTCAAGCAGGGGTGAAGGTGTGAGGGAGTGGGTTGCTGCACTTTGACACCTGAGCTGTTGGTGCAGCTGGTTTTCCCAAAACAGTCTCTGGGTGAGATTATGACCCGGAGACCCTGATGAGGGCCCAGACATGTGGATGTCCCACCTTTACACGGCCGTGTTCCACCACGACGGTGACCACCACCCACTGGCTTTGGGGCAACCAGGCAGGACCACTAGTGTTAGAGGATTTCAGGCTCCCTTTCCTTACTTTTTCTTCTTGGTGCTTAATTTTGTCAGAAATTCCTTAGTCTTAAATATCCACAGAGCTTTTCCAGAGCCTCCCCATGGAGCACAGGCACTCCTGGGGTCCAGGCCTCTGGTCTGGCAGCTCAGGCCTTAGTGTGAAAAGTTGAGAACACAGAAACAGGCCTTTGGAGCCTCAGGAGCACTGGGAGGCCCGTGGAGGAGCAGGGGTGAGGGCAGGGATGGTGGGTGCTGAGGACACACTCCTGTGTTTCTGCTGCAGGGCCAGCTTTGCTCTGAGGAGCCTGGAGACACTCAACTATTAGAGAGCAAAATGCACATGGACTTCACTTCCAGTTTGGTAGAGACTGCGGTTCTCGTGGTGAGGTTCCAGACCAGCAGCAGCAGCTGGGACCCTCAAACTGCTGATTCAAAAGCTCTGGGGATGCAGCCAGCCCTCCGAGTTTTCACAAGTCCCCAGGGCAGTGGTGTGCAAGGTGGAGTTTAAGAGCCACTGCTTTGGGTCACACACTGACTGGTCTGTTTCTCACTGGGTTCAGGATAAGAAAAGGAACTTCATGAAGAAGTTCACAGTGGCTATTTTCATAGTGCCCCCCTGTGCCCGACACTGTATCAGGCTTTTAAATAAATATCAGCTCGTGAAATTATCACAGATGGGCACTGAGTCTCAGAGAAATTGCTTTACTCCTGCTCTGATCTGGCTCTCAACAGTGAGGGGCTGTTGTTCAAATGACTTTAGCCCAGCTTGGGGCCTGGACTCCCAGGTTGTGAGGGAGTAAACATTTTTGCTTACATTTAAAAGCTTATCCCCACCAAAATGTTTGAGAGCAGAGAACACATCTAAAATTTTGCATATGAAAAATGTGTTGTTTAGAGCACTAGACATGAGAACAAATATACTTTTAAAAGAACTCACCTCATACTCGGGAACATGGAACTGCCAGAAGGATTGCATTTTATGAGATTTCCAAGCTATGTGAATATTTAGTTCTACTTTAGAAAAATGCATCAAGGTACTCAACAGTCTCTTATTAAGCGCCTACGGGATGATTGATGCTTTGCTAGTTGCCTGACTCACTATGGTGCTTAGTTTTAATTTTTAGGGGAACTAACGAGCTCTGATTCCATCCTGTGTCACTCCCAAGTTGCTCCGCACTGGTGCTTCCCTGGTTGTCTGTGTGGCTGGTACAGATGCCTGCAGGGACAGGCCCCCTTAGGGGAATGACTAAGGGTCCTGGCAAAGGGACACTTTAGACCTTTCGCCTTTGGGATGGGTGAACCGTAGGGTTCAAACAGGCGTTCTGGGTGCCGAGGCTGTAGTGGACTGGTGTTGGGTTGACCAGCAAAGTGATGGGACGGCCTGTCACTTCCAGCATCCACTAGGTGAGGCCAGGTGGGAACAGCGAGCTGAGGCTCCTCGCACTCGCATCCTCACAGCCCACTGAAGCTGCAGGCAGAGGAACAGGTGGGACCTGCACAGGCAGCGTGCTTGCTTGCTCTCCCTTCCAGCCTTTGTCCTTTCCCAGAACACTCTGTCCTCAGCCCCCTGCTGCTCAGGAAAGTCTGTGTGGGCCGCTCGCTCATGTGTGCTGTGCCGCCCTGTCTCCTGGGGATGTGGCGTTGGTTCTCCTGGTGGCTCCACCCGCCCTGTCCCTTTGCTGCACTGCTGCAAGCTTCCAGAGGCAACCTCATGGACCGCACCTCCCAGGCCCGCAGGCCCTTGGCCTCTGTTCAGGTCAGCCAGGGGGAGGCACAGAGTGGCTGGGAGGTGAGAAAGGCACAGGTGTTTCTTCCCTCCTCACTGCCTGCTGCCAGCTGTGTCTGACTCTAGAACCCACTGAGGGGCATCACCCCGAGCTCCAGTTTTCCCAGGAACACAATTACTTCCTCTTGTCTTTTTAGCTCCAGGGGATGTATTCCCGGACATGGGATCCTTCACTATCTCTTGTATGGCCCCATGAATTTATCCATGATTCTCAACTATCACTGAAGTCTCTTCCAGGACCTCGACTGACACGGATGAGAGGTGCACCACTCTGGAACACAACATAGTTTTAGGAGAAATGCAAAGTGATTTCAGCCAGTAGCATACCATGTGTTTAAGTAATGCTGAATCACACGGTGAGAACAATGTTATTCCTTTAACTTCCCTAGAAGGCCTTTGAATGGCTCTATGGGCAAAGTCAATCAGTGGCATTAAGTCCTGAGCACCCATCAAGCATTGCTAATCTTCCCACTTGTACGTGGGAGTGGGCATCAGTACAGAGCTAGGTTTGAAAGACATTGTTTCAGGTTCACATTTATTTTTATTTATGGCAGTGGTATTAGATTTCCATGTATGGCAACTATGTTAACTAGTTCATTTTCTTTCCTTAAAAAAGATTTTATTTATTTATTTCCAGAGAGAGGGGAAGGGAGGGAGAAAGAAAGAAAGAAGCATCGATCAGTTGTTCCTCTGTGCTGAGAGCAGGTGACAGAGTTCTGCCAGCTGCCCCAGAGCCCTCGCTCCTCCGCCAACACTGGGTATTTTCTCCCTACCTTAGAACCACAGTTGTGCCTCTCTGACGCCCAGCTGTCCAGAGACTGGGGGTGCATGTGACAGTTAGACAAGAGGGGTGGGGAGACCACCAAGTGTCCTGAGTGGAGGCAGGTGGGTGCTCCCTACACCCACACCATCTGGTCCCCTCTCCTGGCAGGTGACTCAGTTTTTAGTCTCCAGCATTGTCAGGAGAGGGCAACACAAAGGGCCAAGTTCATAAAGGCGCACAGCCTTCCTGCTGCCCCAGTGATTTAAAGGTGACCATGTGGTCACAGGTCAGGGAGACATTTCAGCAGAGGTCAGGAGTGTGCAGGGTGCTGTCCTGAGAGATAGACAAAGGCATGACCTCAGCATGAGCAGTGCCACAGTGGAGTGAGCATGCTGCTGTTTGCAAATCAAACTTTGGTCCCTGCAGGCCATGCCCAGGGCACCCTTTCCTCAGGGGCCTAACAAAGAAGCCCCCTGCATTTGCATAGTGCATTCCTCTCCCACATGTGAGGCCCCTGGAACCCCCTGCCCTCCCTCACTCTGGTCTCCCCCAGGAGGCCCTCAGGGTGTTACAGAACACAACAAGGGGGGCCTGCAACGATATATTATTATTGAAAGAAGGCCCCGGGTCCGTTATGTCCGCCGCCCTAGGAAAGATGTCTCTCAATGCCAGAGATTCGTGAACAGGAAAGAAAATGTTTATTTAATGCTATACTAACTTAAAGTAGTGACCTAATGTCTTTATCAAAAAATCCTGAAGTCCCTAAAAACACCCACAAACACACAGTCCTTCCTTCCTTCCCCATTTGCCCAGTCCAGAGTACCGTATCTCAGGAAAGGAAATAGAAGTCCATGGCTCAGGCAGTCCTCTAGTTCTTCTCAGTTAGTAATCCCTCTTGACTAGGAGACCTCCCTGGATTCCCGGCACCCTCGGCTGAGTTGCCGGGATCTCTGCTAAAACCAGGTGGTGGTTCCCCCTTCTAAAGCTGTGGGGGTCCCCACTCTGCCAGGCCGCATGGTTCTCTCCTCAGGGCTGCGCATGGTTCCCTCTCTCTGGGATGCGTGAGTCTCCACTCTGCTAAAGACATGTGGTTCTCTCTTCAGGGCTGTGCATGGTTCACCTTCTCAGGGCTGCGCAGGGCTCTCCTCCTCAATGGCCGCCAAATCTGGGTTTTAAATCCCCGCGGCCAATCTTCCTCTGCAGCCTCATTTCCGACTCCTCCCACACTCGGCTTCACATGCCAGAACTCGTATCCTTCCAGCTTTACTGGGCTGCCATCATGAGTCTGGGCAGGCGTGGCCCCATGTCCTGGAGTCAATCATCTCCAAGCTCCCATGCAGGCGCTGTAACTCGGGGAACCTGCCCCCCCAGTTACGTCTTGGTGGGGAAGTTACTTCTATTCCCCTGGCTCAGGGTATGGCCACAGGTATTTAACATATCTAAGTGACCAGCCAAAGGCTATAGATATGTTAAATGACCACGCCAGAGCTTAGCGGCAAGGCTGTTGCTATGCTAAACAGCTCTCAATGGCCCTGCTCCATTTGTCCGTACCCTGGCGGCCAGGGGCGGGGCGTGGGGGGGGGGAGAGGGGGATGGAGACATCCCAAAATCTCCTGGACACCTTAAGCTCTGGACCCCATTTCAAATGCCCATTTGGGGTCCCCTCTCTTGGCTGCACCCTGTAACAAGGGCACCTCCTATGTGTGCCATGCTCTGCTTTTCCCTGGATTCCCTTGACACTGTTCTGTGAGGGACAGGGACTGACAGGTGAGCTGCCTGGTCTAGGACTGGGGGCTCCGGGACCCTTGTCCTTCTGCCTCCTGCAAATGCCCAAGTGGACTTTCTTATCAGCAAGTAACACAGACAGCAGAGTACTGTTTCCTGAGAGAATAGTGACATTAGCTCCTAGGAGAAAGGGAAACATTTTGAAGGTTGTCCTCCTTCAGTTTTGTTTTGTTTTTGTTCTGGTAGCAAAGCCACCATTCCCTTAGATGATGGGAAAACCCATCATTCTAAAAACCCAGATTCTAAACTCCCATGCGACATAAATAAGAGCAGGCTGTACCTCTTAACAGTGCTTTTGGAGAAGGTGGTTCCCACAGTGAGTTCCCTTCACACTGAAAGGTGCAGTTGGACCAGGGAAAGCGGCTCTGAACCATGGGAGCCGAGACAGTGAGAGAAGCAGCCTCCCGGGGACCCTGCTGCATCCCTGTGCTGAGAGAAGCTGGGGTGGCTCCTTTGCTGGAGAGAGTACCTGGTCCTTGAGAGCATCTCCTGTCACTGAGCCTTGTGACTCATCTCTGTAAGCACTGGCTGAAGGGCTTGATTGCACACAGTGAGGTTTGCTGGTAATCTGGCCATCCTGAGTCCCATTTTATCAGGAATCCTCTTCCAGATCCTTGCAGATGTGGAAAACTGGCCATAAGGAAGGTGACTGGAGGTATTACTCCTGAACAGTGAGGGTTGAGCAGCAGATAAACTCTCCTCCTCCAGGGGAAGCCATATGTCACATGAAGTGTGGCTCCTTCAGGTTAGAGCAAGGGCTCCTGGGGAGAAATCTTCATGTCCAATAGGATTTAAAAAAAATTTCAGATCACAGATCTGGGTGGTTCTCTACAGTTTTGTGTGCCTCTCTGCCTATGCCCCTGTATCTCTTTTTCCATCTCCCTCATTCTCTTTCTCTGCCTCTCTTTTACACACACACACACAGGTCTATCTCACCACCAACAGCTTTTCAGAACCTAGAAACTAACCCACAGCAAGAGAAGGGTGACTCCCTCTAGGGGTGACTCCAGGAACTACTCAAGCAGCTGACCTTGAACTGGAACTACTGGCCTGGTCCATACACATAAGCTGAACCTAATTATTAAATCTGAAAAGCTGTTGTTTCAGAGAAGGCCCAACCCATTTTATATCCCCAAATTGAGCCAAAATGACAGTGGAAGCTGGAAAACTTGTGCACGAAAATGTCCCTGCTCAGGAGTTCTAAGCATCATTACTAAGGGGCAGCTCAGGACCCAGACACGCCATTACTGGCCAGCTGTGTGAGTCGGGGCAGCCTCCCTGACCTTTCAGTACCAGGGTGGCAGAAACCCCTAAAGGCTTCCCTGAGGACAAAATGAGGTGCCACCTGCTCCACTTTTTGTCTGCTTCCTGCACATAGGTAGAGCTCAATCATGGTTAGCAACACATGCCAGCCACGTTATAATTATACTCATTATAAATCCACTTTGGTTATGATTTCCTTCCCAAATGCCAATGCTATTGCTGTTCCTGTCCCCGAGGCTTCCTAGACTTCCTCTCTCGTGAAGAGAGAAATTACACAGAAACAGAAACTTTCAAACCTTTGTCTTCAACCAAGGAACAAGTATGACACCTTTGTAATATCATGTACAGAAAATGAATCCAAGGCCCAAAGCTTCAAAATTGACATAGTTCCAGAAACTCTTTGAGGGTCTCCTTTTTCATCCTCACAGAATTCATTCCCTCTCCTGAAGGGGTGCAGGGGAAATAACACCCCAGATTGCACAGTCTCCTCGGGCTCACTGCAGGTGTCTCTCCCTGGGGAAGGACAGGTAACCCTGCAGGTCTGGGGGTGAATCCCCTGTTAATTGTGCCCCTGCAAGGTGGGGACACAGCATAGCCAGCTTCCCAGGGAGGGGCCCTGTGGGCAGAGGCACCAGCCCTGAAAACCAGTGAGGAGCCTTTCAGGCACTCCAACAAGACACGTAGAAATGGTGCTTCCCCTGAACCCAGTTCTGTGGCTCTGAGTTCCCACATGCCAGGGTGTGCCCTCAGCCCTCCAAGAAGAAAATATGGGGTGAGGACTGTCCTGGGGGCCAGTGTTTAGCCTGTGCAAGCTGGAACCTGTGTTAGTCCAAGCTCTGTGTGTCCTCAAGGGCCGAGTCCCAAGTAGAACCCTCACGATTAACTCTGCCGCTTGCACACGTGGATGTGAACATTCACATCCGTGGCCGTGATTCAGTGAGGCCCTTTCCTCATGACCAGAGGGACAGTTTGCAGCCTCAGGGTGCAGAAAGCAGTACAAAGCCACCACTGCTCCCCAGCACTGACAGGGGAGCACTAAAACTGGAGACAGAGTCAGGGGTGGAGGCACCTGCCTGCAGGCTTGGGACTCTGGGGCGAAGGCAGGAGCCTTGTGGAGTTGGGGGAGGACAGTCGGGGTGATGTCTTCTGAAGAAGCTCCTCAGCAGCCCACACTTGAGAGAGAGGCCACCCTGGTGCATTCCTGACCCAAGTGGCCCAACAGCTTCAGATGGATTCTCGGCTGGAGGCTCTGTGTGGGTTGTGGTTGTTGCATGAAGGAGTGTATCCCAACATGGATGAAGGAGAGCCCGTTGGTCACAGGAAAAGAGACACTCAGACCAACTGCAATGCTGGTTCTCACAGTTAGAAACCCTGGGCTGCATCCTTCTCGGTCTGATTTTTACCAAAGTTGCAGACACATTTCGTTATGTCCTTATTGCATGCTTAAAAAATTCTCGTAGAATGCACATACCGTAGTTTCCCTATTTTAACCAGTTAAAGTACAATTCAGAGGCTTTTAGTAAATTCATGGTGCTGGACAACGACCACTGCTGTCTAGTTCCACAGTGTTTTCATCACCCGGAAGGAAACCCTGCGCCCATTAGCCACCTCTCCCTGGTCTGCCCAGCTTCTGGCAGCTACTAATCTGCTCTCTGTCTGTACACATTAGGTGGCTTGATGAACGGTGATGCACAATGCATTGCATGGGATAATTTCTGTGAAGAGTCCAATTTAAAAGTGAAGGAAATTTTACCTTTTGTGACAGCATGGATGGACTTGGGCAGTATTTTGTTAAGTGTCTAAACCAGTCAGAGAGAGACAATTACCATTAGATTTTATTTTTATGTGGAATCTCATGAACAAAATAAACTAACAAACAAAATAGAAACAGATCCATAGATGCAGAGAACACACAGAGAGCTGTCAGAGGGAAAGGAGGTTGGGACCCGAGTGAAAAAGTGAAGGGGTTCAGTGAAGGAAAAACTCGTAGACACAGGCAACAGTGTGGTGATTCGAGGAGGGAAAGGGGGGCCTGGGAGGGTAGGAGAAGCTATAGTGACCTAAATGGTAATGGAAGGAGACTCGGCCTTGGGTGGCGAACATACAATATAATATACAGATGATGTGTTATAGAATTGGACACTTGAACCCTAACAAAGTCACCTCAATAAATTCAATAAAAAATTTGAAATTGGACCAGTCTGTTAGACTGGCCAGGGGCACCCTCCTCTCTGTGTCGAGGGGCCTGGTGTCTTTAGGGCACTGTGATGCATCAGGTGACCAGAAGATGGTGTCACCAGGTACTAGGCTGACAGCTGTGGAGGGGCTGGGGACAGGGTAACCTTCCACTTTCTTCTCTCTTCATCCTATAAGGAGAAGCAGGAGTCTCCACTACATGGCATAATTCATTCACTCACTCACTCACTCATTCATTCATTCACTCATTCATCAGCAAATATTTGTGGGGTGACCTCACAGTGCTGGGCACAAAAAGGTCCTGGCCTGTCCAAGATCTGTGATCTTGGGGACATACAGGCATGTGAACCCTCTGACATCACATGTAAAATGAGTGCCTTTAATGTGACAGCGTTGGCAGGTGCCCTGTGCACTCAGAGAACCTGCCCTAAGGTCAACACAGTGAAGTACTGCCAACCACACCACCATGGCTCCAAACTGACCTCAGGTGCCAGCCAGTTGCTTTCTCACTGCCCCCCAACCCTGCTCTTGGCTCATTCACAAGGACCTGTGGGAGCTGTGATAGATGGTCTGGGGGCGGGGGTTCTTTCTCCCCTTCCCAGGACACCTGTGCTTTTGCCAGTCAACATCCATGCACCCCACAGAACTTACTTTGTTGTGGGCTCTGCCTGAAGAGTCCTCCCCAGCAGGCTCAGACCTCTCTGGTTCTCCATCGTGACCCCGTCACAGTGCAGGACAATTGTGTGATGCTCTCCCCTGTGGACCAGGAGACAACTTGAATGAAGAATCCATATCCCCAGCACCAGGCTCAGGTAGGGCGCTGTATAAAGTGATGCTGTGTAAATGACTTCACTCAGAGGTGACCCATGCAAGAGCAGCTCACAGGCAGGTGCCTGCCTTTCCATCCCAGAGTGACCTCAGAGCTGACGGAGGACCATGGCTCCCAATCCTGAAACCGGGGATACTCTTACTACTGATCTCTTCCAGCTGAGCCACTGTCGTGTTTCCCACTCATGGCAGAGCAAGCTCAAACAGCAAACTCATAGCTCGCCTGAGGGCTGCAATTCCAGCCACTTGCTGCAGGATTGATTCTTCACCCTGTTCACTAAGAGCCTTGGAGAATCTCAAAACAACAGAATTTGATACAGAGGTACCCCAGAAAGTCTCTGGAGTCTCTCCCCACCTTGCTGGTCGGCGTTTCTCACGCTTGACCACCAGATGGCGCCACAAGGTCGGTTGTGGGGCCCAAACTGGGGTTTTGGGGAGGGAGCTTCCACCTAGCTGAATGTGCACTCTCCAATGCAGGTTGTGGTTTTGGTGCAGAGAGCAGGGGGAAGGAAGATACTAAGTTTGCTCCTGGCTATCTTTGGAGGTGGGAGAATACGGACTTCTTTGGAAAAGGAGCACAGAATTCGATCTATGGTCAGGCTGTCTCTGCAGTGACACCCCTGGTGAGTGGGGAATTGGGACTATGGTGTTACCTAAATTCTGGCTCATGCCTTGAAATATGTTTCTGTGCATGTCTCATGCCCGTCCCTGTGGTGTGGCTGAGGCAGGCATGAGGCCTGGGGTGCCAGTGGGTGTGCGTCTCCCGCATGCAGGGCTGCCCAGGTTGGGAAGAGGAGGGGAAGCAGCATTTGGTGCCCAGGAATCAGAACTGTAACCCAGCCTCCGGCCTCTCTGGGGTGGGAAAGGTGTCAGTGAGAAAGGGCTAGAACATGTATTCCCCCATGGAGGTCCTGAGGAAAGTAACTACAATGATGATATTATTATAAATTCCTGACAGGCAGGCCTCCAACTTCTTCAGCTTAAGGTTTATCTTTGCCTTAATAAAGCCTTGCCCTTGGTGCTGTGCATCTAGGTTAACACACCCGTATAAGCCCCCTGTCTGACCCCTTCTAAAGCTGCCCACCCTCAAAGAGAGCTCTGATTGTAACTATTCTGACTGCATCCCCACCTTGCTTCTCCCATCTCCATGCAGTCTTCCTTATGGTCCCCCTCCTTAATCCGCATGCATAAAAGAAATGGCAAAACTGTTTTTTTCCAGAGCATTTGAAACCTTGCTACATGGTGTGTGCCATCAGATTGCCTCAAAAAAATGCTTATCAAAGTTCTTCACATATTTGGACATTTCTTACATCAACAAAGCTATACCAAATCAGATTATGCAGCCACTTAAACATACAGTTGACCCTTGAATAACAAGGGTTTGAACTGTGTGCTTCCCTTATAGAGAAATTATTTTCTATAAATAGTGTTGTTTCTGAATCATGAACCAAAACAGAGGTTCATGTACCTGATGCAATAGTAAGCCAAACACTGAGACACAGGTGCTTGGAGAAAGGGAAAGGTTTATTTGATTTGGCCAGAGTGAGAGGACAGGAGAAGAAGATATCCCAAATATATCTTCCCTCAAAAAGCAAAAGTATGGAGTTTTTACACAACTGGGGGGGTAACAGAGAGGGGGTTCAGGGAGACGGTGGGAAAGCCTGCACTTTTTCAGTTACAGGCAACATTTTGTCCAACTCGACTTCTGAGTCTCAGCAGCTGCTCATAATTTCCTCACAGGCAGTTATTTACTCTGGAACAGAAACTCAAAAATTCTCTTGAGATCCTAAAGTTCTCTCCTGCTGCTTGATGCATCAGTGATTTACAGTTCTATTGTGAGAAAAAGAGGTGCTGGGTCGAACAACCAAGATTGTGTAAAATGTCCCACAATTGTGCATCAGTGACATTATCTTAAAGCAAAAATTAGAAACTAAGCATCTTGTGACCT
The DNA here is from genome assembly GCF_004126475.2 of Phyllostomus discolor. Classification (NCBI taxonomy): domain Eukaryota; kingdom Metazoa; phylum Chordata; class Mammalia; order Chiroptera; family Phyllostomidae; genus Phyllostomus; species Phyllostomus discolor. The sequence continues at coordinate 136,186,242 of NC_040905.2, forward strand.
TTGTTATTATTTAAGCTATCATTGTTTAGCACAGAACTCGCTCCATTTTCTATTATTGCAGGCAAATTATAATTCTAAACATTTCTCCTGGAACTTGGTTTATAGACAAGTCTTCAGAACATGACTAACATGCTTTCTTAGTATTTGTCCACGAGCTATGGGGCAACCAAAGCAAACAGTGCAGTTACTTCTAGCCTGTGCGTGCACCACTAGACTCTGTCATCTATGCCTAACATGTTCCCTGCTGACTCTTGGCTTCACTGTGAATGTGTTTTCTCTCCCTTATGATTTCCTTAATAAAATTTCTTTCCCCCAGCTTATTTTATTGTAAGAACACCATCTTATGCTATGTGTGACATACAGACTATATGTTAATCCACTGTTTATGTTACAGGGAAGACTTTCCTCCCGTCATGAGTAGGCTTTTAGTGTAGATTTGGGAAAGTCAAATTATATACAAATTTCCTACTGCAAGCGTTGTTGGCACCCTTAACTCCATGTTCTTCAAGAGCCAATTGTATTTATGAAACACTTAAAATCGTGGAAGTATTTTTCCAGTGATGCCCAATGGAAACACATGGCACAAATGTTTCATGCACAAAGTATACAGCTATGTTAAGTCCACACACTTAAACCATCTGCATTGAATTCTACATACTAAGTACATCCTGCTGTTTCCAATGTTTCTGCCTAAATTTCTGCATAGGCCAATATTTGCCTTCTTTATAGAGCTGGAAGTGACCTGGCTTGCGTCTCTACTCACAGAGAGGAGCGGGCATTGTCACTGCCATCAGTGCTGTTGGCAGCAGGACACTGAGGTGGCATTTGCTGGATTCACCCTTTTCACAGGGAAGGGGAAAACCCTGGATTATTACCACCCACCTCATGCAAAAGACAGTTTGCCCTTAAACATTTCCAAGTCAACTTTGCTAAAGCATCCTAGAAGGCGCTATGCTATTGGTTGTTTTGCAATAAAAAAACTAGCTGATGTCTATTTAATGAGACAGCCTCAGTTTACCTGGTTAAGACACTATTCACTCTGGAGAAAGCTGAATGTTATATAGAATATAATACATATCTCCACGTGACACAGAAGAACAGCCATATGGTAACCATCAAAACAGACAACTGTGCAAGGCAATAAATATTAGTAGCAGTTCTGACAGTTTGCAGATATAGATTCCACAATCTAAAATGAGATTTGTAAATATGGCATCTTTTTAAAAAGTGCTTATATTCCAGAAGCAGAGCTGGAGTGGTGGGAGGAGAAGTCCCTTTTGCGTGCAGGGTATGGACTGCATGGCTCTGAGTGCAGGTCTCCGGTGTCCTTGACATCTCAGGAGGCGTTATCCGCAAGGCAGCCCTGCAACCCTCACTGCCTTGAGGCCAAGGGAGCCCACCAGGCTCTGCTCACTCTGCAAAGGAAGGTTTCCACTTCTCTAGAACATCTGTCCATCAAGGGCACCAGCCGCACTAACAGCCCAATGAGAACCACACTGACCATGAAATTGAATGAGAAAGCTCTCCGTCTACAATGGCAAATGGCGTGCTGTTCAACAGTCTGCCCTACAAAGGACATAATTTCATTTTTAACAAACTTGTTATCTTTTGTTCCAGTTTTATTGAGAAGTAGTTGACCCAGGCAACTATATAAGTTTAAGCTATTAAGTGTGGTGGTTTGATTTATATATATTGTGAACTGATTGCCATAATAATTTCAGCTATCATCTGTCTTCTCATATAGATACAGAAATAGAAACACAAGAATAGAATAAAGGAAAAACTTTTCTCTTGAGGGTGAGACCTCTTAGGATTTACTCCCTTAACGACTTTCCTACACATCATACACCAGTGCCAGTCACAGCATCACACTGCACATCACACCCCACACACTGACGCATCTCACACCTGGGAGTTCATGCCTGCGACCTCCTCCCTCCACTTCTCCTGTCCCACCTATAGCCGGGAACCACAAGTCTGAGTTCTTATACTCTGAGCTTCCCAGTTTATCAGTGGGATTCCACACATGAGAGAGATCACACAGGATTTGTCTTGCTCTGCTGACTTGTTTCACTTGGCCCACTGCCTTCAGGTTAATCCACACTGTCACAAATGGCAGGGTTTTCTCATTTCTGTGCAGACTAGTGCCAATTTCCTTTTGGGTTTACTCCTGGGGAGAGAGCTGCTGCCTGTCGCCACCCTGTTCCTTCACAGGAGTGTGCTGGGGCCCAGAGCTCATATATTAAATGAAGGAAAGGCAGAGTGTGACCCGTGGGGTGAGGAGCCACATGTTGGACACACATGTGAGCAGGTGGGCAGGTGGTTCCCTCAGCATCCCAGTTCTTTGGAGAAGTGAAAACCCTGGGTTGTTTTCATTGAAGGAGCGGTTTGAAGTCGCTCACACAAGGGAAGCAAAGTGAACATTTTTATTATTCACAGATGCCAGAACTGGAGGGAGGGAAGGGAGAGGAGCACAAAGTGTTGTCAGGAGGGCTGCCCTCCATCCAAGTCACAGCCAACAGGGTAGAGACAGCAGGGTAGCAAGGGCCTATGGCTTCGAAGGTGGTTGGGTGAGGGACACGAAATTTCCTAGGGCTCAAATTGAAGTGGTGATTATAAAAGGAGCTCCTGGAAAATCAAAGTGGAAACCTGGGGCGGGAATGCTAATGTGAGGTGCTTATCTCAGGTCCAGGCTCAGGTTGTGGCAGGAAAGTCCTACTGTGAATTCCCAGGCAGCAGGTGCAGACAGCTATTTCCTCATTGCAGGTGACATGGCCTTCCTCTCCTGAATCCACAGAGGAGGGGGGATCCTTAGTAGTACTCTTCCTTTTTGTGATCTGGTTCTGGAAACAATGCATCTTCTGCCTAAAATTCCACAGTGGTCTTCAAGGAAAAGGAAGTAGAATGTTGTAATGCAATGTATTATTTGGGTAAAGCAGTGAGGGGAGGGAGCATAAAATATTGACTATTCCATGCCTCACTCACCACATTAGCAAAGTCTTTCTTTGTTTGTGGTTTTTTGCTTCCTCCCATAATGGTCTTTCCAATCTTTTTGCCAATTTTCTCCAACACTGCTTTCCGGGCTTCACCTTTAACCTAGAGGGAAACATATGACCTGCTATTTTTATATTTATTTAAAATGAACTCGCCTCACCAAGTGGATTTGCAGGCAGAGGAGAACAAACCGTGACCAGGGAAGGCTTTATACTTTTGGGAGCTGTTCTCCAGCACCCACCCAGCAGGGCTGAATGCCCTATTGTGTCAGCAGTGGGAGCCATGATGTCATGGCCTAAGTAAGAGTTGCCTGAAGAAACGACTCTCTGCTGTGAACCCCACAAGAGCATGGACATTTTCTTCAGGGGCTCTCTAGACAGTTTCAAGTGTTACCAACCATGTCAAATATTCCTTTGCCTATTCTAATTCGCAGGCTTATGTAGTCAGAGGCATTCGCTGAAGTTTGCAGGTTCTCCTGTTCTTGGCTTTGCTCCTGATTATCCTTTTCAGGTGCTTCAGGGCTTTTCTCTAGAGCTGAATTATTGACTGTGTCTTCAACCTGGAGGCAAACATATAACCTATTATCTTTATTTGTATTTAACCATGTCACCTTTACCAAGTGGATGCACAGCAGAGAATAAGAGAAACCACTGTCAGGGAAGGTTTATACTTCTGGGAGCTGTTCCCCAGCACCTGGCAAAGCCAGGACTGAGCCTGTGTTGTGTCACTAATGGGTGCTGTGAAGTTTTGGCCTTGGGAGAGCTGGTCTCAAGAAGCTACTCTCGATAGCATGTGTCTCCTCTGGGGGGACCTGCTGAATAGTTTCACGTGTCACCAACCGTGTTAAATACTGCTCCAGGTGTCACCATCCACAGGTCTGATTGCACCTCTGCACTGTGATCAACTTTGGGAGCCACTGAGGCCATTCCCAAGCAAAGGAGAGTCAGGAGGATTCGAACATTCATGTTTCAAAACCTAGGAAAGAAGGAGGAATGAGCCTGTAACTAGACCAGTTCTTCTAAAAAGCCATCATACTTTCTTCTGTGTTATATAGCTACATTTAATTTATCATTCCACATGTTTGTACAAGGAATGTGCAGGAAGGACAAAGATGTGGGCAGAGAATGTCAGGCCAAGTGGAGGTATTCCACTCAGTCACTGCAATGAAAGCAGCCAGAGGAGGACTCTGGGTATTGAACCAGTGATGTGCAATGATCATTTGGGTTTGGAGAAGAGCATGAGGACCCAGGACAGCGCTGAGAAGGGGAGGGATCCAAGGGAGACACTGGAACCTGCATCAAAGAGTTACCCCGAATCCATGCCCTTGACAGGTGCTTTAGGAAAAGAAGCTTACAGGGAGCCCCTAGTAGTGTTTTAGGGCAACCCTGCTTGTCCTTTTAGTCCCAGAGTTTTTGGTTAAACTCTCCGGAGGGCTGAGAACAGTGTAATTTTCTAGGGGCTCCTGTTTATTCTGCAGCAAAGAAGGAACGTGGTGGACAAATGCAGAGCCCCCAGGCAGATATGTGCTCACTGTTTCCTGATGGCTGCAGCTGGCTTGGGAAGGATCTAGAGAGGAAGGGCAATGCCTGAGGGCAAAACTCGGGGCATGATGGTCAAGGCCCAAATCCCTGCAAGGCTAGGGGACAGCCTGCCTGGGTCTCTGGGGGAGGCTGGCATCTGTAGGGCTCCTTGCCTGTCTTCCCCAGGCAGGGAGCCTTCTTCCCTCTCAGGCTTCTCAAAGTGAACAGAAACAAGATATTTACAGAAAAAAATCTGGTCTAATAAATGGAGAAAAGGTGGAAAGTAAAAACAGCTTTTGCCTCACACTCTCTGCAACATGGATTGTTATGTCTGCCTCAATATCCAACTGACTTCTCTTTTTTCTTTCTGACTGATGATTTATTTTTATTTCTTACATTAAAATTATGTCCAGCACAGCATTCCCTTTTTAAATTTAATCTTCACTATATTTTCTTACACCACCATCTAGTCCCTTTCACCCTCCTCCCCCAGCGATCACCACACTCCTGTCCACACCCGTGTTCCTTGTTTTATTCAGTGGTTTTTGTTTTGATTTAGATTAACGTCAGCATTTAAATGGTACTTTGTAAAAAAGAAGTTTTAAGTGGTGGAAAGTATATTTATGTATTAAATATTAGTTTGTGTAATTATGAAATTTAAGAAACACAAACCAGAAACTCTGTATGTTTGTCCTTTTTATAACCTAAGTATGTATTTATTAAAAATATGTATCTATTATAGAAAATACTGTTTAGAGAAGAGTCATTCTTACCTTACATCCACTCCCACATCACTTGTTTCTATGCTTGTTTTTCAATTCTTTTGATAAAAGTGGAATCACAGTTCACGTGGACCAGAAACTACTTTCTACTTACAAGTAAGTTGACAATCTTTCTAGAACTGCAACCAGACACATGCTTTTCTTTTTTTACTGTGGTGATACAGATGTAATATAAAAATATTGATTTTAACCACTTTTAAGTGTGTGGTTCAATGGCATGAAGTCCATTCACATGGTCGTCAGCTGTCACCTCCTCAGACTTTCCCTGGCCCCTGACCGAGACTGAAACTCTGTCCCCACTAGCAGGAGCTCCGCATTCCTCCCTCCCCCAGTTCTCTGTGAAGTGGACTGCTCTAGGTCCTCACATAACTCAAATCACATAATGCTTTCCTTTTGTACCTTGCTATTTTACTTAACAGAGTATCCTCAATATTCATCTATATTTTAACATGTGTCAGAATTTACATTTTTCAAAAAGCAAACATTTCCTGTGTAAATGTAGCATATTTTGTTTCTCCAGTCATCTCTGGATGGACTTATGGATTATATCCACATTGCACAATTTCAAATGTCCACACAGTCATATAAAAGTTTGAATTCCCCTTTTTGATTTTAGGTATGTACCCCAAAGTGGAATAAATTGCTGGGTATGAAAAGTCTATGTTTATTATTTTCTATGTTTCCCCCAGGGGCTACACCATTTTAAATTTCTACCAGTATCACACAGTTTTCCAATCTAAAATGATTTGAAAAAAATAGTCTCCAATTCTCTGATTTGCCATTTCGTTATTTCAATAGTGACCTTGGGTGGACATTGAAAATTTTTTGTTTGATCATATTCAACTTCTGTATTGGTTGCCTGTTCTTTTAATCTTATACCAGAAATTACTAATAAACCTAGTATTATGAGTTCTTTTCTTCATGTTTTTATTTAAGTTTTATAATTTCAGTGTTTTGAAAGATTTTATTTATTTAATTTTAGAGAGAGGGGTAAGGAGGGAGAGAAACTACATCTGAGAGAAATATATTAATTGATTGCCTCTCAAATGTGCCCTGACCCAGGCATGTACCCTGACTGAGGATCAAACCAGTGACCTTTCATTTCATGGAAAGATACTGAACCAACTGTGCCACACAGGTCAGGGCTATAATTTCAGTTTTTAAGCTTGGGTTTTTCATCCATTTTCTATTAATTTTTGCTTGAGTTTCAGGTAAGGGTCTAATTTATTCTTTCGCATGTGGATATTTGATTTTCTAAGCATCATTTGTTGAGAAGATCATCCTTTTTTTATTGAGTAATCCTGGCAACTCCATACAATTTTTAAAAATTGGTTCATTTACATTTTATTTTAAAATCATTGAGATTATAGAAGCTCTCCTCTCACATACTAGAGCCTGAATCTATTAGGCAATTAAAAAGTATGTTTTGTTCTAAATCAGTGGTAGTTTGTTTATTTTTTAATACACCATGCAGTTCAACCCAATGAATCACGGAAGGTATGTAAGTGAATATTTTAATATATGGTTTTACAGTTGCCCTTGGGTCACAGCTGGAGAACACGGCCCAGGGCGGGAAAGCCTGCTGCTGCACAGACGCCTGCGCCTTAGGCAATAGCCTCACAGCAGCTGTATGGCAGGTGCGGCTACTAGGAGTGGCCTCCCTTTGGCTTCGACAAAAGACCAGGCTATTTCCACAGTGGTTATACTATTCCAATTTCTCATCAGCACCTTATGAGGGTTCTGATTTCTTTATATTCTCTCTAATACAACTTAGTGTCTGGTTTTAAATTGTGCCCATGCTAATAGGTTGAAGTGGTATCTCATTTTGGATTTGATTTGCACTTTTCTGAAATATGATGATGTTAAATATGTTTTCAAGTGTTTATGGGTATGTGCATAAATTCTTTGGGGAAATATGTATTCCAAGCATTTGTCTATTTTTAAATAGGGTTATTTGTCCTTTCATTTTTGAGTTGTAAGTGTTCTTTATACATTCTGGATATTATATATTTGTGAAATACATGATTTACAAATATTTTTCCCACTCTGCAGTTGTATTTTCTCTCTTAATAGTCTTTTGTTTTAAATTGTGGTAAAATAAACATAAAATTACATTTTAACCATCTTAAGTGTACAGTTCAGAGACAGGTGCGCTTGCACTTTGGGCGCCCACCACTGCCACCAGCTCTGGGGTTCTTCTCAGCTTGCCAGTCTGAAAGTCTGTGCCCACTGATAAAAATTCTCCATTTCTCTCTCCCCCAGCCTCTGGCAACCATCACCCTGCTTTCTGTGAATATAACAAAACCAGTGGGTTGTGTATTTTAATATGGTGAACCACATCTCAATTTAAAGAACAAAGGAGGAATATGAGGAAGTCATTAGATATTCTGTGATGTCTCACAGCAATGCTGTGGTCTAGCAGGTTCACTAGCAACTGTTGGCCCCTCTCCTGAGATACACGTGCAGGGCAAAGCAAGAGAAAGAGAAAAAATTTTGTGGAGAAATCGTGCAAAGGAGCACAGAGCAAAGACTTATCTCAACTAAATGTCTCACCTGGTGATTTCCAAGAGTACCGGCATGATAAAATCAGTTGCTGAAATATTGTGTTTACCCCTCCTGAGCACACTGAAGACACAGGTATTGCATACAGCAGGCACAGAACCTTTTGATTCGTGCAGTGGAGATTTGCCAGCTCAGCATGGAGAGTTTGATCATTTTTCCCAGCTGATGAAAGGGGAAAAAAAAATTAGGACTTGTCTGAACTTTCTGCTGATGAAAGAGAGGTTCTACAAAAAGTAACAGCACAGGGTGTCCTGATCATAAATTCCTAACCGGACAAGTCATAGTAGGTAGTCATGCCTCAGGTATATAACTTTTGTGAAAGGTTTATCTTTGACTTAAGCAAGCCCTATCCATTGGTGATGTGCATCTAGGGCCCACACACGTTTGCAGTAATTCTAGCCAGCCTCAAAAGAGTACATTTTCTTGTTAACTATCCTGTAATCAAATCCCAGCCTTGATTTTTCCCACCTTCATGAATCTCCCTTACATTCCCTTTTGAATTTCAAGTGATAAAAAAAGCTGCAAAACTGTTATTACCTGGGACATTTGAGATCTTGCTCCTCAGCATATGTTGTCATTTGGACCCAAATAAACTCTTACAAAAATCCTCTACAGGTCTGCATTTTTCTTACATTGAAATTTCACTTCTGGTTAATCTTTTTGCTTTTCCTTTTGGATAGAAGAAACAATGAAAATCATTTATGCTTCCTCTTCTTGCTCATTGTTTTAACTCAACTTGAAGAGAACATTGATAAAGGTCCTGCTAGAAAGAGCAAACTCAGGTAAGCAAAATTACGGATATGACAAAACTTCTATTTTAAAACCAGTCTTTGTTACTTCCACATCTGCATTAAAATAATTAGTGGAGAAATGACACACCAATTGAAACAATTTTTTTTACCTCTTGATTTCAAGGTTTACCACATAATTTCACTAGTTTTGAAATGTGAACAAATTCAAAGTAGACATAAATTTGGGGCAAATTACAGATCCACTTATAGCCTTGGTTTTATTCACTATAAATGTGGTTAATACCAATGACCTCATAGGTCTGGGTTAAAGTTTAATTGAGGAACCCTGGCAGGGCGGCTCAGCTGGTTGGACGTCATCCTGCACACCAGAAGGTTTCGGATTCAATCTCTGGCGAGTATGTACAGGAGGCAACCAATTGATGTTTCCTTCTCTGTTTTTCTCTTCCTCTCTAAATAAATCAGTAAAAACATACCCTCAGGTAAGAATTAGAAAAATTAAGTGAGGTAACAGAGATGTTGATAGAGCCAGCCAGCATGAGAATTTCTCCCTTCAAAATGGACACGTCCTTGATTCAATGAAATTTAATCCAAAGGCACACTAACCTTGTCCTCACTACTGTTGCCATTGAGCACTGGCTTTCCACAGGCTGATTGTGTATATGCACCACATCTCATTTATCCATTTGTCTATCAAGGGACACTCAGGTTGCTTCCATATCTTGGCTATTGTAAATAATGTGGCAAAGAAAATAAGAGTCCCCTATCTTTTCAAATTAGTGCTTTGGATAAGAAACAGTTTATTTGTTCATTTATTGATTCGTGGACAATTAAGTTGTCACTAGAACACACACATGCAATGGGATATTGCTCTGCCATTAAAACAATAAAGTCTTGCAATTTCTTACAACATGGGTGGAGCTTGATGGTATCACTCTAAGTTAAATAAGTCTGATGAAGAAAAGGAAATACCAGTCTCACTAATAAGTGGATATTTAAAATAAAACAAGTAAAAACAAAACAAACAGAAAACAAGCTAAGAGATATGAGAAAGAATTGGTGGTTGCCAAAGCAGGGTGGGAAGTGAGAGAAACGGAATATGGAATTCAAAAAGTTGAAAAGAAAATTATATTAAATTTTTAAAACTCTGACATAAAAATGAACCAAAAACTGTGGTTCCTTCCACCTATCTATCTTCTGTCCTACTTTTGTGTCATTTCCAACTTTAGCCTGGGGCAGAGAATCTAGGATCTTGAAATCTGCAGTAAAAAGATGAAGAGAATTGAAGACATCTTCAGTTACTCCTATAGAGAAAGGGTCTTTCAAACAAAGTTTTCTGTTCTTTCCTCTGTTTCCAGATGTACTAGCACACAGAACATTTTATCTGTAAAAGAAGCATATTTCTTGCTGGCTTTCAGGGAAGTCTGCAAGGAGTCAGGCATACGTCCCAACCTTCCAAAGTTGTTCTGCAGTTTCCAAAATTCCCGCCTTGTTAGGTGTTATCTGTATCCCCAGGCTGTATGGGTGACGGGTCACCCACCTTGAGACAAATGTTCTCAAATTCTTAGCTTAGTACGGATAGAAGTCTTCTTACTTCTGTGTACCATATTGCAGCACAGCAAACTTCCCACTTGAGAAACTTTTATTTATACTGCCCTATTTCTAAGTGCTGCTTTCTGCATTAGACATGACTAACCTTTTCATTTTCTGCTGATGAAACCTAACTCAGTAACTTTTGCAAGAGTCTTCTGCATGTGAAGAGGGTAGTTTTTCTTGAAGCAGAGCTGGATCCCATCACAAGCTTAGTTTTGGGATTCACTTACTTAATTGATGCTGCCACACCCAGGGGCCCTTTGTTTTCACCCAGACATTGCTTTTTCCTCAGAGTTCTTAGTGTCGCCTTTGGCAGTTACAAACTCGTGTAGCTCTAAGGGTGGTATCCTGAGAAGCAGCAGATGGGCTCTGCGTAATAGCGCAGCCCTGCCACTCGTCTGTCTGAGGGAGACATGGGCCATCCTGGACAGAGTGCAGTGGATTGCAGGTGGTCGGCCTGTCTTGTGCTCATGCTGGCGAAGCTTTGATCAGCTGCACCTGAAGCACTCTCAAGGCTCTTGGGATAATCAGAAAGCAAGCCTTTCAGGGTCATACGAAAACTGCATACTTAGTTTTATAATAAAATTTTTGGGGTGGGGAAAATTGGTGAATGTGGTCCAAAGGTACAAAATTTCACTTATGAATAAGTTCTGGGATATAATGTAAAGCATGATGCCTATGGTTAACAAAACTGTATTTTATTTTATACAGGCATATCACATTTTACTGTGCTTCCCAGAAAATGAATCTGTGGTGGCAGAAAGACCCACATCCAGGTCTGGTCTACCTCTCATTGTGAAAACCAAACTCATGAGACAGGCGCTGAGGAGAAGGAAAGTGGTTTATTGGAGTTGCCAGACATTCAGGAATATGGGGGATTTAACAGCATGTCCTCAAAGACCATTCTTCTCCATTTCAATGCAGGCAGAGGCTTTTATGAGGATGGAGAGGGAAGGCAGATCAAAGCAGAGGAATGCAAGTACTGCTCTCTTGAGAAGGGGGAGCACAGGAAAGGGAGAGGGCTGAGGAAGTGCTATTCTGCCTCTTCTCAAATTTACTCCCCTCCTTCAGTTTCTCTTCAAACTGGAATTTGTCGATTTGCTGCAGACACCTGTGGATAATCCCTACCAGGATTGAGCATTTTCTCCCCCCAAAAAGACTTCTCTAAGCTTTGAAAAAAAAAGCAAGGTAACAAAAAAAAACACAAGATTTTATTTACATACTCTAAGAAAACAAACACTTGGCCACACCCTTGAGAAAAAGCAGAATACACACCCCTTTATTGCTTATGGTAATACTAAGTCATGATTACACATTCAGGATAAATTGAAAGTAAGAACTTCACTAGCAAACAGTGACGTGTTGAAGGCTCAGATGATGGTTAGCTATTTTCAGTAATAAAGTATTTTTTAAAAGGGTGTGTATATTTTCTGTTTAGACATAATGCTAATGCATACAGTATAGACTACATCCCGAGTAAACGTGAGTTTTACATGCATGGGGAAACCAAGAACAACTTAATGACTAGTTTTAGTCATTGTGGTGTCTGGAACCCAACCAAAAATATCTCTCAGATATGAGTATATTTGAAAGTTTCTAAGAGAGTAAATTTTAATTGTTCTCCTCATAAGAGAAGAACATTATAACTGTATGAGATGATGGATGTTAACTTAGAGTGATAACTGTTTTTTAATATATCGCACATAACAAATCATTATGTTGTACACCTTGAACTAAAAAAATGGTACATATTAATTATATTTTCATAAGAGTGAAAAAAGAAACTACTACATTATATGCCAGAGTTCCTGTACTATTTTATATTCATACCAGCAATTAATGAGTTCTCCATGTTCTTTGCAATGTTGCCAGCATTTGTTGTTATCACTAAGTTTAACCAATAGCTATGTAGTGATGTGTCATCATGGTTCTTATTAGGATATCCCTAATGTCTAGTGGTATGGCTAGCTGTTCATCTGCTTATTTGCAATTTACATATACCCCTTGTTAAAAAAAAGGTTGTCAAGCTCTTGCATTATATATATAGTGCATGGATATTAAGAGCTCATTCAGTGTGAAGAACAATGGTTGCTATCTTAACATAAACTTCATGGATGGTTTATCCACAGGCACGTGTCATAAAATGGCTCATTTACGTGTATGCCAATGAGTGGTTGATGCTTAACAGTGCCATCTGACAGAGAAATGCAGCAGAGTGTCTTCTTTTTCTCCTCAAATAATCTGGGTCACAACCTTGGTGGCTGGCTGCTTTGCTGAGCTTCTTAGGATGAGTGGGGACTGTGGCAGGAGGCTGTTCTTACCCTCTCCAAGCCCTGGTTTCATTCACTATAAATGTGGTTAATACCAAGAACCTCATAAGGTTGTATTCAAAACTAAGTGAGAAAACATGAGTGTTGATAGAATCAGCCATCACCAGAATTTCTTGGAAATCGAACAAGTCTTGAAAATGACATTTCATCCAAAGACACACTAACATCACAATGACCACTGTTGCCACTGAGACCCTGGCATCGTTCACATTTGTGGCACTTACCGTTCACCTAGAACCCCACTGTAAGGCATTAGAGAAGACTTAACTTGATTGAGGGAAATGTAAACCCATGGGAGCTGCACCTTCCTGATTCAGGATGGTCTCTGTCAGATTTCTTCTGTGTTTCACTTACTGTCCTAGGATCTCCCCTCCAGGGATTGTCTTAGACCTATGAATGGATTTGAATGAAAGAAGGGTGACGGAATTGTACACTATGCTTCCAATTCCTTTAGAGGAAAAGCAGTGGGTGTGAGACAAAGGGTCTAATTCATGCAGCCCTGGCCTAGAGTGCCAGGTCTGAGTCCAGAGTGACCCCAACAACTGGGCCTTGGCCTTCCCACCAGCCCTGCAGCCAGATCTGTGGGAATGGGTTTGTCTGTTTCTTCCTTTGCAAATGACCCCCACTCTGATCCTCTGGGAGCACTGTGCAAGCTGTTGGAGTGATAAGGGCAAGGGCAGGGGGATAATGACAGCACAAGGGCCTGATTCAGGAAATGATGTGATGCCATTCATTCATTCTACAGATCCTTCCTGAGCCCCTTTAAGGCAGGTCCTGTGCTGAGGAATCACTGATGAACTAACTCTGATCTAGTCCCAGTGCTGGGGAGCTTACATCCAATGGAACAATTGGTGTGAATCAAATATTCCCTTTGGATGGCTTACAGACTGGTGCTTCTTTTCTTCCCCATGGACCTAACAGTCTTAGCAGTTTCTCAATTTGGGGTCCCAAGTGGTGAGGTTTCCATGTAACTATCCCCTCCCCCTGATAGAGGGAGCCTCTCAAAACATGCATCCTCTTCTTCTGCAGATTTCATCAGGAAAAAGAGAAGTCCTGAATAACATTAAATAAAAGACATTCTAGCCAAGACTACCTAGTACCCTTCATCATGGACCAAATGTGACCTGTTGAATCAGATGGGGCCCATTGTCTGCTACCTGGCTCTGCTCTAGCTCAGTAGATTGTGACCTGTGTCTGGTCTTCTAAGAGTTCTCTCTTTGCCCAGTGACCCTCAAGCTGCCTGCGTGTGAGTGCCTGTGGTGATGTCTCTATTAAACTGCAGGTTTCAAACTGCAGTGATACCTGAAAACACAAGTGCTGGAATCCAACCAGAGAGGACAGGTAGTGGTGGAATGCAGCAGCCTTTGAAGTTTAACTGAAACACTGTCCCCACCTTAGATTTCTTGCTCAGGTGGCTAAATGTTCATTTAACAGAACAGGTACAGAATCCACCCCTGTCCACCAACAAAATATTAAACAAATGTCTATGATTGTAAATGGCATCAAATAATACAAGCGCTTCTATTTTAGATGCAATACTAACTACAGTAAGGACACCTTTCCTTGTCAATACATACAGCATCCCATTATTCAACCATATCACAATTTCTTGAACAGTCTTCTTTTTACCTACTGATGAACATTTAGATTTTTTTTTTCATTTGTAGCACTGCAGTGAACATCTTGGCACATGTGTCTTTATAGATGTATATACATATTATAAAATTAATTCCTAGTAATGGAACTACTTGCTGAGAAACTTTATTCCAATGTGTACTCCCACCTGTAATGAATGATAAAGTTTTTTCCTTATGACTCCAAGACTGGTTCACTTTATAGGCAAAATGTGATCTACATAATTGGCATATTTTTGGGGATGTTCAAATTTCAACTTTATTATTAGAAAATCAATTATGTAGATTGTATACTATTATGTTCACATATGTAGTATTATGTTCACCATTGTGTTTATTGTTTTCATGGTCATTACCTTAAATAATTGATGGTAACAGTATTCAACATGTATTGAGAACCCACACATCAGACACTTTACATACAGAGTTGACTTAGTTTAATTTACTCTTCATGAGAACCATGTGAGGTAGGATTTATTCACCCATTGTATAATTGAAAAAATGTTGCTTGTTAACTCTAGGCAAGTTATTTGAACTCTTTCTGCTTTGCCATTCTAGTAGAATTGTGGAAATAATAATATCTCCCTTATCTACCTAATGGGGATGTATCAAAAATTAAAGTACTATATATCTTGGAAATATTTTATGGTGCCACAAATTGTTTGAGTGACAACACAAGAAGCAATATGTTCACAGTTTAAATGCTGTATGAAGAGGATGGAGTAGAAAGAAGACTAAAAAACACTAGGTCTGGGTGTTGGAAGGCAGCTTGACCACCAGCAAGCTGAGAGATTTTGAGTAAGTCACGTAATCTCTATCTGGGCTCTGGTTTCTCAGTTCTAAAAACAAAAAATAAAAATGATACAAATTTATCAATAAATGCAAAAAAATTGCTAAGATAAAACATTCATTTATGATTTAACCACTCAATCAAATAGGTATGGAAAGAGTGTACCTCAACATTATAAAGGCCACATATAACAAACCTTTAGCCAACATTATACTCAATGGTGAAAATTTTAAAGATTTTCCTGTAAAATCAGTAACAAAACCAGCATACCCAACCTCACCACTGCTATTCCACATCATTCTAGAAGTCCTAGCTAGAGCAATCAGGCAAGAGAACAAAATAAAAGATATCCAAGTTGGAATGAAGAAGAAAAGTGTCACTTCTTGCAGTTGACATGTCTCTGTATATAGAAAACCCTAAATACTCCACTAAAAATTATTACAGATATAAACATTAAACTAATACAGGAAATTTGTAGGGTACAAAATCAATGTACAGAAATTAACTGCTTTCCTGTATACTAAGAAAGAAACTTTAGAAAAAGAAATGAACAAAACAATTCCTTTTCCAATTGCAACCAAAAGAATAAAATATCTACACATAAACTTAACAAGTGATGTGAAAGAGTATATATTGAAAACTCCAAAATATTACTAAACGAGTTTGAACAAGACACGATAAAATGGACAGATATCCCATGTTCGTGGATTGGAAAAATCAACATAGTTAAAATCTCCATATTACCCAAAGTAATATACAGGTTTAATGTAGTCCCCATCAAAATCCCAATGTCATTTTTAAAAGAAATAAAACAAAAAGTTATCACATTTGTATGGAACCACATAAGACCCTGAATAGCCAAAGCAATCCTGAAGGGGGAAGAAGAAGAAACAAAGACAGAGGTATCATACTACCTGACTTCAAATTATATTACAAAACTATGATAATCAAAACAGCATGGTAGCCCTGACTGTTGAGCTTAGTGGGTTGGGCATTTCCTGCAAACTGAAACATCACTGGGTCGATTCTTGGTCTAGGTACATGTCTGGGCTGTGGTCCAAGTCCCCAGTTGCAGGTGTGTGAGAGGCAGCTATTTGATGTTTCTCTCACACATTGATGTTTCCCTGCTTCTCTTTCTCCCTCCCTTCCCCTTTCTCTAAAAATAAATAAATAAAATCTTAAAAGAAAACCCCAGCATGGTATTGGCAGAAAAACAGACACAAGACCCATGGAACAAAATTGAGAGTCCAGAAATAAAACACTTGTATTTGGGCAAATAACTTTTGACAAAGGGGCCAAATACACAATGGATAAAAGAAAGCCTGTTCAATAAATGGTGCTTGGAAAGTTGAAAAGCCACATGCAAAAAGTTACACAAGATTACAGTTTTTGCTCATTTACCGAAATTAATCTTAAATGGGTCAAAGGCCTAAATGTAAGATCTGACACAATAAATTACACAGAAGAAACATAGGTGCTAAACTTATGAACCTTGGTCTTAGGGAATATTTTGTGAATTTGACCCCAAAGGCAAGGGAAGTAAAGGCAAAAATAAATGAATGGGATTACATTAAACTAAAAAGCTTCTGCACAGCAAAGAAACCACCAACAAAACAAAAAGCAGCCAACCTTATAGGACATGATATATGCAAACAATAGCTCCAAAAAGGGATTAATATAAAAAATATGTTAAGAACTCGTAACACTTAACACCAAACAAACAATCCAATTAAAAGATGGGCAGAGGAACTGAACAGTCACCTCTCCCAGGAAGACAGACAAACGACCAGCAAATATATGAAAAGATGTTCAATTTTACTAGCTATTAGGGAAATGCAAAACAAAACCACAACAAAATATGACCTCACACCTGTTAGAATGTCTATTATCAACAAGACAGGTAATAATAAGTGTTGGAGAGGTTATGAATGAGAAGAAACACACATTCACTGCTGGTGGGATTGTAAACTGGTACAACCACTATGGAAACAGCCTGGCAGTTCCTCAAAAATATAAGAATTGAGTTACCCAATGACCCAGAAATTGTTCCTCTGGGTATCTACCTAAAAAACTGGAAAAAATACTTATTAGCAAAGATATATGCACCCCTATGTTCATTGCAGCATTATTCACGGTGGCCAAGATGTGGGGACAACCAAATGTCCTCTGACAGAAGATTGGGAAGTGAAGACGTGGTACATACATACTATGGGATACAACTCAGCCATGAGAAAAGATGAAATACTGCCATTTGTGACAACATGGATAGACCTTGAGAACATCACACTAAGTGAAATGAGTCAGTCATAAAATGCAAAGAACCACGTGATTTCACTCATTTGTGGGATAAAAACCTGAAACCCATAGACACAGACAACATTATGGTGGTTACCAGAGGGAAGATGGTGGTGGGATAGTAAAGGATAAAGGGGACCGTATACATGGTGATGGATGATGATTTGACTCTGGGTGGTCGGCACAAAATACGATACACAGATCATGTATCATAGAAATGTATACTTGAAACCTGTCTGATCCTGTTAACCAATGTCATCCCAATAGATTTAATGAAAAATAAAATATAAATTATGAAAGAATGGAGTTGGACTGGATTGGGCTCCAACTTTTCAGGGTTAAAACACACATAATTGTTTGTTTGGCTTAAATCCACAATAAGGCCTATGGCCTTTAGTGACTCGTCACTAATTCCAGTCAAAGCCA
Organism: Phyllostomus discolor; assembly: GCF_004126475.2. Taxonomy (NCBI): domain Eukaryota; kingdom Metazoa; phylum Chordata; class Mammalia; order Chiroptera; family Phyllostomidae; genus Phyllostomus; species Phyllostomus discolor. Next base: position 136,203,917 of record NC_040905.2, read on the forward strand.
AGGAGGCATCTTTGTGGAGAGTGGAACTTTGGAAAAACATTGCCCCTGTAGGCAGACTTTTATTGTAAGAGACACAGCTGTTTCCTTTGGTTCAGGCTAACACCAAAACTTGGTTCTCTTGTGGGTTGGCACTCAAATAATGAAACATAATGAAGCAAGAAGTTTGTGTCAGATAACAAAAACAAACAAACTAGTTCACATAAGTATTAAGACTACAATGGTAAGGTACCCACTGTCTTGTAGAAAGGCCTTTTAAAATAAATTGGCTGTGGAATAGATAAGTTTACAGAAGAGATTTTGATTTATCCAATGGGAATACCAATATTCACAGATTTCTAACCTTCAAAACTGTAATTTCAAGTGGGTCAATGTAACAAAAATTTAAGAATTCTTGGCTTGTTTAACCTCCCAGCCTTTTCAGATGTTCTTTTGATGTTCTGATGTTCTTCAGATGTTCACCAAAATATATGACATGTCTCCCTTTGCCTTTTCTCCAGTCAATACACTTACGTTTATTTCTTAATATACCTAGCAGAAATGTCACCATTCTTGTCTGACCAGTCACTTCAATGTAGGATGTTTTATTTTTTGATTTTTTCACAGTGCAGAATGCAAACTTTTATTTCAAGCACATATAACATATTATTATCTTTGTGTCTATTATGTTCACTTATATTATTAGATAATCAATAAATGGACTAATTTTGAATTGTTTAATATATTAAATGTAGGTACAACAATTTGCAATGTTATACAAAAATACTAAAAAAGCAAAAATTCTTTTATTCAAAATATGCCTATAAAACATAGGTAAGTATTAATGCAAAGAATCCAACTCTTAATACATCCTTCCTGGTGAATTAATCATTAATATCACTTGATCTTTTTTTTTTAGGTCTAGGTGAGGGAAAAACATACTTTTTAGGTTTTCTAGACAATAAATGCTATGTTAACTTTTATATATAAATAAAGACAAAAATATTAACTTAAAATTTAAAACAAAAAATAGTAAATTTCTAGAATTTTTAAGGTAAATGATTTTTTTTTTTACAGAGACCATGATTTGGTAGTCAGTTGTATTTTTTTGGCAATTAGCTATTATTTTACATCAAAATTGCACTGTCTCAGACTAGTGAAATTCGGCCTGTACAACCATTCGCACTCTTACAAATGAGAATCCCTGTAGCAAGTAAGGTCAACACTCCCCTGTTACCAAATCCTCACCACTCCCCACTGCTTCCCCTTCAGCCTCATTGGTAATTCCCTGCTTGATCCTCCAAAGCTCTGCAATTGGCAACCTGGGTCTTAAATGACGTCCATGTCTCATCTCTTTTGCTCCTCCCAAAGCTGGCTCCTGCCATAGATTTCACCTCATAGCCTGACTTGTTCTCAGAGCGTGAGTTAAAGGAGACAAAATACTGGAAGAGGCTCACCTCTCATCATCCAGGAGATGCAAATTAGCATATTGAGATGGTATTTTAAAGATCTCAATATTAAGTATAAAAGATTGAAGATATTTAGTATTGGTGAAAGTGTGAAAAGATGGGTTCTCTTGTTTGATTTTGTAATGATGCAATTTTTGATCCAAATACTGGGAAATGTTCATAAGTTAATTGAATGTACATACCTCACATATTCAAATGTTTTTACTGTAGTGTTCTTTGTGATAGCAAAACTTTGAAAATAACCTCAATGTCACCTACTTGCACATGTTTAATTATGGAGATAAGTGCAAACAAGGCAAGGTGTCAAACATTTACAGCTTAGTCAAAAAAGAATTTTGAGAAGAATGTGCATGGTATGACCCCATGGAAAGCAAAAATAAAATAGAATGACTGAAACTATGTATCTTGAAATAGACATAAGCTTACATAGAGAGATAATCTAGAAGACTATATAGCAAACTGTAACACTTATCTCTGACAGTAAGAAAAAATGGGCTATGTTGGCAACTGTAACATTTCACTATGTGCTCATATTTGTTATTCAACATTTTTTTAATTTAAACAAAATTTTAAATGTATTTACTTACTTGTTGATTTATTGTTGTTTTTTTTTTTTGTTTCTGGAACCTGCCCAATTTTCAAACTATTTTACAAAGATACAACAATCAAAACAGCATGGTACTGGCACAAAAACAGACACATAGATCAATGAAAGAGAATAGAGAGCCCAGAGCAAACCCATGCATACATGGTTAATGAATTCACAACAAAGGAGCTAAGCATATAATATGGGGAAAAGTCAGCCTCTTCCTTAAATGGTGCTAAGCAAACTGAACAGCCACACATAAAAGCATGATACAGGACTGAACTCTAACAGCATGCACACAATATTGATGAAAAATGGACTGAAGACTTGAATGTAAGACTTGAAACCATAAAAATTATAGAAAAAACATAGGCAGTAAATTTATTGGCATAGATCTTGGTAACAATTTTTTGAACTGGACAACAAAGCCAGAAAAACAAGAGTAAAAATAAACAAGTTGGACTACATCCAACCAAAAAGCTTCTGCATAGCAATAAAATTATCAACAGATGAAAAGGCAAGCTAGTAATGGGAGAAAATATTTACAAATCATAATCTGATAAAAAGTTAATATCCCAATTATATAAAGAACTCATACAACTCAATAGCAATAATAATAGTGTGTCTCAAAATGAGTTCAAGTATCTGAATAGACATTCTTCCTGACAGATATTAAAATGCCCAAAGTTACATAAAAAGGTACTCAACATAACTATCATCAGGGAAATGCAATTCAAAATCACAGTGAGGTATCACCTCACACCTGTTAAAATGGCTATTGTCAAAAAATGAGGAACAACAAGTTTAGCAAGGATGTAGAAAAGTGTAACAATTTCATAGTGTTGGGAATGTAAATTGTTAGAGGCACTATAGAAAATAGTATGGCGGTTTCCTCAGTAATTAAAAATAGACTATTACAAGATTAAGCAATTTAACTTTTGGGTATTTATCCAAAGAAAATGAAAGCACTAACATGAAACCATAAATGCGCCCAATGCTCATTGGAGCATTATTTACAATAGCAAAGATATCAAACAACGCAAGATTTCATCCATTTATGGATGGATAAAAAAACTATGCTTTATGTACAATACAGTATAATTCTGCCATCAAAACAACGACATCTTGTTATTTGAGATGTGGTGGATGGACTTCAAGGGTATTACGCTGAGTAAAATAAGTCAGTAGTGAAAGAAAAATACTGCATAGTCTCTCTTATATGTGAATCCCTCCCTGCTCCTACCCCCACCCCCCCCCTGCCATCACACACACACACACACACACACCACTAAAGTTAACTCTCATAGATATAGGAGTAATAAATTGTGGCTGGGAAAATGGGCAAAGTGGGTCATGGTAAAACAAATAAGAAATGTTCTTTGTAAAACTGAGAAGAAGCTGTTAACCGTCCAGGTATTTTCCTTTCCTTTCCTTTCCTTTCCTTTCCTTTCCTCTTCCCTTCCCCTTTCCTTTCCTTTCCTTTCCTTTCCTTTCCTTTCCTCTTCTCTTCCCTTCCACTTCCCCTTCCCCTTCCCTTCCCTTTCCTCTTTCCTCTTTCCTCTTCCCTTCCCCTTCCTTTCCTTTCCTCTCCTTTCCTCTTTCCTTTCCTCTTTCCTCTTTCCCCTTCCCTCCCCTTCCCTCCCCTTTCCTTTTCCTTTCATTTCCTCTTTCCTCTTTCACCTTCCCTTCCCTTTCCTTTCCTTTCCTTTTCTTTCCTCTTTCCTCTTCTCTTCCCTTCCGCTTCCCCTTCCTTTCCTTTCCTTTCCTTTCCTCTTCCCTTCCCCTTCCCTTTCCTTCCCTTCCCTCTTTCCTCTTTTCCCTTCCCTTCCCTTCCCTTTCCTTCCCTTCCCTTCTCTTTCCTTTCCTTTCTTTTCCTATTTCCTCTTTCCTCTTGTTCCTTCCCTTCCCTTTCCTCTTTCCTCTTCCCTTTCCTTTCCTCTTTCCTTTCCTCTTTCCTCTTTCCCCTTCCCTTTCCTTTCCTCTTTCCTTTCCTCTTTCCTCTTTCCCCTTCCCTTTCCTTTCCTCTTTCCTCTTTCCTCTTCCCTTCCCTTTTCTTCCCTTTCCTTTCCTCTTTCCTCTTGTTCCTTAACTTCCCTTCTCTTCTTTTCCTCTTGTTCCCTTCCCTTCCTTTTCCTTTCCTTTCCTTTCCTTTCCTTTCCTTTCCTTTCCTTTCCCTTCCTTTCCTTTCTTTTCCTTTCCTTTCCTTTCCTTTCTTTTCCTCTTTCCTCTTGTTCCTTCCCTTCCCTTTCCTCTTGTTCCCTCCCTTTCCTTTCCTCTTTCCTCTTTCCCCTTTCCTTTCCTTTCCTCTTCCCTCTTTCCTCTTGTTCCTTTTCTTTCCCCTTCCCTTTCCCCTTTCCACGTCCATTTCCTCTTTCCCCTTTCCTTTCCTCTTTCCTTTTGCCTTTCCTCTTTCCCCTTCCTTTCCCTTTCCTTCCCTTTCCCCTTTCCTCTTTCCTTTTTCTCCTTCTATTTCCTTTCCTCTTTCCTTTCCTCTTTCCTCTTTCCCCTTCCCTTCCCTTTCCTTTCCTCTTCCCTTTCCTTTCCTCTTTCCTTTCCTCTTTCCCCTTCCTTTCCCTTCCCTTTCCTTCCCTTTCCTCTTTTCTTTCCTTTTTCCTGTTTCCTCTTTCCCCTTCCCTTTCCTTTCCTCTTTCCTTTCCTCTTTCCTCTTTCCCCTTCCTTTCCCTTTCCTTACCTTCCCTTTCCTCTTTCCTTTTTCCTCTTTTTCCTTTCCTTTCCTTTCCTTTCCTTTCCTTTCCTCTTTCCTTTCCTCTTTCCTCTTTCTCCTTCCCTCCCCTTCCCTTCTTTTCCCTTTCCTTTCCTTTCCTTTCCTTTCCTTTTGTCTTTCCTTTCCTCTTTCCTCTTGTCCCTTCCCTTCCGTTTCCTCTTGTTCCTTCCCTTTCCTTTCCTCTTTCCCCTTCCCTTTCCTTTCCTCTTTCCTTTCCTCTTTCCTCTTTTCCCTTCCCTTCCCTTTCCTTTCCTTTCCTCTTTCCTCTTTCCTCTTTTCCCTTCCCTTCCTTTCCTTTCCCTTCCCTTCCCTTCCCTTTCCTTCTTAGTGAGGTTCCATTTCTTCTCCTCTCTTTCTAGGTGGGCTAGCATGCCAAGTTTCTCTTGCCTAAAGATTTGTGAAGGCTACAAGGAGTAAGTAATACACCACTACATTCTAAAATTTTTATGCAAAGTTTTCCAACATCCCAGCTTTTTTGGATGCTATCAGTATCCCTAGGGACAACAGGTGACAGGTGAAGCCCCTGTAACAAGTATTTCCAAGTTCTTACCTAGTGAGGATCGAGGTGTCCTCACTGCCACTATCTACCATGTCACAGCTGGGCCAATTTACAACCTATGGACTCCTATTTATCTATAATATCCTATTCCAAGTACCGGTGTAAAAATAACCCTTTCAATTTCAAGTGGCAGACACCTAATTCAATAAACATTAACATAGTTTGTGGTTTTCTGGGTGTGAAGCAGGGTAGAATTTCTTGAATCATGTATTTTATTTCTCAGGCTTACTGTACTCACTTCTGGCAATACAGACTCACATATTGCTATGAATGGCATCCTCAGAAGGAGGAGAAAGGCTGTTGCCTACTAAAACAAAGTATTACAATTGCATTGCCTCCAGTTAGCCTGACTGAGACCTGTAAATAGTTCATTGTAAATAGATCACAGTAAGTGGTAGATAATTGGCCAGGTCTTGTGCTGCAGACAGGTTTGATCAGCTGCACCTGAAACACTTTCAAGGCAGAGGCACTGATGGAAAGAAAAGAAGAAGGAAATTCCTGGATCATACGGTGTTTGCCTGTTCAGTTTTTATAAAAATTGCCTGGGTGCTGAGGGATGATAGAGGTGGCCAAAAGGTGAAAACTGCATTTATACAATAAAATAAATAAGTTCTGGGGATGTAATGGACAGCATTGTGACTATGGCTAACACTATTTATTTGTACATTTCAAAGTTGCTGAGATAGTAAGTCATAAAAGTTCTCATCACAATAAAGTACTATAGCTATGTGAGGTGATGGATGTTAACAAAAGTTATTGTGGTGATCATTTTGCAATGTAGATGGGTCAGACTATTTTGTCGTATACCTTTACTGATACAATGTTATATGACAGTTGTATCTCAATAAAACTGAAAAAAAAAGAAATGACTAAACTGGTATTCCAGAATAGTTGTACCATTTCACAGTCCCATCAGCCATGGATGAGTGGATCAGTTTCTCTGCATTCTCTCCAGCCTTTTGTGTAAACACAATTTTTTATTTTAACCAATGTAATAGGTGTGTAGTAATGTGTCATCTTGGATTTAATTGGCATTTCCTTAATGGCAATAACTCAAACAACTTTTCACATGCTTACTTACCATTTACACGTCCTCCTTGTGAAGGTGAGAAGTTCTCCAGTCCTCCTCCTTCATATGTGTGATGCACAGATGTCAGCAGCTAATTCAGTGCCAAACATAATTTCTAGTGTTGCAAATGAATACAGCTCATTTACATATATGCCAATGAGTACTAGATGTTCAATGGTGCCATCTGATAGAGAATGTAGCAAAGAGAGTCTCCTTTCTCTATGAACAAAATCTTGGTCTTGACCTTTGTGGCTGCTCATATAAAGTCATCAAACTCAGATTCATTGGGTTACCTCAGCACGTGTAAGTTCACATGTAAGTATATTAATACTTTGGCTTTTTCACTACATATACAATTATACCTGCTTGGGTGAGGTGCTAAGTGAGATCTTTCCCATTTCCCCCCTTGTCTAAATTAAGCCCACAGCTGGAGGTCAGATAACTTCCAGCTATGAGGCCATTACATTTGTTCTGGGCTGTCATGCCCCCATACTAATTACCTCTGTGGCTGTGTAACAGAGGTAATTAGAACTCTGCACTCAGAACTCTGCACTGAGTTCTGAGTGCAGAGTTCAGTGCAACGGAACTCTGCCTGCAAACAAGGATCATTCTCTTTCTCTCAGTTCTGTGCGTCAGCTGGAGGGTCTCTGATCGAGGCTGGGTTCAGCAGGCTGTGCTCCATGCTCCTCTCATCCTTCCTGGGGGATCCAAGTCCTGCTCCTCATCTGACACACAGCTGCTTGGAGGACCCACAGAGCACTTTACCCCTGCTTGCTCAGAGCTCACAATTGGGAGCAACTGTGGGCAGGCAGCAAGTCAAGGCTGGTGTATCACACTTAATTGCAGTGCCAGGTGGCTGGACACACCTTGTACTTCCACAGTCTCTCAGGTTGTCACCACTGACCTCCTAAGAGCACCCACTGCCATTGTTCCCAACTTCTTGTTCTCTTGCCAAGAGGCAGCAAGAGAGCTCCCTTTATTCACGAGCTCACTGGAAGCAAGCCTAATGTTTTTTATTGAAATATACATAACAAAATATCACTTGAACCATTTTTGATGCAGTACACTCACCGTGTTCAGCCACCAGTACCATCCCTCTCCAGAAGTCTTCATCGTCTCCAGCTGAAACCCTGCACCCATTCCACTGACTGCTCATTACCCTCTCCTCAAGTGTGATGAGGGCAGTATTTTTGGAGTGAAAATGTTCATTTCTTGTTAATTTTCTTATATGCAACCCTCCCTTGATTCATCCAGGCTTACTCATTGCTTTGGGAAGTGTTAGAATTGTTAAAGGAGAAATGAAATGCACAAGAATCAAATGTTCTGGGTTTAAGTTCCAAAGAGGGTTTTTGAGCTCCTGGTTCTCGATAAACAACCAGGCTTTTTACAGAGAGACAAATACCCTTCCAAATTCCTAAAGCTCCTGCAAAGTTGTATGGCACACAGATGTCCTGACTCAGATCATCTGTTCCCCACTGCACACGTCTTTAGGAGAGGAAACCAGCCAGCGGGCAGCATGATAACTGTTTTATATGATTAAATGCCTACTGTAGACAAGAAATCTGGATTTCTGTGTAACCTGGAAGACAGAACCAGGACGGGATGTTCAGGTGGCAGGTGGCAGAGCACTTATGCGTTAAACTCTGCTTTTCCAAGTCTCTATCCCAGGACTACTTGAGCAAAGACTGACTGACCTTGGATTCCATGGTGAGGTCATGCTCTGGCTGTAGTACATGGCTCCAAGATTACTCCTAATGCTGACATCCTGTGACAAACAAAACAAAACAAAACTTTAAAGCCACACGACCATGAGGACTAGTCACTAGTTTATTAAAATGAGAAACAGGACCCCTGGAAGATACTTTTCCTAAGATAAATTCTTTAATTGAAAGGAATGTTTATTTTTCTAAGCCTATAAAAATCCTAATATCCTTTTCTAATTTTTTTCTCTTTCCTTTTCGTGTACAACAATGTTTAAATTTTTTTCGACATCGGCCTAGAGCATTTGTTACTTGTGGCTGTTTCTAAGTGGTCTAACTTTGCAACACTAAAACTCAGTTTGTGTTCTTTATGAAATTTTGCATTGCACGGAATTCCAAAATGTGGGCACCCCTGGCTCATGGCAGTGTCTCAAGGAATCACAGAGAGAAAAACCAAAACTTGGCCTTGGAAAACAGCTTCAGGCTATACCTTTGGGGCACAGAGAAGTGAAGTTCATTTTTATTTCTTATTTTCAGTACAGCATTCTTACCAAAATAAGTGAGAATTTATTCATCTTTTATTCCATCTTTGTCCAGTTTATGCCAGAAAAATTAATATGTCACCAGGACAAAGCAATCAATTAAACCCACAGATCAGAATATTCTACAAAATAGTTGGTTTTGCATTTTTTCCTTGGGGCTTGGTGTTCTCTAAATGTGAGTGTCTTTAGTTGGTACTTCATTATTTTAAAGCCTGATTTTTTTCTGGGAAGTTTCTCCAGTAGTTTTCATAATGTTAGGTTAGTTGCCCTGCGCTCATGGCTGAATCAGCGAGAGGCAAGGGTCTCAGAAAGGAAGCATTCTCTTTACGGCCTGAGAATCTGTCTCCTCGTGAAACCCAGACATATACTCATATTATACACACACTTATACACAATATGCACACCACACAACACACTTATACAATATGCACAAACATTATTACATACACAGCGTGCATGCACATACTTATATACATGTACACACTTGTACATTCACACACACATAGATGTACACACAGACATGCACGCATCCACATATAAACACACAAATGTGTACATGTATATGTGCACATGCACTTAAACACAGGGACACATACACATAGTTACACATATGTACACACAGCACACACACACATATATTTATGCATGCACCTGCATATAACCAATATACACACATAAGCATGTACACTCACAACAAACACATTACATTACAACATAAATATTTAGCAGAACAGGATAAAGGACAGAAGTATGGTCAGTTAGCCTGACACTGGTGGACTGGTAATAATTGAATGGTCCAATTTTTTCAAGTCTCTTAAACTCTTTACATCAGGATGTAAAGAGTGGGTGTAGTTGCACTAAACCACCTGGGAGTCTCTTTTCAGCGTAAAAGTCTGTGATTTCAGTGGGACAAGACACATCATTCAAAAAAACCTTGTCTTGGTCCCTTGTCTGTTCCCCTGGCAGGAACCCCGCAGGCTGGAGTCACAGCGCTTGGCACCTGGTCTGTCCTGTGAGTGACAGTGAGCACAGCCTGACCCCAGGGGACTGTGCTGCAGATATTTGCGACGAATCTTACTCATCATTCATGCTCATGCTCACACACTTCCTCACTCCCTTTTGTATGAAGATTTGTCTGTGTGAACAATGTTCATAAGCCAACAACCACCTGAGCCTCGGTGGTTCTGGAAAGCTTAATGGGTATGTTCTAGGGTCATATCTTCCTCTGCCACCAGCATTTCCAGGGGTAGAGGAGGAAAGGGGCTGACTACGCCTTGAAATCCCCTTTTAAGAGTTCACTTCCCCCCTCTCTGGCAGGGTGTGATCTGGGATAGCACCTCCTGTCCCTGTCCTGGCTGGGACTGGAGGCTACATCATCCTGGGACTGGGAGGATGAGACCCGGGCCTCTTATCAATTGGTGAATTTTGCTTCTAATGATACAGTGACCTCACCCTCAGGTAGTGACCCAAAGCACAGCTACAATCTCTTCAAATCGCCACCCCTCCTCAGAGAAAATTCCTCAGGCAGCTGAGTTGAGCCCCGTGACCAGCCTCAGTGAGCAGGCTCAGGTGTGAGCCTGGGGCTGGACTCAGCAACAGGTGCTCCGCAAACTTCTGAAAAATGCTGTAACAGAGCACGTCCCTCCTTCCAAACGGTTTGGCCTGATTAAGTCCTCAGGAATCTAAGTACTGAAAAGTCTGTGGCCCTATGTGTTCTGTGAATTCACTAAGAAGAAAAATAAGTAAATAACAAGATTCTTACACCTTCCCCCTATGAAAACCACTTGAAATAATTTTCTGAAGTAACAAACATGAAAGTCCTACAGAAATCAACCTCTCATGTTTTTTGTCCACCCCTCTGGGGGCCCTGCCTTGCTGGGCTGCTACAAACCCAGTGGTAGCTGTGGGCACTACTCTGCCAGCTCCACTGTTACCTGGATAGTTTCTGGTGCCAGCTTTTTCCTTCTTCCTTCTTCCTCTTCTTCAAAAACATTGTGGTAAAAGAGGCATAACATAACATTTGTTACTTTAACCACCTGAACTGCACAGTGAGGGGCATTAAGGACATGACATTATTGTGCAGCCGTCACCACCATCCATCCCCAGAGCGTTTTTCATCTTGCAAAACTGAAACTGTCTTTGTGCTCTCAGTGAAGGTCTTGCACCTTTAAGCTCAGATCACCCGACTAACCATTGGTTTTACAGCCTGGATGGCATCTAGTTGCTATCTATGAAGGTAGGCATGGACCTTCACAAGGGGTGACTTTTCAGGGGTCACACCATCAGGGGTCAGTAAGAATGTGTGGATTCTGGACATTGATGGAGCTGAATGTAGCTTTATGATTTCACAGAGTCCTGTAGGTATAAATGTAAACCTCTTTCTAGTAAAAGACAGCCAATTCCCACCCTGAGTTCTGATTCCTTTTTGAAAGTGTGGGACCCAGATTTTGGAACCAATCAGAACTCTCATGAAGAAATGTCCCCCCCACCCTTAGAAGCTGTGTCCCTGAGGGGCTTTTGTCCACTGAGGGACCTTGGGCACCCAGGGCAGCCCAAGTTGGGACTTTGTACCAAGGGGGGGGGGGCAGCCACAGCCCAGAAGGATGAAGAACATGTTGCCCAAGTGCATTTCACAGCAACTCCAAGAAAAAGGGTGTCATGATAGGATTTTCTTCTGGTCCCTTTAAAAAAAGCTGCACCTTTTGATTCTCAGTGTTGCCCACAGGAGGTGACCTGTGGTCTGGTTCCTTTCTTTCTACAGAAGGTGAAGCCAGTTACTGATGGTGGGGCTTTGCAAGACAGTTTCAGCCTGACCAGAGCTCAGGACACTGGAGACCCATAATATCCCCTGAAATGTCCCTCATGGCATTTCTCAGGGTGGGGCAGTGATCTCAGTGGGTCTGAAGCTCTGCAAAATTGGTTTGTAGTAGGTGGAGCTTTAACGTTTTAGGAGCCCTGGTGGTCCCATGACTTATGAACAGTTGCTGTCCTTGCACCTGCATAAAACCAAATATAGAGAATCTTGCACTGCTTTGTTTTATTTGCCCGGCATCCTCCTTCTGCACACTTTTCCTGTTAACAGAACTTCCTTCTTGGGGAGAACTGCTCCTTCCCCAACATCGACCCAGAGTCACATGGGTCAGGCCAATCATGTAACTGCATCTCCCCAACCAGCTTGTAGCTCAGGGAGGGCTCTGTGACCCAGACTGGAACAGCGAGAACCCCACTCTGGGATCCCATACAGCTGCTGTCAGGCACACCACTACCTCTGGGTTCCAGCTGCCTGGTGTGCATCCCTGGGATGGAAAGTGCTCTGTTGAAGTGGGAGAGAGTGGAGCCCACATTCAGGAGGGAATTGATACAAGATAAACAGGTTTCACTCTTCTCAGGTTACCACAATTTAACTGCCAGTGGCATGTGTATCTGTAGTTTTTAGATTTATTTCACTGCTACTTGTTTTATGATTATAAATGTAAATGTTGTTCATTGTAGTCAGTTGGAATAAAACAGAAATAGACTGTTTCCCCCTACCACAGAGAAAATCATTACAGTTTTGGTCTTCTTCCTTTCATTCTTTTTATTTGCTTATTTTTAAAAAGATTTTATTTATTTATTTTCTTAGAGAGAAAGGAAGAGAGGGAGAAAGAGAGGGAGAGCAACATCAACGTGTGGTTGCCTCTTCCACACACCACCCACCCCAAGCCTTTGGGTGCTTGGCCTGCAACCCAGGCATGTGCCCTGACTGGGAATCAAACTGGTGACCCTTTGGTTCACAGGCTAGTACTAAATCCACTGAACTACATCAGCCAGGGCCATTTGTTTGTTTGTTTTTTAAGGGAGTTGTGAGATGTTACTAAACCTACATTGGTCACTTAGGGTTCGTCACTTACAGCTCCATGCTGGTCACATCTAGAGTCTCTACCTGATGCCTGTGCAGAGGGCCTGTATGAGAGAAGGGCAGGACATTATGAATATTTGGCAGGAGGCTTTCTCTTGCTCCTGCAGGACACCAGTACCTCCACCTTTGCACAGAAACACACAGTGCCCTGTGTTCCCCCATTGCTGAGAATGAATGACTTCATTTGGGTTTTTGGTTCACCTCAGGAAAATGGAAGGAACCTCTTTTCTTTAAAGTGAGAGTTGCTGCTTGAGAGTTGCTTACTCCTCCAAGATAACAGGAATAAGTGGACGTTACACTAACCTCCTCCCAGGACCATCTGGAATTACAACTAAATTGTAAAGAAATCATCCTGAATAACCAACAGAACACTCTTTGGAGAGAAGCCTCATAACCATGGATAAACAGAAGAAACCACATCACCACAACCTGACTGGTAGGGAGTGTGGAGGAGACACGAGAGGACTGGCTGGGCTCCCATGGGCAGTAGCTAAAGCTCTGGAGGGATATTTCAGGAGCTAGAAGTTTTTCCTGAGAAGTGTGGGCTCTAAACCCTAGGCTTGGCTCCCCAGCCTATAGCACCAGAGCCAGAAAGGAACTCAGATAATATCCAGCTGTGAAAAGCAGCAGGGTTTCTGTCTGCCAGGGAGAGATGGCTAGAGACACAGAGAACCTCTTCAAGGGTCAAACACACAAAATTTTGTTTAAAGCCACTTAGCATGGGTTCTGGCAAAGAGAGGGCAGAGTGGACTAGAGACCCTTGAGGACAGTGTGGGGTTGGTGGCTCTAGGAGAGAAATGAACAGCTGCCAGGATCCCAGTACTGAATCATTCCCCATAAAACAGGAGCCATCTCTCAAGCAGAGCAGTCCTCTCCGAGTGGCATCAGCCTGAGGAGAAGAAATACCCCTACCCATAGTAATTACTCTGCCCTAACCTGTGGTGCTTAAGCCTAACTATTGATCATGGCTTGACTATATTAACAACTGATCAGTGTAATGGGTGATTAGTTTGACAACTCCAGTGGAAAGCACAAAGAAGCAGCCAAAATGGGGAGACAAAGAAACAGATCCCAAATGAAAGAACAAGTGAATTCTCCAGAAGAGCTAGATGAAACAGTGGTAAGCAATTTATCAGAGATTTTAGAGTCATGACTGTAAGGATACTCAACAACATAAGAAAGGACATAAAAACCGTAAGAAAGGACCTGTCAGAGATATCTGAAATAAATAACACACTGGAGGGAATGAATATTAGTTTAGATGAAGCAGAGGATAGAATCAGTTTTTGGGAAGACAAGGTAGAAAACACGTCCAGGCAGAGCAGCAAAAGGAAAAAAGAATTCATCAAATGAGGAGAGCATAAGAGAAAAGCAGTTAGTTACCTACAAGGGACCACCAATTTGACTGGCATCTGATTCCTCATCAGAAGCATTTCAAGCTAGAAGGGCATGACATGGAATAATCAAGGTGATGAAAAGCTAGGACCTACACCCCCAGCTACTTTACCCAGCAACCCTATCATTTAAAAATCAAAGGAGAAACAAGCAGCTTCCCAGACAAGAAATAGCTGAAGGAATTTGTTAACACCAAACCAGCACTACAACAAATGTCAAAGGGCTTGCCTGAAGAAGAAGAGGAAGAAAAAGAGAAAGAAAAAAACACAGAGAAAAACAGTCTGACAATAAAATGGCACTACATATGAATCTATCAATAATCACCTTAAATGGAAATGGCTTAAATGCTCCAAGAAAAGACACGGGGTAGCTGAATGGATAATAAAACAATGCTTCCTCCAAGAGACCCATCTCAGATTGAAACATACACAAAGACTAAAAGTAAAAGATTGGAAGAAGACATTTCATGCAAATGGAAAGAAGAAAAAAGCTGGGGTAGCAGCACTTATATATGACAAAATAGACTTTAAAATGAAGGCTATTAAGGCTTTAATAGACTATAAAACCAACCATGGAAGAGACGAGAAGATACTACTTAATGATAAAAGCAACAATCCAACAGAGGATAAACCCTAGTAAATATTTACACAGCCCAAATGGAATAGCTAAACATGTAAAGCAAATCTTGATGGACATAAAGGGAGAGACTGACAGAAATACAGTCATAGTTGGGGATTTTCAACAAGGAGACAGTGGTCTTAAATGACACCCTAAATCAAATGGATTTAATTGATATCTTTGGAGGATTTCACCCCAAAGCAGCAGAATATATATACTTTTCAAGTGCACATGGAATGTTTTCTAACAAAGACCACATGTTAGGACACAAAACAGGTCTCAGTAAATTTAAGAAGATCAAAATCATATCAAGCATCTTCTCTGCCCACAATGCTATGAAACTAGAAATCAATCACAAGAAGAACACTGAAAAGCATGCAAATATGTGGAAGCTAAATAACATGTTATTGAACAATGAATGGGTCAACAATGAGATCAAAAAAGAAATCAAAAGATACCTTGAAACAAACAAAAATGAGGACACAACAATTCAAAATCTGTGGGACACTGGAAAAGCATACCTGAGATGGAAATTCATAGCCTTACAGGCCTATCTCAAAGAACAAGAAGAAGCTCAAATTAACAATCTCACTGCACACCTAAAGGAACTTGAAAACGAAAAACAAACAAAGTGTAAAGTGAGTAGAATAAAAGAAATAATAAAGATTAGATCAGAAATAAGTGAAATAGAGTGTAAAGAAATGATACAAAAATGAATGAATCCAAGAGCTGTTTCTTTTGAAAATATACACAAGACTGACAAACCTTCAACCAGGCTCATCAAGAAAAAGAGAAAAGACCCAAATAAATAAAATCAGAAATGAAAGAGGAGAAATAACAACTGACATCAAAGTAAAATAAAGAATTGTAGAAAATACTATAAATAATTACATGCCAACAAACAGGACAACCAGGGTAAAATGGATAAATTCCTAGAAACATGCAATCTTCCACTGAAATCGGGAAGAATCAGAGAATCTAAATAGACAGATTACACACAATGAAATTGAAGCAGTAAAAGAAACTCCAACAAACAAAAGCCTGGACCAGATGACTTCACAGGTGAATTTTACAAACATTCTGAGGAGAACTAATGCCTCTCTTTCTCAAATTATTTCATAATTCAAGAGGAGAGAAGGCTCCCAAACTCATTTTAAGAGGTCAGCATTACCCTAACTCCAAAACCAGATAAAAACACTACAAAGAAAGAAAATTATAAGCCAATGTCCCTGATGAACACACATGCTAAAATCCTCTACAAAACATGAGCAAACTGAATACAGCAATGCATCAAAAAGACCATATACCGCGATCAAGTGGGATTTATTCCAGGAACTCAAATTTGGTACAACATTCACAAATCAATAAATGTGATTCACTACATAAACAAAATGAAGGAAAAACCCCACATGATCGTATCAGTACATGCAGAGAAAGCTTTTCATAAAACCTTTTTGATCTCCCATTTATGATAAAAACTCTCAGCAAAGTGGGAATAGAGGGAATATACCTCACTATAACAACAGCCCTGTATGATAAATCCACTGCCAACATCATATTCAACAGGCAAAAACTACTAGTGGTCACCATAAGGCAGGGAAGAAGAAGGGATGTATGCTTACACTTTTCGTATTCAGCATAGTGCTGGAAGTCCTAGCCACAGAAAGAAGACAAGGAGTAGAAACAAAAAGCATCCAAATTGGAAAGGAAGTAGTAAAACTCTCCTTATTTGCAGATTCTATACATACAGAACCCCAAAGATTCTACAAAATACCTACTAGGACTGATCAGTGAATTCAGCAAAGTAAGAGGTTACAAAATTAATATGCAGAAGTCAGTTGCATTTTTACATGCCAACAGTGGACTAACAGAAAGGGAAGTTAGAGAAACAATATCTTTTACAATTGCTTCAAAAAAGAGTAAAATAAACCTACAGTTAGGAATAAACCTAACTGAAGATGTAAATGACCTGTACTTGAAAAATTACAAGACACCGAAGAAAGAAATAGAAGATACAAATAAGTAGAAGCACGTACTATCTTCATGGATTGGAAGAATTAACATCATTAAAATGTCCATGCTACTGAGACAATCTATAGATCCAATGGAATTCCTATCAAAATACCATGACATATTTCACAGAACTAGAAAAAATATTTCAAAACATATGCAACAGTGATCCTGAGGAAAAAAGAACAAATTTGGAGGAATCGCGCTACCTGATATCAAACTGTACTAAAGGCCATAATAATCAAACAGCATGGTATTTTCATAAAAATAGACACCTAGATCTATGGAATAGAATAGATATTCCAGAGATAAACTCACAACTTTATAGTCAATTAATATTCATCAGAGGAAGCAGGCACATACAATGGGCTAAAGATAGTTTATTCAATAAATGGTGTTGGGGAAATTGGACAGATACTTGCAGAAAAATGAAATTAGACTGCCTTCCTATACCACAGGAAAGAATAAATTCAAAATAGATCAAAGTCTTAAGTATTAGACCCAAACCATTAAAAATCCTAGGAGAAAATATACACAGCAAAACCTCAGACATTGCCCATAAAATTTTTATTGGATATATCTTCCCTGGCAAGGGAAACAAGAAAAAAATAAACAAATGGGACTACATCGAATTAAAATTTTTGCACAGCAAAGGAAATCATCAACAAAATAAAAAGACAACCCACAGAATGGCAGAGCATATCTGCTGATATAACTGGTAAAAGGTTAATACCCAACATTTATAAAGAACTTACAAAACTCAGCACCAAAAAAATTCAAACAGTCCAATTAAAAAATAGGCAAAGGACTTGAATAGACACTTCTCCAAAGAGGACATACAGATGGCCAATAGAAGCATATGAAAGCAATAGAAGCATGTTGAGCATATGAAAAGATGCTCAACATCACTAATCATCAGAGAAATGGAAATTCAAATCACAATGAGGCACCATCTCACACCTGTCAGAATGGCCACCATCAGTACATCAACAAACAACAAGTGCTGGAGAGGATGTAGAGAAAGAGGAACCCTTATGCAATCTTGGCAGGAATGCAGACTGCTGCAGCCACTGTAGAAAGCAGTGGAGATACCTCAGAAATGATAAATGGATCTGCCTTTTGACCCAGCCATCCCACTTCTGGCAATATAACCGAAGGAACTCAAAACCCTAATCTGAAAGGACATAAGCACCCCTATGTTCATTGCACCATTATTTACAATCCCCAAGATATGGAAGCAGCCCAGTGTCCATCCACAGGCGGGTGGATAAAACAGCTGTGGGACATTAACACAGTGGAATACTGCTTGTCTGTAAAAAAGAAAAATTATTTATCTTTTGCAACAGTATGGATAGGCATGGAGAACATTATGCTAAGTGAAAGAAGCCAGTCAGAGAAAGGCAAATACCATATGATTTTGCTCATATGTGGAATCTAATGAACAAACTGATCTAACGAACAAAACAGAGACAGACTCACAGCTGGAGAGCAGATGATGGCTAGTGGTTGAGGTGGGAGGTGGTTAGCAGGTGGATGGAATGAGCGAAAAGGAAAAAGGACTCGTGGATGAGGTGATTGCTGGGGGGAGGGGCCTGTAAGGTGACTAAATAATAATGGAAAAAATACTATGAAGAAAAAAGTGAGAACAAATGTGAATATCACCTGGATTCTTTTTATTTTCCAGACAATTTCCAATTTTAGTAATAATTATACCCATAAATAAATGGGGTTGTTTCTATCATTGAAAAAATTAGGTTAATGACTTGGATTTCAGATTGTGTTGTCCTACCATGTAGGGCACTAGAGAATGAAAACAAAATAAAGAAAACGAATTCTTTTTCAATAAGACCAACATACTAATGCTACAAGTAATCGTCATTTATAAAAAATAAATAAATGGGAAAGAAATAAAAGCATACTTTTTACTACATCTTATAGGCAGAGTAAAACTGTGTACATATGCATACTGCATATATATTTATATGCATCTCAGGATAAAAGAATTAAGACATGTTCCCTCATATAAATTTAAAACTCAATCACAATATAAATTCACTGCAAGAAAACTTGCTTCCCTTATTAACTTTTGTACACTTTAAGTACCGGAAGTTACCAAATGAGGATCTAAATGTGGAAAACCATCTACTGCACACAAATGACAATGGACTGCCACAAATAAGAGTCAGGGTATTTCTGGATTCTCACACAGGTCCTCAGTGCCATACTGCTGTGTCTACCTTCTACCTGAGGAGAGAGGGCATGGTGAAATGTGAGTGTTTGTGAGAAGCACTGATATTTTCTGTCTCCAGACTATGCAGCTGGACCTCAGTGTCCTGGCTGTGGTTGACCAGAAGCAACAGCAGCTTGACCCCTGGTTGTCAATCTTGCCTCCCACTCACATGCAGGGGGATGCTCACATCTGCCTTGGTGCTCTGCTGGGGCATAGACACATAGAAGTTCACCAGGACCTTGTGAAGCTGCTGCATGGAAAATGGGTGAGATGCTCCATGGGAATAATGCACATGACACCGTAGACGAAGGCCTTCACCTCATCCTTCTTGAGTATGCAGATGTGATACAGGTCGTGTGTTTTGATCAGGGCGAGGATGTTTACCACGGCCCCGCTACTGAGGTCCTGGGCACAGATGTCCATGGCATCTATGATCTGCAGAAGCTCATCTGCATCAGTTTTGGGCTCCAAGTGCTGGGCATCCTCCATGGTGTAGTGGCTCCAGTAATGGTGCAGGGCCTGCCTGTGGGGTTTCCAGAAAGCAAAGGTTCCCTAGGATGTCAGTATAGAATCAGCAGGGTCCAGGATCCACAGTTCCTGGACTGTTTCATTGTGCACAGTGTTGATGTGCCAAAGGGGACAACAGGAGGTCACAAATAAGAACATAAATGGACAGAGGAACCAGCTGCTCAGAGCACTAAAGAGCCTGAGCAATGGCAAAATGTGTGATGTTGCATGGAATGACCCGGACATTTGGATGGATGGATCTCAAATATCAAGTACTGAGTCAAAAATCCAATGTCATAAGAGAGAGTCTGAAAAGACTATGGACTTTTAATGATGGTCATTATAATTGTTACCAGACAGGGGCCTGCCCCTGAGCTGGTATGCCTCGGGCCAACTGTAGTGTGTGGGATCTGACTTTGTGTAGGAAAGATTTCATAACACAAGCCCAGGTGACTATGAGGGTACGTTGATTAAGCCTGGGGACAATAAAACAAGGGAGGGCTTAGCATAGAGGAAGCAACGAGTGAGTCTGGGCTGGGTGGCCTTAGCTCACTGAGAAGCCAGAGAAGAGGGGTTTGGGGACAGGCTCACAGGACTAGACGTAGATGAGCTGCTGCCCATTTCTCCCCTGATTGCATCTCTTGGAGTTCCTTAGAGTTTAGGAAATGCATGTCTGTGGGGAAAGAGGAGGGAGAAGGGAACGGAGCAGGCTGTTCCACAGAGGGAGAACACACTGCTAGGTTCTTTTTCTTGAGGTTTTCTCTCTCTCTTGCAGGCAGGAATCTTAGGGGAGGACTTATGTGAGGGTTTCAACAGAACATTCATCAGTTTCCAGGTGTGCTCTTTCAGGCTGGTGGA